>NW_022589724.1:17253274-17299377 GCF_004348235.1 Phoca vitulina | reverse complement strand
CACCCAACCACACACACACATCCACACACGCCACATTCATAACCTCATACACAATCACACTCACAGTCTCGCACACACAGCCACTCACCTCACCCAACCACACACACACATCCACACACCACCACATTCACCTCACACAACCTCACACCCTCACGCACACAACCACACCCACACATCCACACACAACCACATTCATAACCTCATACACAATCACACTCACAGTCTCACACACCACTACACTCACAACCACACACACACACAGTCTCACAGCCCCTTTCCCTCACTGTATATTCTCTTAGGGGCTCTGGTGACATTTACTTCATTTCCCACCATTACCTCTCATTTTCTTCACCCAAGGTGGCAACAAGCCACTGCTCCTCAACCACCACAGAGGAGAATATATTTGGGGAAACTGGGGGACGGGGCATTATAAGTCCTCTTATTTTAAAAAATGGGTATAACGCAAAAGGGGCTTTCTTCATGGGCTCCACCTCAGAAAACATCTAAATTGTCTCTAGAGATTCTGAACAGACCATAGATTTAGAAGGAAAGTACCTGCCTTCCCAGCTTTAAAGGCTACTGTCGTCCCCTAGAAGCCCGTTCCCCGCAGCTCTGGCTTCTGCTCTGGGGCACCCTTCTTTCCCTAGCATTTTTGCACACATACCCTTCAAAAGTACTCCAGCGGTCGCTCAACCCTTTTGTGGCCCTGCACTGCCATCGTGTGGTCAAAGCTAGAACTGCACCCACTTAAGCTGCAAAAATCAATGACCGCTCCTATGAATCTGAGGCATGGAGTAGGATCAGAGCTGATCCCCAATAGTTAGTAAGTGGGGTACCTTCTTGTCCCTATAAGGAGTGCTGGCATATTCTGCAAAGGACATTCGGGTGTCTTCCACACATCTTTCCATCCATTAGTCCCTTTTCATGGAATATCTTTCCCCCTAAGCTGCTCCAATTACAATACTCTGCTACAGCACATATGTTGGTAGGTCCAAGAACAATTAATCTCTCCGACCTTCAAACATGTGCCATTTATTGTATCTGTGGCATTTACCAAAACTCTAAACTGTACGGAAATTAAATGTGCGTGTGTCTCTGTCGCCTACCAGGAAGTGAACTGGCAGATGGCAGTGACCGTAGTTTTTTTTCACACTTTGCAAATAGTAGGAAGTCTTTAAATGCATGTTGAAGGGAGGAGAAAATACTGCAAATAAATGACTCACTAATTCCTTAGCTGCCTGCCTTCATTTACCTGCTGACCACTTCCTTATTCTTCCCTGTGCAACGCTGAGCTGGGGATCTAGCTAAGAAGCCCCGAGTAGGAATCAGAACTAGATTTTGCCTGGAGAAGCTATGTGTCCTTGGGCATGTCACTTTCCCTCTCTCGGCCTTACTTTTCCCAACTGCACAGAGAGGATTAGATCAACCTAATCACTAAACTCCTATTCAGACAGATGATGGGGTAGGTTTAAACAAACCTATGTATAACCAGGGAATCTGTGAGTGTACAAAGAGAGAAAAAGATGCACCGTAGTTTTGATCTTCCCCCGTGGACCCCAAGGCACAGAGCGTGCTTACGCCAATGAGGCACTCAATAAATATTCAAAAGAAAATATTAGATGGAAGCAAAACAAATTGCAGTACACAAAAGCAAAATGGCTACAGAATCCGTGTGTATGGACATTACACAGCGCCACTCAGAGCTCGTATTTAGATTTCCCATCTCCTGACACAAGCATGCTGCACACAATATGTGTGAAGAGCTGGTGGCATTGAACGGAGGCTGTGGTGGTCTTTTCAAAGCACACTTCTTTGAGGGCAAGTGATATTACACACACAAAGGAATCAGGCTCCAGATAGAAGGGGAGGACAGTATTTGAGATGCGGTGAAGACAGCCCAGGAAAAGCATGGCCAGGCAGACAAAAACAGTGGACACGGGCTGGCTGCATCAGCCACGGACGCTCAGCCTGACTCCAGAAGCCTCTCTCACTCTGTAATCCGAAATCACCTGAAGGATCGCCCTGCTCCTAGGACCAGAAACCCAAGCAGAATTCTGTGGTGGGTCACATTCTATTTCACACACTGTTGGACATAGTCCAGCCCAACCTCTTATTTTCACAGACGCACAGAAAACAGGGAAGGGCTTGAGGTGTTCAGCGAGACCTCTTCCTAGGCCTAACAGTGGCCCAGGAACATTCGACATGCTTAATAAGTTGTTGGGTACTGTGGCCTATTGGCATTCTTCCTTCCTCAAATATTATCAGACATTCTAGTGTAAACCAGGAATGAGGCTAGGCAACCACTTGAGTCGTTACCCTGGAAGCACGGAGCCAGGAGCTTGGATACTCATGGTCTCGAGGGAAATAGTCACCATGAGGCCCTTGGATTTAGTCAATGAAAGGCTTGAAGCCTTATTACTAATTGCTGGCTTATGCATCCCTTCTGTGTATGTTTTCCTGATGAGTACAGTTATGATTATTTAATTTGTAATGGACCAGAAGGAACTGATTTTACCATGGCTGATAGCCAGGAACTGAGGATGCTGAGACAAGAATTTTTCAAAATGTATCTCAAAATCAAAGAGAGTAACCAGGAGTTTTCCTTCCCTCTTGCCAATATGGTATGTGCTTCTCTTCCTCTTGAAGTGGAATGAATTACCTCACTTCATCACCCTGCTGTCTTTCGAGGTTAAGCTACAGCGCTGAGGCAGTGGTGGGAATCGCAGGAGTCTAGAGTTCACAGGGATGTGGGGATGGACTTGTTGGGGTAGGACACATACCTAGCATGGGGGCTGCCACACTCCCAGCACCCACCCATGGCAGCCCCTGCAAATCCATCCAGCCACTGGTGTCTTGGAGCATCTCCTCAGCACTGCTCCAGATTAATGAGAATTGGCACTTAAGATAAATCTATTTTCCAAGCTTTGAACCTGAGATCTTGGGAGGATGACTTCTCCAAGTTGTAGTTAAGATCAGAATGTTCTGATACCCAAAATATTTTTCCACTCTCCCTTTGAATGGCAAGCTTCTTAAAGATGAACATTAAACATTATCTCCTTTTTCTTTTTTTTTTTTTTTTTGCCTTGGGATTTTTAAAACTTACCCAATCAATGCATGAATTGCATTTCTGTTTAGCATCTATCCAGCCACTATGGGATCCAGAATAGAAGACCACACTCAGAAAGTTGCCAGTCTGCAACACCCAACTCTAATGCTTTGTTGCCTTTTCTTAAATGGTTGTCAATGCTGAAAGTGTCCCCTTTATTCCCTTATGTGAAGCTCTGCTCAGATGCCACATTATCCACAGCAATTCCAGGTCTGTTTTTACCTAGAACCATCTTTATCCCCAATGAACATTAACTTCTTTTTTTTTGAGATTTTATTTATTTGACAGAGAGAGACACAGCGAGAGAGGGAACACAAACAGGGGAAGTGGGAGAGGGAGAAGCAGGCTTCCTGCGGAGCACGGAGCCCGACGTGGGGCTCGATCCCAGGATCCTGGGACCATGACCTGAGCTGAATGCGGACGCTTAACGACTGAGCCACCCAGGCACCCCAAACGTTAACTTGTGCCTCTTCTGTTCTTCTATAACATTTTGTTATACATTGAAACTAGACCTCAGTTACTTGTGTCTCTGCCTATCACCTTCACCAGACTGTGAACACAAAACTCTAAAACATGTTTTACTCATATGATGAATAGAGGGTGCCTAGACAGAACAGGCTTCTAACAAATTTTTGTTGGATTAAATCGAGTTCCTAGAATCATCATCATTAAATACAAAATCATAAAACTTAAAAGTGGGATGGACTTTACAGATCATGGGATCCAGGATGGGAAATAGGTTTTATTTTAAACCTAATCCCAATCAACTGTCAGTGGTTGCCAGGTGCACCGTGTTAGCACAACTCAGGCAAAGTGCAAGGTCAGTAGGAAACAGTGTTGAGTTGGGTTTGTGATGTCTGTCAGGAGCAGGAAAGGAGGAAGTACAAATGTATGCATCTACTGCCATTAGGGGTCAAGTTCACCCCCTACTAGTTCATGTTAAAGTCTGTAGAATGTAGTGGGTGATCTGGAATAGGGCTGGAGCACTGAATTGGAATGTTGTACTGTGAAGTAGTTGTATAATTTTATTCAAATATCTTATTTTCTTGGAGCTTTAGTTTCACTGTGTATGAGATGAGCGTGGTGGTTCTCCCTCTCCTTACCTTGCCAGACTCTTGTGATGGTTGATGATATGGTCCTGAAAGCATTTTACAAACCATAAAACCATCTACAAATGTGTGATGTTCCCAAAGAGCGCTGACCTCAGTGACCATTCAGTAAGTGGAAATAGAGAATCCAATCCTAAAAAAAAAAAAAAAAGATTGGCTATTACTAGAAGTGGGTCAGGCACTTTGAGTTTCAAGCATGCTCCTGGTTTGAGACTATGATTTAACTACCATGTGAGAAATGGTCACATTTGGGCATCATATACCCAATAACCTGGACAATTGTCAGGAACAGAGGCCACTCAGGCCAGAAAATAACTGTCTTGTCACTGTCCTTACTCACTGGTAAGTAATTATATCACTGGCTATTAACCTATGGCATTTGGACTGGATGGAAATTTCTGCATTCTCTCTCTTCCTCTAGTTTCCATTGCTGTGTCCTAGTTCATGGTGTCCTTACCTCTTCTGAGCTATGGCTATAGTCTTCTAACTGGGCTCCCATTCTTTACTAAGATCCCCCTGAATTTGCCTCCCCAGAGACAGCAGGGTGATCCTTCAAAAATGCAGTAGGTACCCTGTTAGTCCTCAGTTCAAAAATCTTCAACAGCAATCTGGTGCCTTCAAATAAGGTCCAGAACCCTTAGAATGGCAAACAGTCCTATTAAAAAGCAACCTGAGCTTAGTCTTCCAGAATCCCCTCCGGCCATTCTACTCACTGAATCCTCTAGAAAGAGCCTTCTGGTCACCTTTTCCTTAGTTTTCTGAATTTCCATGTCTCTGAGTCTTTGTTAGCCTTGCCATCTCTGAAAATCCCATCCTTCCCCATCTAATTGGCAAACTCCCATTCATTATTTAGGATGAAGTGGGGACGTCATCTCTATTAGGACTCTTTTGTTCATCCCCAGGCAGAATTAAACATGCCTACCTCTGTGCCACTCACCTCGTTTTGTGTATACTCTACCCAGGTATTTCACTCAAGTTTTCACTCCTTACAGTGTCCAATTATTAGTAAATATACAGGATTGCGCACCCCATGTTTTGTGTTCTGGAAAGTGCATTCAACATATTTTGAATCATCCCCCTGAAGCATAGTCATCTGTTCAGATGTTTGTCTCTCCTGTGAGACCATGACTGTCAGGTGAGAGACTCCCACCCTTGTCATCTTGTAGTCAGTGTCTACACACTAGCCCATCTGCTTGTAAATCAGCTTTTGCTACTCTCCTACACAAAACTTTTCAAACCTAAAATAAGACCCACACTCCCCACCAGAGCATCAGGTAGCAGGCTCTGCGCAAAGACTTCCCGGCTCTTCCACTGCCACCCTTACCTTCATATGCTAAGCTTCACTTTATTCCCCAGAGTAACCTTCTTCCCATCTTAGGCCTTTGCTACTCTTCCTACCTGGAAAGCTGAGCCCAAAACTTCCACAAAACCCAATAGATGCTGATCCAGCTCTGAATGCTAGGCTAGATATGAAATAAAAAAGTTAATAAAAATCTAATTCACCCAGGCTCTGGAGAGATGGACAGACAAGGAGAGGATATTTGTTTAATGATAGAGATTGGAAGGTGAGATTACTTAGGAGTTTTGGTTCCACTCACCCAACGCTGAGCTTATGCCTTAGTTTTCCATTCTCCATTCAGACACCGTGTCCTTGGGAAGGTGCCTGCAGACCACCATGTCTAAACCAGCTCCATTGCCAGTCACTTCCCACCTCATGCTCTGAAATTAGCCTGTTTATTTACCTATTCAATGTTTACACTAATCTCCTTCCACTGGAATTCAAGCACCAGGAGGGATGACATCGTCTTTGTTTTGCTCCTTACTGTGTTCCCATGGGCTAGAGGAGCGCCCCCAGTGCATATGCATTTGTTAAATGAGGAAATGACTTCACCTGATTTCTGGTAAGTGTCTGTTGAATGAATTAGTTCATAATTACTTTTTAGGTGGCAGCCACTAACTTTTTAAATTTTAAACCCAAGTTGTTTCCAGTAATCTAGGGATAAATTATTCAAGTTGTAGAATATCCAGAAAGGTTCCTGAGGCTGCCTCATGTCGGCCTTATCTCTGTTAATTTGGCCCTTTAAGCAGAAAATGCACAGAGCAGGTAACGATCCAATCACAGTAATATCCTCTTAGCAGTTCTGTACAATAAATAATTAAACGAACTCTCTGGTTGGTGCCAGGGTTGAACCTGCAGCCAGAAGGGGAGCTTTTATATTTCCCAAAGACTTTATTTTGTTTCCCTTTTCTTCTCTGTTTTCACCTATTTTCTCCTACCCTCCACCCACATATAAGTCCAGAGAGAGTTTATTTCACTAAATTTTTCACGAACCAAACCAGCAGCTCATTTTCGAGGACAGCAGGAGCAGGGGAGAATTGGGGCACTGGGTGAGTGCAGGTGAAAAAACCAGTCATTTAAGAGGACACAAATCATCCATCTGGCATACAACTAGACTTCCTGCCATTTAAGATTTCTCGTGTCCCCCAACTCTACATGCAGGGGAGAAGGCACAAATGGATTTGTTCTTCTTCAAAAGCAGAGAGCAGGGAAACCCAGACAGATTAAGTCACTTGCCCAAGGTCACCACACACTCCAGGTGGTCAAGTCCAGCTGTGAGACCTGAAAATGTCCCTTCAATCAGCAGGTCTCCCTAAGGCTGTTCTGGCTCTTGGCTACTTGCCTGTAGTTTTCCTGGCTCTGAATGGGAGGAGAATTATGGAAGAAAAGCAAAGTTAATAAAAATCAAATTCACCCAGACCCCGAAGGGATGGACAGACCAAAAGAGACTGTTTATTAGTGCAGGAGCTGGCACAGGAAGTAGAACATTTATTAGTTATTGGTTTACATTTACTCAGGTCTTTCTCAGAGCTGCTCAAGGCTCTTTCTGACTTAAATTTTAAGTTCTGAATTGTCACATGGACCTTTGTGAGCCTAGAAGCATCCAAAAGGCACAAGAAAATAGTGGTGCCAGAATTGTGGGAAGTCCTATTGTGTAATGTTGGACATGTTCCTTGGAAGTGGAAACCTAACAACCCCCCCGCCCCCCATAAAAGCTCAGAGGGGCACCATGGTGCATGCCAGGTCAGTTAGAGACCTCCTGGCTCCTGTCATTGTGATTGGTTCAGAGATAAGCACATGACCCAAGCCAAGCTAATGAGAGTAGAGTTTTTCAGAATCATCTATAAAGATACTTTCTCCTCTCTGGGAATTCAAGCTGTAAGTACCATGCAGGTTTGGAGCTCTGGGGTCAATTCCTCATGGCCCATAAAAGCTCACTGCAGGATGTGGAGAGGAGCTTCTACCAGGCTGAAGAAACAAGATCAGGGGGATTTGGGATTCTGAAGGAATGGCATAGGTGCTTTCTTTATAAATCCAGAGACCCTTCACCACCCTTTACACACACACACACGCACACACACACACACTCACTCCCAGAAGTGCCCATCTTCCTTGCTGATGGCAGACATGACCTGCTGTACTCTCCTTGTGACATGTCTTTGATGATACCTCCCCACACTTTTCTCCATGTGTCCTCTCTGGTTAGTCTCCTTCTCCTTGTGTTGGTTTCTCCAACCACTACTCCAAGGCTCTTCCATCCTCACATCGTTCCTCCTAGATTCTCCCTACCTATAATTGCTCCTGAACTCCTACTACCCCCTCCCCCTGCCTCTCATTTCCCCCAGGGAGGTGGTGCTGGCACCATTTCTGAGAACCTGCCACTGTTTTTCACTGCCTTTCCCACAGCGTGGGGATGGAAATGGAGGTGGAGAAAGGCACCAAGCACAGCCTGGAGGGGTCAGGTAAGGCTTCCAGAAGAAAGTCACTTATAAGTTGAGCCCTGACAGATGAGTGAGAATTACCCCACTGAAGGACAAGAGGAACAGAAGAGTGTTCCCTGTGAAGGCAAAGGAATGTTCTAAGCCCTCAGGCTGGGAGAGCTCATAGTATTCTCTGCATAGACATCAGTAGGACAGAAATGAGAGGAGGCTGACTCTGGAGCAGATTCTGAAGGTCATGGCATAGTGGTTGGTTTTATCTTAAAAGAAAGGGGGAGACATTGAAGATTTAAACAGGGCTCCTTCATCCGAGGCCCATCTCAGTGCCTGTCAGTTCACCTGGGTCTTTGCATGACCTCTTCTGCCTGCCGCTCTCTCTGGTCCTCTTGAGCTGGCTCTGTGTCTCCAAGTCTTAGGAATTCTGGTCTTGACTTTTGATCATTCACCACCTTTGGAATCTTTTGGAACCCAGCAATCTCCCAGGGGCTTGCCCAAACCTCTTAGGGCCAGCCGTATGTTGTTCTCGTGGCTTATCAGTGACTCTTCTGGCTTTTGTCAGGGTCTGTCACACTTCCGGGTGTCTCTTTACTGTGGAGATGTCGCTACCCTCCATTTTGCACTATAAACCTTTTGTTAATATGTCTGTTTCTGCTCACAGAATCTGGCTTGGGGTTCCCTCATTGATGAGAGAATCAGGGCTCTCTCCCTCTGTAGTTAGAGTAGAAGCTTCATGGAAATAGAATCATTCATACGTTCTCAGGCCAACCCCCCAGAGGTCCAGCGTTGTTTGAGGAGATGATAGGACAGACTTCATCGCGCATTGGGTTAGGTGCATGCCAATCATAATATCTTGGCCAATGAACTGTAAAGAGATAAGGAGGTTGGATTCCTAGAACAGAACCTAGAAGCTCATTGGGCAGGTGAGAGCAGCAGTGGTATTTTTCTCCAGGACACTGGCAAGAGATAATGTGAGATTACTTTGCCATGGGTCAGGAAGCAATACTTAACCCAGGGCAATTGAGACCCAGGAGAGTTTCAGTGACGGCAGCATTTAGTGATACTTCCTGGACACAAATTGAATGTTAGATGCCTGGAACAGAGAGATAACCTTCAAATCCTGCTCTAGGATTGGGATGGAGCAAGGCAGCTACAGAAGGGAAGGCAGGAAAGACACGCAAACGTTCAGTCAGTCATTGTCTGAAGGTTATTTTAGAAAGACAGAAGAGACTAAGACGTAGTTCCAGTTCTCATAGGGTCACAACTAGAAGGGGAAATCCACGTGCTGCAGGGCATGAAGACAAAATGGTGTCCTAGGACGACCAAATTTGTTTATTGCCAAGGAGAACCACTGACAAATTTAAACAGTGAAGTGACTTTGGAAGGTCACGCTGGCAGCATTGAGGAAATTGGTAGTAGAGGTCAAGAAGGGAGGCAGGGAGACAATTTAGAAGGCTGTGTAAGGACAGAGGCTACAGATAATAGCCCCGGGTAAGGTGGATGGGTTTCACCTCTGCTGCTATCTGTCCTGTTTCTGCAGATAGTTATTTCCTGTGTTTGTCTAGTGCATAGTTCTGAGAGAGTCATTTCAGACCACCTGATTTCCCCATGTTTTAAAGTGCAAGTAACCCTAATAATACTAACTGTACTTTTAATAATATTAAGTAATATAATGTAAAATATAAAATAATATAATAAATATTAACTGTATTAAATAACCTGTATTTACTATATTATTTTGTCCTCACAATGACACATAAGATATGTACTTTTATTTTCCCCATTTTACTTTATATTATTTTTTTAAGATTTTATTTACTTGAGCAAGAGAGAGCATAGAGGGAGAGGGAAAAGCCGACTCCCTGCTGAGCAGAGAGCCTGACACGGGGCTCTATCTCAGGACCCCAGGATCATGACCTGAACTGAAGGCAGACGCTTAACCCACTGAGCCACCCAGGCACCCCATATTTTACGCATTTTAAAGATGAAGACACTTAAGGAAAAGGCATAGTAGGTTTTAGTACTTGCCCAAGGATATACATTTTAACCAGGCCTTTTCTTTCTTTTTTTTTTCTTCTTTTTTTTTTTTATTAGTACATATTTTTTATTGTTATGTTAATCACCATACATTACATCATTAGTTTTTGATGTAGTGTTCTATGATTTGTTGTTTGTGTATAACACCCAGTGCTCCATGCAAAACGTGCCCTCTTTAATACCCATCCCCAGGCTAACCCATCCCCCCCCCAGAACCCTCAGTTTGTTTCTCAGAGTCCATAGTCTCTCATGGTTCGTCTCTCCCTCCAATTTCCCCCCCTTCATTTTTCCCTCCCTACTCTCTTGTTCTTTTTTTTAACATGTATTATTTGTTTCAGAGGTACAGATCTGTGATTCAACAGTCTTACACAATTCACAGCGCTCACCATAGCACATACCCTCCCCAATGTCTATCACCCAGCCACCCCATCCCTCCCACCACCCACCACTCCAGCAACCTTCAGTTTGTTTCCTGAGATTAAGAATTCCTCATATCAGTAAGATCATATGATACATGTCTTTCTCTCATTGACTTATTTCAGTCAGCATAATACCCTCCAGTTCCATACACGTCATTGCAAATGGCAAGATTTCATTTTTTTTTTGATGGCTGCATAATATTCCATTGTATATATATACCACATCTTCTTTATCCATTCATCCATTGATGGACATCTTGGCTCTTTCCATAGGTTTAACCAGGCCTTTTCAAACTAAATACCATGCTCTTTACCCTGCAAAATAATCTCCACAGCCGGAAAGGGCTTCTCTTTCTTTTTAATTATTATTTTTTGTAAAAATGTTAAAGAATAGTATCTATTTGATAATATTTTTTTCTCTTTGCATTAAAAATGCATTTTCTATAAAAGAATTTCATATATTTGCCTCATCATAAAAATCACCTGGCAACCTGATACAAATACATATATCCATTCTCTCTTCATGGATTCAGTAAGTCTAGGGTCGGGCCCTGTGCTTTTATAAATCACCCTAGGAGACTCCAATGATCAGACAAGTTTGTCAAACATTCTCTATATGATGCTTTTTATTGGCTGTATAAGATTTAATTATGTAGATATTTCACAATTTAATTTACAGCTCTCTGCTGGTAGATTGTCAGTTTTAATGATATTTTAATACCAAAATAACACTGTGATGACTAGACAAGTGTACATCTCTGATTATTTCCTTAGAAAACCTTGGCATTGTAGCTCATCTCTCCAGCTCTGTGATTGAGTTCCCTATGCATGGGACCCTACCATGAGTACTTCTCTACTGCAAATAATTCTTGGAATTTGGTCATTTAGAGATGGAATGTTGGCTACAGATTGGGGAAAAGAGGGCACATAAAGCAAAAATGTTTAAATTAGTATGTTTGACTTATTCTTAACATTTGTGAATTTACACACATCAAACACCCATTAGCATTATCCTGGGTGCTTTCTGTTTATCTTATTTGATCACCTCTGCAATCCCACAAGAGAATATCACTCTCTTTTACAGTTGAGTAAAATTGAGTTTAAAAATGTTCCAGTATTTAGACCCAGATACAGTTCATTCCTAGACCATTTCTGTTTTCCAACACACTATAAATGCCTTCAATTCCACTATCATCAACTCTTATTTTTAGATTTTAAAAAATAAATATATTCCCCACAGCTTCCCTAAAACTCCTATAAAACATGTAACTTTAAAAAGTCCAGGAGCCATCAGTGGGCATATGTTCTGGAAAATTGGAGGGCAAGCCTCTATCAGCTGATAGAGGGGATAGTGATAAGGAATAGAGGATAGAGGGATAGAGATAAGGAATCTCTTTGATGCCATTTGGCAGAAACAAACTGAGTCCAGAGAAGAAATATGAGTGCGGTCCTCTGAACAGGTCTTCAGTTTAATTTCAGCTGCATGCAGAAAATTGAGGACATTGAGGCTGACAGACAGATAAAATGTAAACAGGTGTCTGGGAAACTAACTGTACCAATGTAATCTTAATTTTAGTAGGGAAATAAGTCAGGTTATCTATGCTCCTATTCTTCGACTTTCAATGGAATAGTCCAGAGGCAGTGTGAGGGAGAGGACAGACTTGGCACCGCTTCCGTGTATATTTGAATCTCTGCTTAATATCTGAGTGAACTTGTACTGATCATGCTGTCTCTCTGAGCCTCAGTTGCTTCATTTGTAAAGCAAGACAAAATCCTATCAGAGGATGATTGTGATAATCAAATGTGATAATGTGACTAAAAGGCTTAGCACATTTGGATTCGTAGTGTACCCTTATTATTAGATCATTCCCTAAACTTCCCAAAAACTCCTTTTTCAGAGTGCATCTGCCCTAACTTTCCCAGGAGACTGAATTCACATAAGTCCTCTGCTGTACATGGGATGGTTTCTGAGGAAGGTTCATTAGGCAGAGGCAGTGGGTACCAATCCTAGAACAGGAAGACCCCTTAGTCTTCAGCTCTTATTTTATAGATGGTATCGAAAAATATCTGAGTTTGTAACAAGGAGATAAATTCCAGCACTGTTAATTTTAACCCTGATATTTACTAAAGGACATTGGGTAAGTCACTTTGGACACAGATGGTATTGTTCTAAAATGGAGGTAATAATAGTAGTAGCAGGAATGTCACAATCATCAGGAACATTACAAACATCCAAGGAAATACTGGTATGCAAGTGCAGTGTTAACACATTTTGGTTCTAATACTGATGCTGCCTCTTTATGGTTTTGACCCAGACATTTTATTTCTTTGGACCAATATTCATACCACCACAAATAAGAGGCTTGTAACTTATGGTTAAAATCTCTTCTATTTCTGATATTCTGTGATTCTGTGACTTGACTAAGGTCCTGACAAGGTACATAAAATCTGGGTTGCCACACTCCTAGTCTGGGTGTTTCTATTTTAAACATTATCTCAGCTCAGAGATGTATACTTTATGGCTTTCTGGGGAGTCTTGTTCCAAGAGAAGAGCTGCCTTGTATGGTTTCTACCAATTGCAACTTGTTCTAGATCTCTGCAAAACCCACATCTGATCTGTGTCCAAGGGAATTACCTGCCTGCCCCCATCTTGCTCTTCCCTTGCTGTGAATGTTATCACATTTTAATTCACACTATAGCAATGAAGAAAACTTAATCGCTCATGTGTCAAGAGATCTAGTTTCAAATCCCAGGCATTCTTCTCTGTGGTCTATGGTTAGACTTTCAGGAAAAACAAAAAAATTCTAAGAGCACATACATTTAAAATTTCTAGGCCTACCAGTCAGTCAAAGCTAAGAATGACTAATCAATGGCTCAGCAAGTGGTTCAAGCCCTAGAACCCAGACATCAAGTCTGGCTGAGAGTGATCAACGAATAGCAGAATCATTGACTAAATTGTTATTCATAGGAATGGATATACCTGGAACTATAAAAGCATACAGTTCTAGGTCCCTTCAACCTGAAGACATTGAACTTTACACAGGATGTGAAAAGTCACTGAACCTTGAACACATTTCTATGAGATGTAATAGAGAAAACAGGGATCTACAATCTCCACCCGAGTTGTCATCTCAAACACACCAAATACACCGTTTTCTCAGGGTTCCTGGGTGGCTCAGTTGGTTGAAAATCCAACTCTTGGTTTCAGCTTGGGTCATGATCTAGGGGTAGTGTGATTGAGCCCCACATTGGGCTCTCGGGGAGTCTGCTTGGGATTCTCTCTCTCCCTCTCGCTCTGACCCTCCGCCCATTTGTGTATGCATGCTCTCTCTCAAATAAATACATAAATAAATAAAATCTTTTAAAAAATACACCAGTTTCTCTATTAACAGAGGCATTAAGGAGAACCAAAGCTAAAGCAAACTTGAATGCAATCCACTTCATCATTTTCTCTTATCCTCAATCCCCCTTGATTTGGTGTTTTAGGGTAGTTCACTAAAATTTCTTTACCTTTTATACCCAGGTTTCTGAACACTCATCTGTTGTATTTTTTTTTTTTTTTTCCTGCCCAGGATTTTTTCACCTGGATCTAGCTCTGCCTAAAGTCCAAATTTGGACCTTTTTTTTTTTTTTTAGTATATGAGCCATTATATGTCTTGTTTTTCCCAGGCTAGTTTGAGTTATATCCCTGTCAATTGCAATTGGAAGTGTATCTTCCCAGCAGGAAATTATCTGCCTTATTAAAGAATAGTATAAATATCAGATAAATTAACAGATTTTGATTACTGTCCATAGTTCCAGTTCCAGGTAGGATTTGAGAATACACTGATGAATAAGACAAGGTCCTTACCCTCGAGAAGCTCAGTCTAGTTGAAGAGAGAAGCATCTGTAGAAATAACTAAAACGTAGCCTGTCTGACCATAGTTATGATGAGGTAATGGGAGGAAATGAGTTGGTTTCCTTAGAGAAGTTAGAAAGGCTCTATAGAAGAGATAACATTTGAACTGGATAGGGAAGGCTGATTAGAAATTTTTCAAGTAGAGGTGCTCCTGGGTGGCTCAGTCGATTAAGCATCTGACTCTTGGTTTCAGCTCAGGTCATGATCTCAGGATCATGACATCAAGCCCTGGGTCAGGCTCTGTGCTCAGTGTAGAGTCTGCTTGAGATTCTCTCCCTCTTCCTCTGCCCACCCCCCCAATAAATAAGTAAATAAAATCTTTAAAAAAAGAAAATAAATTTTTCAAGTAGAGCAATTGCTCTCAATCAGAGGCACTTTTAACTTCCAGGATACATTTTTGCTTGTCATAACTTGGAGTGTGCCAGCCATGGTCCAAAAACATCCTACAATCTATAAACATCTTCCACAGCAAAGAATTAGCTGGCTCCAAATGCCAGTAGTCATAAGATTGAGAAACTCTGAATTAGAGCTATTAAGAAAGAACATTCTAGAACAAGGTGAATATAAAGCCAGGAGTCAGGTTTGTTCAGAGTGATGGCAATGTCTTGATGCAGGGGAAAATAGGTTGAAGGCAAATGACAAATAGTCTTTGAAAGTAAGGACTTTGAACATTGTCCTGTGGGTGTGGGAAGCTATCCAGGTTCTTTTAAGATTGTGATTAGAAAAAAGGCCTCCTAAGTTTGAAATCCTTAAAATGGAACAGGTTACTGAGAATTTGAATGTGTGGGGCTACAAAAGATTAAGGGAGATAAGGATTCCCACAGAAGACAATTTTTGAGGACTATGAGGCGAGAACAATCAATGGGTTGTTAAAATTACTGCTGACTTTGACCAAAATGGTGCTAGTGACATTGATGATGAAGGAAACCATTGGGTCTGGCTTCCCTCTAAAAATGTTTATTGGATACTGAGCCAAGCACAAGCCCTCCCTGCAAAGAGCCTTTTCCATCTCCCCTGTGCCATTTATTCCCTCTTTGGACATTGTGCCAATTCATCTTGGGAGAATTAAATATTTTTATAATGAGTCAGATGCTGGTGACAGTTGCCAGATTGACGACTCTGGAGGAGGAAGCTTGAAGTGCTCACGTTCCTCACACTGAGATGACAAGAAGAGTTATGTGTGCTGAAAGATTTATCGTCAAGCTGTCCACAGGCACCTCTTTGGCCTCCAGAAAGTGGTCTAAATTTAGACACAATCTGGAAGGCTTATAGAGCCAAAAAGAAGTGTGTCATCATGTTGATGTTCTTCCCTCTTGTTACCTTTGGTGAAAGTAAACTAGAGCTTGTATTCAAACAAGGTCTACAACAATACTCAAAAGGTTGTACATGGCATTCTCCCACCTCCCTTCTGTGCCATCACCACTTTGTAGTCACTGAACTTTAGAGTTAAAAGAGATCCCAAAGATCATGTAATTCACCTGCTCTATTTTGCATATGAAGGAAGTGGAAGCCAGAATCAGATTCATGATTTACTCAGGATTGTACAAGCTGTCATAGAATAAACTAGAGAGAACTTCAAGTTCTTTCTTCTTTTTTGAGTGCTGTCCCACTCCGTTTCTTATTTTTTTTACACCTTTATTGAGATACAATTGACACAACATTCTATAAGTTTAAAGTGTACAAATGTGATAATTTAATACACATATGTATTGCAAAATGATTACCACAGTAAGGTTAGATGACACATCCTCCACCTCATATTATTACCTTTTTTTTTTTTTTTTTTTTTTTTTGTAGTGGTGGTGGCGAGAACATTTAAGATCTACTCTCAGCAGCTTTCAAGTATTGTTAACTTCAGTCACCATGATGTACATTAGATCCCCAGAACTCACCCATCTTATAACTGGAATCTTGTAACATTTGACCAACATCTCATTTCCCTAACCCCCCAGACCCTGACAACCACCATTCTACTCTCAGTTTCTATTGAGTTTGGAGGCTTTTTAGATTCCACATATAAGTGAGATCATACAGTATTTGTCTTTCTCTAACTTATTTCACTTAGCATAATGTCCTCAAGGTTCATCCATGTTGTCACAAATGGCAGGATTTCCTTCTTTGTATCACTGAATAATATTCCATTGTATATATACACCACATTTTCTCTGTCCACTCATCCATCAGTTGATACTCAAGTTGTTTCCATATCTTGGCTCTTGTGAACAATGTTGAAATAAACATGGGGTGCAGATATCTCTTTGAGATAGGGATTTTATTTTCTTAGAGTACATAACCAGATCCACTTCTTACGTGGGTGCCCCTGTAGCCAACCTGACTCCCCTTCCCATCCTAACACCCTTCTCTCCCCAACTATGAGTAACAGTAAGATTATCATTAGGGAGTGCCTAATCTCAGCCTGACACCATGATACACTCTTCACACATATTAATCCTGATTTTCTAACAACCTTGAGAAATAAGAATTATGGTGATCATCTACAGATGAGGAAACTGAGTCTCATAAAGGTTAAGATGACCCAAAATGATATAGTTAATAAACAGTAATTCAAAGCCAATGTCTGTATAACTGTGTTATACTTTGCAGTCTATACAGGTCTGCTTCAAAAATGTTCCTTCTATTCCTTGCAGCCTTAAAAACTTTCATGTCCATCAGGTGGCTCTTTTCAAGCAGTTGTCAGAGCTGATTGACAAAATTCACACTTTTTTTAAAGAAGGAGACATTGTATGTCAACTATACTCAATAATAAAAAAAAAAAATTAAACAATAAAAAAGGAGGGGACTTTTTCCTCATTCCTGATTTTTCCTTCCATGTGAAGGAAGCTCCATTTGCATTTTGCAGATGGTTTTTCTCCCCTAGCTTGCTATTATCATAAAAGGGTATTGCATTTTGTCCAATACTCTTTTCTGCATTTATTGAGATGATCACGTGGATTTTCCCCCTCTTTATTCTAGTAATATGTGTGTTAAACTGATTGCTTTTTATATGTTGAACCAACCTTGCATTCCTGGGATGAATCTCACTTGGTTGTAGTGTATAATCCTTTTTATATATTGCTGGATTTAGTTGCTAGTGTTTTGTAGAGCATTTTTGTGTCTATATTCGTAAGGAATATAGGTCTCTCATTTTCTTTGTTGTGATGTTTTTGGCTGGCTCTGCTATCATGGTAATACTGGTGTCAGAATGAATTTTCTTTCTTCTGTTTTTTTTGTTTTGTTTTGTTTTGTTTGGAAGAGTTTGAGAAGGATTGGGGTTAATTCCTATACAAGAGGAAGTGGAGTGAACTATCTGCTGAGTTTGGAAAGGGCACCTCAACACAAGCAGCCTCCCCTACTCCCTCTTCCTTCACTCTCTCTTGTGAGTGAACTGCTTTCAGGGGGAGGGGGAGGCATGGTCTTCTCAGTTTTCAGTGCCCTAAAGTTTCAATGAGGAAAGGCCTGTTTGGGCCTAACATGATCTGTCCCTGTATGTGTAAAGTTGTCTAACTCTGGGATTCAGCATTAGGAAGACTACTTCCTTGCAGCACAAACTATTTTCTTTTTTTTTCTTTTTAATTTTTTTTTATTGTTATGTTAATCCCCATACATTACATCATTAGTTTTAGATATAGTGTTCCATGATTCATTGTTTGTGCATAACACCCAGTGCTCCATGCAGAACGTGCCCTCCTCAATACCCATCACCAGGCTAACCCATCCTCCCAACCCCCTCCCCTCTAGAACCCTCAGTTTGTTTTTCAGAGTCCATCGTCTCTCATGGTTCTTCTCCCCCTCCGATTTCCCCCCCTTCATTCTTCCCCTCCTGCTACATTCTTCTTCTTCTTTTTTTCTTTCTTAACATATATTGCATTATTAGCACAAACTATTTTCTTAATTTCGACTTTATCTATAACAAAGGTAACATTTGAACTTCTTTAACCTTAAATTTAAAGCCTGGTCTGAGAATAAAGACTTTATAAATCTTTCTAAGTTTTTGTTTAAATTCCAGTTAGTTAACATAGAGTGTAATATTATTTTCAGGTGTACAATATGGTGATTCAGCATTTCCATATATCACCCAGTGCTCATCACAAGTACCCTCCTTAATCACCATCACCTCTTTAACCCACCTCCCCACCCACCTCCCTTCTGGTTATCATCAGTTTGTTCTCTATACTTAAGTCTGTTTCTTGGTTTGCCTCTCTCTCTTTCTCTTTCCTCCTTTGTTTTGTTTCTTAAATTCCACATATGAATGAAATCATATGGTATTTGCTTTTCTCTGACTGACTTATTTTGCTTAGCAAAACATTCTCTAGCTCTACCCACGTCAATGCAAATGGCAAGATTTCATTCTTTTTGATGGCTGAGTAATATTCCATGATGTATATTGGTATATATATATCTTCTTTAATATATATATATATATATATATATCTTCTTTATCTATTCATCAGTCGATGGACACTTCGACTATTCTCATAACTTGGCTATTGTAGATAATGTTGCTATAAACATCGGGGCACATGTACCCCCTTGAATTAATATTTTTTTGTATTCTTTGTGTAAATACCTAGTAGTGTGATTGCTGGATTGTGGTTAGCTCATTTTTAACTTTTTGAGGAACGTCCATACCGTTTTCCACAGTGGCTGCACCAGTTTGCATTCCCGCTAACAGTGCAAGAGGGTTCCCCTTTCTCCACATCTTCGCCAACACGTGTTGTTTCTTGTGTTGTTGATTTTAGCCCTTCTGACAGGTGGGAGGAGATATCTCATTGTGGTTTTGATTTGCATTTCCCTGATGATAAGTGATGTTGCGTATCTTTTCATGTGTCTATTGATCATCTGTATGTCTTCTATGGAAAAATGTCTGTTCATGTCTTCTGCCTATTTTTAATTGGATTATTCATTTTTTGGGTGTTGAGTTTTATAAGTTCTTTATATATTTTGGATACTAACCTTTTATCAGTTATGTCATTTGCAAATATCTTCTCCCATTCAGTAGGTTGCCTTTTACTTTTGTTAATTGTTTCCTTTGCTGTGCAGAAGTTGTTTTATTTTGGTATAGTCCCAAGAGTTTATTTTTGCTTTTGTTTCCCTTGCCTCAGGAGATATATCTAGAAAGAGTTTGCTGTAGCTGATGTCAAAGAGGTTACTGTCTGTGTTCTCTGGGATTTTTTATGATTTCATGTCTCATATTTATTTTTCCAAGTCTCATATTTAGGTCTTTATCCATTTCCAGTTAATTTTTGTGCCTGGTGTAAGAAAGTGGTTCAGTTGCTTGCTTGCTTTCTTTCTTTTAAAGATTTTATTTATTTATTTGACAGAAAGAGAGATAGCGAGAGCAGAAACACAAGCAGGGGGAGTGGGAGAGGGAGAAGCAGTCTCCCTGCCGAGCACGGAGCCCGATGTGAGGTCATGACCTGAGCCGAAGGCAGACGCTTAACAACTGAGCCACCCAGGTGCCCCTCTTTCTTTCTTTTTTTGCATGTTGCTGTCCAGTTTTCCCAACACCATTTGTTGAAGAGACATTCTTTTTCCCACTGGATATTTTTTCCTGCTTCGTTGAAGATTAGTTGATCATATTAATTGTGGGTTCATTTCTGGGTTTTCTATTCTGTTCCACTGATCTATGGGTCTATTTTGTGCCAGTTCCATAGTGTTTTGATTACTACAACTTCATAATATAACTCAAGGTCCAGAAGTATGATGCCTCCAGCTTTGCGTTTCTTTTTCAAGATTGCCTTGACTATTTGGGGTCTTTTTGTGGTTCCATACAAATTTTAGGATTGTTTGTTCTAGCTTTGTGAAAAATGTTGGTAGTGTTTTGATAGGGATTGCTTTAAATGTGTAGATTGCTTTGGGTAGTATAGACATTTTAGCAATATTTCTTCTTCCAATCCATGAGCATTTCAGGTCCTCTTAGATCTAGCATTATTGAAAACAGAAACCTGTCATTATGTCTCAGGGAGGGGAGTGGACGTAATGAGAGGTTTCTAAAATTTACAACAGACATGAACAGCAAAAACTGAGATTTGGAATCTCAGCATTTGATCAAGGTTAAGAGTGAAGTATGCTATATAGTGTTTTCAACCTGTAACAGTGATTTTAACCACCCATCTCCCCCGGGGACTAGCTATACAAGATTAGGCAAGACATTCCACCTTGCTAAGCCTCTGTTTTTCCATCTCTGAAAATGGGAATCAAAATATTCACTTTCTAAACCACAAGTATCCTATATAGCAAATGCTGGAGCCTGCTTGTGCTGGCTCAGAAGGCTATGCACACCTCCTCACAACTCCATGTCAGCTGGGAGACCGAAATCTGCTGTGATGGAAGTTATTTTTCTCGGGACATCAGGAAATGTTACCTAAGGGCTTTTTCCACCTTGAGAACCAGTTGTTAAACATTTACCAGCACACTAATCCAACCTTGATCTCACTAGTGTATACCAGAATGATACTACTGCCCCTTCGGTCCTCAGCTGGAACGGTCCTGGGTTAGATTTATCTCTTGTCAGGAGATAAGCAAAGGTGGGAAAAATGCAACTCCACTTAGTTTCTCAAGAAACATAGTTTTCAAAAGGAATGAGATCTTGCCATTTGCAACGACGTGGATGGAACTGGAGGGTATTATGCTGAGCGAAATAAGTCAAACAGAGAAAGACATGTATCATATGACCTCACTGATATGAGGAATTCTTAATCTCAGGAAACAAACAGGGTTGCTGGAGTGGGGGGTGGGGTGGGAGGGATGGGGTGACTGGGTGATAGACACTGGGGAGGGTATGTGCTCTGGTAAGCGCTGTGAATTGTGCAAGACTGTTGAATCTCAGATCTGTACCTCTGAAACAAATAATGCAATATATGTTAAGAAAAAAAAAAAAAGAAGAAGGTAGCAGGAGGGGAAGAATGAAGGGGGGCAAATCGGAGGGGGAGACGAACCATGAGGGACGATGGATTCTGAAAAACAAACTGAGGGTTCTAGAGGGGAGGAGGGTGGGAGGATGGGTTAGCCTGGTGATGGGTATTGAGGAGGGCACGTTCTGCATGGAGCACTGGGTGTTATGCACAAACAATGAATCATGGAACACTACATCTAAAACTAATGATGTAATGTATGGGGATTAACATAACAATTAAAAAATAAAAAAATTAAAAAAAAGAAACATAGTTTTTATGATTTAAGATTCCCTCATTCTCCATTTATCTCTTGCCAAGTGCAGCTTAGAGAACTTAGTCACCCACATGAATAGGTATCTTCCAGCCTCTTTGTGGCCCCTTACCAACCAATTCATCGCCTCTGGATATCCTTTTAAAAGATAACAAACCAATAATTAGTAAGGTAATTAACAGTTTACAAAGTGCTCCCAAGGCTTTATTTCATTTAATCTATACAACTCTCTTTATTTTTTTATTTAAATTCAATTAGCCAACATATAGTACATCGTTAGTTTGAGGTTAGTGTTCAATAATTTATCAGTTGCATATAACACTCAGTGCTCATCACATCACGTGCCCTCCTTAATACAACTCTCTTTAAATGGTGGGTTTATTGTCCATATTTTTTCAGTTGAGAAGACTGAGATTCAAGAGCAAGTACAACCACCTGCGCCTATGAACCCCTCCTCTCTTCCACAGCCTTGAGGTCATCAATCAATGATAACCTTTCTCTTTATACTTATCCCTTTCCTTTTAGAATCTTTCACTAATACTATAAACATGTTCAGGTCTCACATATCCTTTAGAAAATCATCTGACCTATAGTTACTCTATTAACCATTCAGTGTCTATCTTTCCTTAATCAGCCAATCTCTGGGAAGACCAGTGGACACTTGATAAATTCATGGCCTCCTCCTTACTTCTTCTTCTTCTTTTTTTTTTTTTTTTTAAGATTTTTATTTATTTATCTGACAGAGAGAGACACAGCAAGAGAGGGAACACAAGCAGGGGGAGCGGGAGAAGGAGAAGCAGGCTTCCCGTGTAGCAGGGATCCCGATGCGGGGCTCTATCCCAAGACCCTGAGATCATGACCTGAGCCAAAGGCAGACGCTTAACGACTGAGCCACCCAGGCGCCCCTTCTCCTTACTTCTTGAACTCACTCTCCAACTGCTCTGCAAAAGGGTGACAGAATAGAGATTGCCTAAGGTCATATTTTCTTGATTCAGACAGACCTGCATTTGAACCTGATTTCTGCCACTGACTAGCTTTGTGTTCTTGAATCAAAAACTCTTTTATAACCCTTAGTTCCTGTCTGTAAGTAGAATTATAGCACCACTGTCTGAAGACAGTTGCAAGGATTCTAGGATGCGTGTACAGTGCTTAGCACAGGAACAAATAGTCAGGAAATGTCAGGTATTATTATTAGGAGTCTGTGAATTTGGCATTCTGGAGTATTTAGGTCTTGATATTATTTTCCTTTGGCATCCATGGCTATGTACCTCACTGGTCTTTCCATTTCAAATATGACTATTTTTTTTTCTCTGTCTACTGTAAGTCTCTGTTATGCTTCCTTCAACTTTCCTCCCTCTTGAAGGTTAGTGTTCCCTAGGGTTACATCATTGACCTCCTGCTCATGTTACTACATATCCACTTTAAGTTATCTCCTTGGGTTCTAGTCTGATTTATAGATAGTAGCTACCAAATAAGTGTCTTCTGTCAGACCTCTTTTTAAACTTCAGGATCATTTCTTCACTTGGATGACTAAGTGCAACTCAAACTTATTAGGTCCATAATAAGACAGATCATCATCATTTCTAAACCTGCCCCTCTTTTGCTATTTTCTATTTCATTTGATGGTACAGCTATTCACCCAGTTACCCAGACTAGGACTTTACATATCAGATGTGACTCTTCTCCCTGATCCTTCTTGATCTTGCAATTTTTCTGTTGTATATGTTTCTAATATCTGTCATGGTAGTGAGCTGAATGTGCCCCTAAAATTAGGTTCATATCCTAATCCTTGGAACCTGTAAATATTACCTTATTGCAGAAAACAGTATTTGCAAATATGGCTAAGGATAAACGCCATAACAACGATCCTTATAAGAGAAAGGCAGAGGAAGATTTAAGACACACAGGGGAGAAAGTGATGTGAAGGCAGAGACAGAGATTGGAGGGATACAACTGCAAGCAAAGGAACATTAAGGAATGCCAGCAGCCATCAGAAGGTAGAAGAGGCGTGGAATGGATTTTCCCCAAGAAACACTGGAGGGAGGAGCATGGCCCTGCCAACACCTGAATTTCAAACTTCTGTCCTCCAGAACTCTCACTGTTGTTTTAAGCCACTAAGTTTGTAGTAATTTGTTACCATGGCCACAGGAACTAATACAGGCCTCTTATCTCCATCCCCACTTTCATGCCCATGTTCTGATTCTCACCTTGTCTCACCAGGATGACAGTAATAACTTCTCTCTCTCCCTATTTTCAGTCTGCTCTTCCTCCAAGCTATCCCCCAATAGATGCAAATGAAGATCATATCACTACTCTGCATGAAATACGATAAATTCCAATATCCTTAATGTTATTTTTAAGTTGTTCACAATCTGATGTTTCTACCCCTTTTGCAGCCACTTTCCCTTCACTCCATGCTTCACCAATTTTGATTCTTTATGGTCTCTGCAGTCACCCAATTGTCTGTGCTCCTTGCCATCAAGCTTTTCATGCTGTCTGTTCATTTTATGTTTATTTTCTTCTCCACATCTTCTATGTTACTCTGAACTTAGTTCACATTTTAATAATTAAACTCTTCATTCAATCTTTATCCCTCACTGTACTATTAGCTTCTTGAAACCAGAAGCCATATCTTATTTTTCTAGCACTTCTTTTCCTAATAAATCTTATTTATTTTCCTAATTTCCATGTATTCCTAGATGTGGGTAAAAATAGGTACTTGGCAAAAGTAGACTGTTGAAACTCATTTAATATTGACATGGTCTCCTAATCCAGATGAAATAACTCTGCCCATGCCTGTTGTCATGATGACTTTAATGCCATTTTATTTTTTTCCCTTCATCTTTTTTTTACATTTTTTAAACTTTATTATGTTATGTTAATCACCATACATTACATCATTAGTTTTTTTTTTTAAGATTTTATTTATTTATTTGACAGAGAGAGAGAGAGAACAAGTAGGCAGAGAGGCAGGCAGAGGGAGAGGGAGAAGCAGGCTCCCTGCTGAGCAGGGAGCCCAATGCGGGGCTCGATCCCAGGACCCTGGGATCATGACCTGAGCTGAAGGGAGCTGCTTAACTGACTGAGCCACCCAGGCGCCCCACATCATTAGTTTTTGATGTAGTGTTCCATGATTCATTGTTTGCGTATAACACCCAGTGCTCCATTCAGTGCATGCCCTCTTTAATACCCATCACCAGGCTGACCCATCCCCCCACCTCCCTCCCCTCTAGAACCCTCAGTTTGTTTCTCAGAGTCCATAGTCTCTCATGGTTCGTCTCTCCCTCCAATTTCTGCCCCTTCATTTTTCTCTTCCTACTATCTTCTTTTTTTTAACATATAATGTATTATTTGTTTCAGAGGTACAGGTCTGTGGTTCAACAGTCTTACACAATTCACAACGCTCACCATAGCACATACACTCCCCAATGTCCATCACCCAGCCACCCCATCCCTCCCACCCCCCACCACTCCAGCAGACCCTCAGTTTGTTTACTGAGATTAAGAATTCTTCATATCAGTGAGGTCATATGATACATGTCTTTCTCTGATTGACTTACTTTGCTCAGCATAATACCCTCCAATTCCATCCATGTCATTGCAAATGGCAAGATTTCATTCCTTTTGATGGCTGCATAATATTCCATTGTATATATACACCACATCTTTATCCATTCATCTGTCAATGGACATCTTGGCTCTTTCCATAGTTTGGCTATTGTGGAATTGCTGATATAAACATTGGGATGCACGTACCCCTTCAGATCACTACATTTGTATCTTTGTGAACAATGCCCAGGAGTGCAATTGGTGGGTCATAGGGCAGCTCTATTTTCAACTTTTTGAGGAACCTCCATACTGTTTTCCAGAGTGGCTGCACCAGCTTGCATTCCCACCAACAATGTAGGAGGGTACCCCTTTCTCCGGATCCCTGCTAACATCTGTCGTTTCCTGACTTGTTAATTTTAGCCATTCTGACTGGTGTGAGGTGGTATCTCATTGAGGATTTGATTTGGATTTCCCTGTTGCCGAGCGATATTGAGCACTTTTTCATGTGTCTGTTGGCCATTTGGATGTCTTCTTTGGAAAAATGTCTGTTCATGTCCTCTGCCCATTTCTTGATTGGATCCTTTGTTTTTTGGGTGTTGAGTTTAAGAAGTTCGTTATAGATTTTGGATACTAGCCCTTTATCTGATATGTCATTTGCAAATATCTTCTCCCATTCTGTTGGTTGTCTTTTGGTTTTGTTGACTGTTTCCTTTGCTTTGCAAAAGCTTTTATCTTGATGAAGTCCCAATAGTTCATTTTTGCCCTTGCTTCCCTTGCCTTTGGCGATGTTTCTAGGAAGAAGTTGCTGTGGCTGAGGTTGAAGAGGTTGCTGCTTGTGTTCTCCTTTAGGATTTGATGGACTCCTGTCTCATATTGAGGTCTTTCAACCATTTTGAGTCTATTTTTGTGTGTGGTGTAAGGAAATGGTCCAGTTTCATTCTTCTGCATGTGGCTGTCCAATTTTCCCAACACCATTTGTTGAAGAGACTGTCTTTTTTCCATTGGACATTCTTTCCTGCTTTGTCAAAGATGAGTTGACCATAGAGTTAAGGGTCCATTTCTGGGCTCTCTATTCTGTTCCATTGATCTATGTGTCTGTTTTTGTGCCAGTACCATACTGTCTTGATGATGACAGCTTTGTAATAGAGCTGGAAGTCCGGAATTGTCATGCCACCAGCTTTGCTTTTCTTTTTCAACATTCCTCTGGCTATGCGGGGTCTTTTCTGGTTCCATACAAATTTTAGGATTATTTATTCCATTTCTTTGAAAAAAGTGGATGGTATTTTGATGGGGATTGCATTGAATGTGTAGATTGCTCTAGGTAGCATTGACATCTTCACAGTATTTGTTCTTCCAATCCATGAGCATGGAACGTTTTTCCATTTCTTTGTGTCTTCCTCAATTCTTTCATGAGTATTTTATAGTTTTCTGAGTACAGATTCTTTGTCTCTTTGGTTAGATTTATTCCTAAGTATCTTATGGTTTTGGGTGCAATTGTAAATGGGATCGACTCCTTAATTTCTCTTTCTTCTGTCTTGTTGTTGGTGTATAGGAATGCCACTGGTTTCTGTGCATTGATTTTATATCCTGCCACTTTACTGAATTCCTGTATGAGTTCTAGCAGTTTTGGGGGGGGTCTTTTGGGTTTTCCACATAAAGTATCATATCATCTGCAAAGAGTGAGAGTTTGACTTCTTTGCTGATTTGGATGCCTTTTATTTCTTTTTGTTGTCTGATTGCTGTGGCTAGGACTTCTAATACTATGTTGAATAGCAGTGGTGATAGTGGACATCCCTGCCGCGTTCCTGACCTTAGTGGGAAAGCTCTCAGTTTTTCCCCATTGAGAATGCTATTCGCTGTAGGTTTTTCATAGATGGCTTTTATGATATTGAGGTATGTACCCTCTATCACTATACTCTGAAGAGTTTTGATCAAGAAAGGATGCTGTACTTTGTCAAATGCTTTTTCTGCATCTATTGAGAAGGTCATGTGGTTCTTGTTCTTTCTTTTATTAACGTATTGTATCACATTGTTTGATTTGCAGATGTTGAACCAACCTTGCATCCCAGGGATAAATTCCACTTGGTCGTGGTGAATAATCCTTTTAAAGTACTGTTGGATCGTATTGGCTAGTATTTTGGTGAGAATTTTTGCATCCATGTTCATCAAGGATATTGGTCTGTAATTCTCCTTTTTGATGGGGTCTTTGTCTGGTTTGGGGATCAAGGTAATGGTGGCCTCATAAAACGAGTTTGGAAGTTTCCCTTCCATTTCTATTTTTTGGAACAGTTTCAGAAGAATAGGTATTAATTCTTCTTGAAATGTTTGGTAGAATTCCCCTGGGAAGCCATCTGGCCCTGGGCTTTTGTTTGTTGGGAGATTTTTGATGACTGCTTCAATTTCCTTAGTGGGTACAGGTCTGTTCAGGTTTTCTATTTCTTCCTGGTTCAGTTTTGGTAGTTCATGCATCTCTAGGAATGCATCCATTTCTTCCAGATTATCTAATTTGCTGGCATATAGTTGCTCATTTAATGCCATTTTAAAAGAGTTGTTGCATCCAAATCTGAGTCTGCTATCAAGATATTATTTGTGTTAATGATATGACTGTACACTACCCATCACCATCAACCCATCTAGATTTTAGCATTCATCAGTTAAGTAATTAATGAAATTCTATCTCCTTCAGGAAGCCTTCTTCAACTGATAAAGGTGAGGTGATTCTTTTCTATACTTCTAACTTATTTTGGCATTGTATCCCTCCACTAGATATCCTTCATTCTCTTTTCTTCTTTCCTTTTACACATACATATTTTATACTTGTGTGTGTGTATATATATATATATACACACACACATGCCTACGCATATGATTGTGTGTATTTATTTGTAAGTGTATGTTTATATGAACACAAACAACCATCTACACTAAACCTACATGTATGAAAAAATGTGTATACACACACACAAACTATATATATGCCATATGTTTATTTATCTCTATTATTGAGTGAATGTATAGGAAAAACACTTAGGATAAGGATAAGAACAGAATTAGCTGTAAATCACAGAAT
Source organism: Phoca vitulina (assembly GCF_004348235.1). Taxonomy (NCBI): domain Eukaryota; kingdom Metazoa; phylum Chordata; class Mammalia; order Carnivora; family Phocidae; genus Phoca; species Phoca vitulina. Next base: position 17,271,248 of record NW_022589724.1, on the reverse strand, counting down.
TTCAAAGCTGAAGAGAACTTAGCAATTAATGGTCCAATCCCTTTATTTTACAGATGAAAAATGAGAACTCAGAGAAGGAAAGTGGCTTACCTGTTGTTATTTTGGTGAAATGGAGACAGAACTGAGACAAAAACTCTGGTCATCTGGCATCATGGCTTATGTGCTGTTCCATTCCTGTCCATCCACACTGAAGCACAAGATTTAGTTCTGACATTCTCTGAAATATCTCTAACTCCATCCCTTAAGACTCTATATGATTCATTCTCTTTCTGGTACTTTTTGGTCAACCCCTAATCTCCATCACCCTTGCCAGCTTCCACATGAAATTTTAAAGTCCCATTCTCTAGGGAATAAGAAAGACCTGCTGACCAAGTGCCCAAGTCATACTGGCTTCCTCAGTGAGTATGACACTAATAAGATTTATAACATGACCAGGGCTTGCAATTGGTAGTGAAAACTGGAGAATTACCCCAATAAATATTTGACATGATTTTGAGAGCAATAAAATATTTTACTTTTTTGCCCACAGTTTTCTCTGAGAGGAAGGAGAGACAAAGACACTAGAGGGCAAGATAATAGTGCCATAATTCTTCCTGAAGGAGATTATGGTTGTCCAACTCTGGATAGATTTCTCTGCAGGTATGAAGAGGTGTCAGACTGGGCTAGGAGTCACTGTTTTCCACATTAACAATTTCCAGATACTTGGGAAACTATCTTGTGAAAAATTTATGAGGCTTGGGATAAGGAACAATTTCCTAAACTCTGTCATCAGAGTTTGGATAAAGTTTCTTTTCTGTGATGCATCAAGTCCTGACATTTGGTTTGTTTGCCATGCCCAGTGCTTCAGGATTCCAACATTTAATTCCAAGATGCAAGAATGCAAGAGTATGAAGGCATCTTAAAGGATATTCCAGTTTAACCTCAGTCGGTTGATAGGATACTGTTTAGTATTCCCATCAAGAAGTCCCCCACCAACTTTCTGTGGATATATCCATTGATTAGGAGCTCACTGACTCATGAGCTAGAATAAGTTAATTCATGATAACTGTGACTATAAAAACTCTTCCTTATCTGAGCTGTTCCTTCCATACATGTATCTAATGGTCCTATTTTTGTCCTCTAGAGCTACATGGGTTTAAATCAAATTTTTCCTCTCTGTGATAAATCTCAGATATTTGAAGACAACATTCACTTCTAACCATTCACAGACAGACCCTGTTGGAGACCTTCAAAGCTCCCATTATGTGTTACAAAAGGGGGCCAGTACTGGACGCTGGTTGACACACAGGATCTAGATGCCCATTCTCTTGGTTTAGATTCCCCTAGAACCAGACATTGAGACAAGGACTAAAGTTCAAGTAGTTTATTAGAGAGGTGATCTTAAAAAGAAAAACATCTGTAGGGGAGTAAGGATGTGAAATGGGGTTAGGAAGGCAATCAATAAACAATGAGCTATGAAGCAAGTTACCACTGAGGACAATAGTCGCTAAATCCTATTGAGGTCAGTATGGAACACAAGCCTCAGGATTATCCATAAAGAGAGGGAACTGGTGGTTTTATCCACCCCCTCCTGTCAATCATTGCTTGCAGAAAGCTTGAGGGCTGTTTTAGAGGAATATTAATTCCCAACCACTTCCACCTACTACTGCATAGGAAGAATAAGCTCCAGCAGCCAGTGAAAACCCTCAGGCAAAGGAATATAGATGCTGGCAGTCAAAAGTCAGCCAACTTACATGAAAAATATATGGACTGAGGGGACATGAATGGACATCAATAGTTTCTGCTTCTCCCATTCAATGTTAGCTTAAAGAGCGGTGGCATCCAGCAATGAGAATACAGTAAACTAACCATGGGTTGGCATTTAAAGGCTTCTGTCCCCCCTGGTTCAGCTCAGCAGAGAGGAGACATTAAAAACACAGGAGGGGTAAATTGTGTCAAAAGTGGGCCATATAACCCATACATATCCTCTAGTTACAAATCCCCTGAGCAGGCATCTGAAAACTTTGGCCTGTGGGCCAAATCCTGTTTCCATTTGGCCTATGAGCCAGGTTAGGAAAAAAGAAGAAGAAAATTTCAAGACATCTGAAAATTATATGAAATTCAAATTTCAGTGTGTATAAATAAAGTATTATTGGAATACAGCCACACTCATTCATTTATGTATTGTCTATGGTTGCTTTCACACTATAACTGCAGAGTTGAGTAGTTGCGACAGGGAACATATGGCCTACAAAGCCTAAAATATTTACTTTTTGTCCCTTTACAGAAAAACTTTGCTGGCTCCTACGCTAGAAACTTGGATAGGTCTGGTCTGTAGTGGGGAGGTGAGAAGATGGAAATCATAAGGAGAGTTTGACATTAACACTAAAGCATTTGGGTCTGAGAAATGAATATAATAGCTAGTGTTCTAATATCTTAAAGTGGCTCAGAAGTAAAGGAACAAGACCAAGATGTTAATGAGATTTTTGCAGAGTATAGTTGGAGTAGTTATAGGAAGAACTAAAACTATTTCATGTTTATCCTCCAGAGAAGGTATATTCATATACATACATCTTGGTTGTATATGTGTAGTTTTGCGGTTTTTTGTTTTTTGTTTTTATGTCTCCAAACACTTAAAATGGAGCCCTGTGTCTTCACAGCACCTTTAAGGCTATACTCATCTGGCTCCTATCTAACCTTCTGAGCAAATCACCTTCCACCTTCTTTGCTCCCTAGGACACACCACCCCCCCCGCCCCCGCCACCTTGTCTCCTGATCTACTTGCTCCTCCTCAAACTTCCTAAACTCTTTTTCCCTCCTGGGACTCTCTCTTTGTTCTTCCCTACCTGACATCCTTCTCTCTCAACTCATTAAATAGTTGTTTCATTCTTAGGTTTCAGGTGTCAGCCTATATGTCACCCACTCAGGGAAGCCACTTAAACTGGTTTTACCCCACCACCTTATTTGTTTTTTTCAGAGCAACTGACCTCTATCTAAAGTTGTGTGTGTGTTTATCTAATACATAAAATAGTCTAATATCTCCAGGAGGACAGAGGTTTTGTCTTTTGTTCATCACTATATCCCCAGCTCCTTAAAAGTTTGCATATAATTCCTTCCTCTCAATTTCGCCCTGAACCTAATGCTGCACTGAAAAAATTAAGTTTTAAAATTTTAAAAGTATAATTGGCCATTTAAAGCAAAAAAAAAAAAGTGCATTTTGGGACTGTTGGCATAAGTAGAAGTAAAATGTATGAGAAGAAAAGAATGAAGTTCAGCAAAGAGAAATGAAAACATACTATTTTAAGGTTCTTTTATGCATGAATCAGTATAATGTAATTTGAAGGTAAACTCTGATAAGTTATAGTATAAACTCTAAAGCAACCATTAGAATAACACAGCAAAGAACCTTACCTAATCAGCTAACAAAAGAGATAAGACGAAATCATGAAAAAAAAAAAAAAAAGATGAAATCATGAAAACTGCTCAACCCAAAGCAAATCAGAAAAGAGATGAAAGGGGACAAAGAAAAGATGGGACAAATATTAAGCAAATAGCAAGTAGTAGCCTTAAACCAAATCATATTAACAATTACATTAAATATAAATCACAGCACTATTCCATTTAAAAGGCAGAGATTGTCAGAATGGATAAAATAACAAAACCCAAACATACACTAGAAACATGCTTTAAGTATAAAGACTCAGACAGGTTACAGGTAAAAGGATGAAGAAGCATGCCATGCTAATCAAACAAAAACTGGAGTGGCTATCTTAATTTCAAACAAAGTACCATCGAAAGAGACAAGTTACCTTCAGGAGAGGTGGTAAAAGTATTCATTGCTTTGTGTAAGTCTAAAATAAAAATATTACAAAGAAAATAATTGCATCTATTAGGCACTTAGTAAATATTCATTGAATAAATTAATATGTGTCTTTGAAGACATCAAAATAGCAAAATCATAGGATGTTCAAAGACATTGTCATTTGGTGACATGGTGTTGGCCTTATAGACCTGGGCATGGATCCTAGCTCTACTGTTTAGATGAATATGTAATTACCCTAGGAAAATTCCTTAATTTCTTTGAACCCCTTTCATTATTTCTAATTTGGGAAAGAATACCTACCTCTATGCGAGACTGTAAGCATTAGTGAGATAATGATGCTTGCAAAGTCCCGAGGTACACAGTAGGGCTAAAAAATTCCTGGCCTCTGCTGTTATCATTACTATTAGGCTGAAGTTGGAAAAGGTCTTCTAGGGCCCACACCTGACATCACAAAGACACAGAGGTCAAGGGAAGTTACGGGCTTAATCACGGCCTTGTTGTGAGCTCAGCTGCAGAGTCAGGACTGGGATCCAGATCAACAGTCTCTCAAGTTCTGTGCACTTTTACTTTACTATCCTGCCTCCAGCTTAACACCAGACATCAATTGTGGGCATTCTCCGGAGTTCTTGGAAGTTGAATGCCATCTTGTGTGTAAAAAAATCCCTTTGCTAACCAAATAATGTTTGTGTGAAACATCTTTGCAGCAAACTTAGAGATGGTGTTTCTCATTCCCCCAGCAGCCTGGAGCCCAAGCAGAGTTCAACAGTGCAGAGTAATCATACTCTGATTTTTCTATCCCTTTTTTATATACCTATTTTGAGCTCTTCCATGTCCTGGGACTTTAATGCTTACTCTAAATAAAGAAGAAAGATGACTAAGCCATTTTGGCTCTGCTCCCCTCCCTCTTGAGTATCTCATGAGAATGAACCCTCTAATGTCTCTGGAGCAAACCAAATACCGCAGAGAGAAATACTCCATGAAAGCAAGGATTACTCTGCACTAAATAATAATTGACCTAGAGAGTTGAGATTTGGCTATACTTTATATGGCAGAGAATTAGCCTACGAAGCAAGGGGGGAATAAGAACAATACCCTGTGCTAAAAAGAAGCACTAGATTAGGAATTTAGAGACCTGGGTTTTAGTACTTAGTCTGCCAAGAGATCTCTGATGGCTTTGGGGAATTCCTAAAACCACTTTGGAGGTCAGTTTTCTTGTCTATAACAGGAGGGGGTTGACATAATAATAGATTATGTCACCTCCCCTTCCTGGTCTATCTTGCTAGGATCATTCATTAGCTATGAAGGGAGATGAGAGAAAGCAGGCGGGCAAAATGGGCTAAGGGGCATATATAAGAAGGAGGAAAGAGAGGGGCAGAAAACCAAATTAGAAGGAAGATAGAAATGAAATTAAGACTGAATCAGGTATGGGGAAGCTAGATGGATTTTGCAGTCACTCTTGGAGATGTGATACACTAGAGGTTTAGGAATGAGGCAGCTGAGAAGATTGGCTCAAAGGCTTGAAGAATCTCCATGAGAAATTGTGTTAATGAAATTTGCACAGTTTGCCCCTTCCTCATGCCTTCTGCTGCCTGGTGGATTATCATCCAGACTGGAGTGTTTCTGATCTCATCTAATTTTCTTCCCAGAGAGAGACGAGGATACTAAGACCATCTGCTCTGGTGTTCCCTTCTGGATTACACCCCACCTAGGGGCTTGCTGTGGGAAGGATGAAGCCATGTCCCCACAGTTTCTCTTCTCTTGCGAAAAAAAAAACAAAAAAACAAAAAACGTCCATAAATCCAGAGTCTCACATGTACTAGCCTCTTGTCCCTACTCAACAGCTCCGGCTCCACCCCACCACCAAGCACACAGCTGGCAACAGTGCTGTTTCCATGGTGATAATGAATGGCAACAGGCAGTAATCAAGAAGGGTCGCTGGAGTCATAAGTCATTACAGATTGCATTTAAAGGGACACAGCCACCTTTAAAATGATAAATGACTTCTTTATAGCCTCTCCCTGCTCCAGTCTCCCAGGAAAAAAGGTATACTGGGCATTTGTTTTGCATGTTTACTTTTTTTTTTTCCTCATTTGGACAATGGAATCACATTTGTCAGTTTTTCCATGCAGATGTCCTAAACCTACACACTAGGGTTTAAGACACTTGGAAAGGCAGCCTAGGCAAAAATGAAATCCTTCTCTATCCCTGGCAGAACCTGAAATTTCTAGATAACAGATTCATCTATCTGGTTCGTTAAAGACATGAGAATTCCAAGTGTTTTATTGAAAGTCAAATAGTCCTAGGAATCACGTCCACTAAGATTTCAGCTGCATTTCAGAATAATTGACCATTACATTGAATTTGGGTTCAGAACACATGGGCTTGAGTTTCAGCCATGCCCCCAAAATGGTAACCTTGGGCAAATGCCTTAAGCTTTTTTGAGCCTCAATGTTTTAATCTTCAAATTCAAGATAATAAAACTTAGCTTGGAGGGTTGTTGTGAGGAGCAATTGAGAGCCTAGATTCGGAAAGAGCATATATACCATACAGTACTTCCCTAATGAACAATGCCTTTTCCACATATCATTTTAAAATACCAAGTTTAGAGGTGAGTGTAATAGGTACAAAAGAAAAAGAAATCCTACTTTAGATAAGGCTGGGTAGGGATGGGGTATTTTACTGTGTGACTTTGGGGAAGTCACTTGTCTTTTCTGAATCATTTGTTTCTTAATCTGGAAAATGGGAATGCTAACTTCTGTCCTGCCTGTTGGTGGGGTTGCATTGAACGTCAAATGAAATAACTCATGTCTAAGTGCCCCACATATAAACTGCTCAGTATTATCCAAATGTAAGCTATCGTCATTTAGAAAGCATCTTGCAAAACCAAGATTGGGATAGTAATCCCATTCAACTTTCCTTTTTTCTTGTTGCAAACCTTCCATTTCAGACCTAAAGTAGTGTCTCTTTAAAGTCCAATCCTCCATGAGTTAAAAATAAATTCCTCATTTCACCCTCTAATTTATACTGGTGTCTTTACTGTTCCCTCCAGTCTCCAAAGCTGAAAGTTCTCTAATGGTCTTATTGACAACCTGAGATCAAATAAGCGTGTTAATATAGAACAGACATTTATTTGATCTGAAGAGCAAGGGAGTTGGTACTGAAATGGTTTTTGCATAACAGGTATTCCTCATGGCAAAACATATAATTATTTTTGAGATCTCTTTGTGGACTGAGTTTTAAACTAAATTGCATGCCATTAATATTTCTCTCTGACTGTTGGTCTCAGGTTTTTAATTAGGTAACATCTGAGGCAGGGTGCAATTTCGATACACAATGGTCCATCTTCTATATTAAGAGATATTAATAATAATATTAGTGATTAATTATGCATGTCACCTCACAGAGGTCCTAATGCAAGCACAAATCAGCTGCAGCAACCTAAGAAATTCAACTCTGCTTATTCACATACTGGGAAGGTGTGTGTCTGTGGCCCTCTAGGTGTCTTCATTGCATAAATCTTATCATTAAATTTCCCTTTCAAATTAACTCACATTCAGTGGCTTATTTAAAAAACAACAACAACAACTTTCTACTGCCTTGCATCTGGAACTTTAGAAATTTATATTTTATCTGAAAATAGCATCACCAAAGGTTTTATCACACAGTTTCTTATGTCACTATAGAAACTTTTTTTTTTAATTTTTTTTTTTAAAGATTTTATTTATTTTTTGACAGAGAGAGAGAGACAGCAAGAGAGGGAACACAAGCAGGGGGAGGGGGAGAGGGAGAAGCAGGCTTCCCTTGGAGCAGGGAGCCCGATGTGGGGCTCGATCCCAGGACCCCGGGATCATGACCTGAGCTGAAGGCAGACGCTTAACGACTGAGCCACCCAGGTGCCCCCTTTTTAAAATTTTTATTATGTTATGTTAGTCACCATACAATACATCATTAGTTTTTGATGTGGTGATCCACAATGCATTGTTTTCGTATAACACCCAGTGCTCCATGCAGTACGTGCCCTCCTTAATACCCATCACCGGGCTAACCAATACCCCCTCCCCCCTCCCCTCTAAAACCCTGTTTGTTTCTCAGAGTCCATAGTCTCTCATGGTTCACCCCTCCCTCCAATCCCCCCCCACACATTTTTCCCTTCCTTCTGGTGTCCTCCATGCTATTCCTTATGTTCCACAAATAAGTGAAACCATATGGTAATTGACTTTCTCTGCTTGGCTTATTTCACTTAGCATAATCTCCTCCAGTCCCATCCATGTTGATGTAAAAGTTGGGTATTCATCCTTTTTGATGGCTGAGTAATATTCCATTGTATATATGGACCACATCTTCTTTATCCATTCATCTGTTGAAGGGCATCTCGGCTCTTTCCACAGTTTGGCTATTGAGGACATTGCTGCTATGAACATTGGGGTGCATATGGCCCTTCTTTTCACTACATCTGTGTCTTTGGGGTAAATACCCAGTAGTGCAATTGCTGCGTCATAGGGTAGCTCTATTTTTAAAATTTTGAGGAACCTCCACACTGTTTTCCAAAGTGGCTGTACCAACTTGCATTCCCACCAACAGTGTAAGAGGGTTCCCCTTTCTCCACAACCTCTCCAACATTTGTTGTTTCTTGCCCTGTCCATTTTTGCCATTCTAACTGGTGTAAGGTGGTATCTCAATGTGGTTTTGATTTGAATTTCCCTGATGGCTAATGATGATGAACATTTTTTCATGTGTCTGTTAGCCATTTGTATGTCTTCTTCAGAGAAGTGTCTTTTCATATCTTCTGCCCACTTTTTGACTTGATTATTTGTTTTTTGGGTGTTGAGTTTGAGAAGTTCTTTATAGATCTTAGATACCAGCCCTTTATCTGTAGTGTCATTTGCAAATATCTTCTCCCATTCTGTGGGTTACCTCTTTGTTTTGTTGACTGTTTCCTTTGTTGTGCAGAAGCTTTTTATCTTGATGAAGTCCCAAAAGTTCATTTTTGCTTTTCACTAGCCTTTGGAGATGTATCTTGAAAGAAGTTGCTGTGGACGATGTCAAAGAGGTTACTGCCTATGTTCTCCTCTCGGATTTTGATGGATTCCTGTCTCACATTGAGGTCTTTCATCCACTTTGAGTTTATCTTTGTGAATGGTGTTAGAGAATGGTCGAGTTTCATTCTTCTGCATGTGGCTGTCCAATTTTCCCAGCACCATTTAGTGAAGAGACTGTCTTTTTTCCATTGCATGTTTTTTCCTGCTCTGTCAAAGATTATTTGACCATAGAGTTGAGGGTCCATACCTGGGTTCTCTCTATTCTGTTCCATTGGTCTGTATGTCTGTTTTTGTGCCAGTACCATGCTGTCTTGGTGATCACTGCTTTGTAATATAGCTTGAAATCGGGCAACGTGATGCCCCCAGCTTTATTTTTCTTTTTCAACATTTCCCTGGCGATTCGGGGTCTTTTCTGATTCCATACAAATTTTAGGATTGTTTGTTCCAGCACTTTGAAAAATGTCATTGGAATTTTGATTGGGATGGCATTGAAGGTATAGATTACTCTGGGTAGCATAGACATTTTAACAATGTTTATTCTTCCGATCCATGAGCATGGAATATTTTTCCATCTTTTTGTGTCTTCTTCAATTTCTTTCATGAGTGCTTTGTAGTTCCTAGAGTATAGATCCTTTACCTCTTTGGTTAGGTTTATTCCGAGGTATCTTATGGTTTTTGGTGCTATTGTAAATGGAATCGTTTCTCTAATTCCTTTTTCTACAGTTGTGTTGTTAGTGTATAAGAAAGCAACTGATTTCTGTGCATTGATTTTGTATCCTGCCACGTTACTGAATTGCTGTATGAGTTCTAGTAATTTGGGGGTGGAGTCTTTTGGGTTTTCCACATAAAGTATCATATCATCTGCAAAAAGAGACAGTTTGACTTCTTCTTTGCCAATTTGAATACCTTTTATTTCTTTTTGTTGTCTGATTGCTGTTGCTAGGACTTCTAGTACTATGTTGAGCAATAGTGGTGAGAGTGGGCATCCTTGACGTGTTCCTGATCTTAAAGGAAAAGCTCTCAGCTCTTCCCCATTGAGGATGATATTCGCTGTGGGTTTTTCATAGGTGGATTTTATGAACTTGAGGAATGTTCCCTCTATCCCTATACTCTGGAGAGTTTTAATCAGGAAAGGATGTTGTATTTTGTCGAATGCTTTTTCTGCATCAATTGAGAGGACCATATGGTTCTTCTCCCTCCTCTTATTAATGTGTTCTATCACACTGATTGATTTGCGAATGTTGAACCACCCTTGCATCCCAGGGATAAATCCCACTTGGTCGTGGTGGATGATCCTTTTAATGTATTGTTGGATCCTATTAGCTAGGATTTTGTTGAGGATTTTGGAATCCATATTCATCAGGGATATTGGTCTGAAATTCTCCTTTTTGATGGGGTCTTTGCCTGGTTTGGGGATTAAGGTAATGCTGGCCTCAGAATGAGTTTGGAAGTTTTCCTTCTGTTTCTATTTTTTGAAACAGCTTTAGTAGAATAGGTATTATTTCTTCTTTGAATGTTTGGTAGAATTCCCCAGGGAATCCATCAGGCCCTGGACTCTTGTTTTTTGGGAGGTTTTTGATCACTACTTCAATCTTGTTACTGGTTATTGGCCTATTCAGGTTGTCAATTTCTTCCTGTTTCAGTCTTGGCAGCTTATAGGTTTCCAGGAAGGCCTCCATTTCATCCAGATTGCTCAGTTTATTGGCATATAGTTGTTGATAATAATTTCTAATAATTGTTTCTATTTCCTTGGTGTTAGTCGTGATCTCTCCCCTTTCGTTCATAATTTTATTAATTTGGGTCCTTTCTCTTTTCTTTTGGATAAGTCTGGCCAGTGGTTTATCGATCTTATTAATTCTTTCAAAGAACCAACTTCTAGTTTCGTTGATCTGATCTACTGTGTTTCTGGTTTCTAATTCATTGATTTCTGCTCTAATTTTAATTATTTCTCTTCTAATGCGTGGCTTAGGCATTGTTTGTTGCTTTTTCTCTAGTTCTTTAAGGTGTAGAGTGAGTTGGTGAATTCGGGATTTTTCTATTTTTTTGAGTGAGGCTTGGATGGCTATGTATTTCCACCTTTGGAAATTGTAGGACCACCTTTGCAGTATCCCATAGGTTTTGGACTGATGTGTTTTCGTTCTCATTGATGTCCATGAATTGTTTAAGTTCTTTGATTTCCTGGTTGACCCAAACATTCTTGAGCAGAGTGGTCTTTAGCTTCCAAGTGTTTAAATTTCTGCCAAATTTTTTCTTGTGATTTGAGTTCCAGTTTTAAAGCATTGTGGTCTGAGAATATGCAGGGAATAATCTCAATCTTTTGGTATCGGTTGAGACCTGATTTGTGACCCAGTATGTGGTCTATTCTGGAGAAAGTTCCATGCGTGCTCGAAAAGAATGAGTGTTCTGTTGTTTTAGGGTGGAATGTTCTGTAAATATCTATGAGGTCCATCTGGCCCAATGTATCATTCAAAGCTCTTGTTTCCTTGTTGATTTTCTGCTTAGATGATCTGTCCATTGCTGAGAGTGGAGTATTGAGGTCTCCTACAATTAACGTATTGTTATCAATATGACTCTCTTTTTTGGTTAACAGTTGGCTTATGTAGATGGCTGCTCCCATGTTGGGGGCATAGATATTTACAATTGTTAGATCTTCTTGTTGGATAGACCCTTTAAGAATGATATAGTGTCCTTCTGTGTCTCTTATTACAGACTTTAGTTTAAAATCTGATTTGTCTGATATAAGAATTGCTACCCTAGCTTCCTTTTGAGGTCCGCTGGCATGGAAGATGGATCTCCATCCCTTCACTTTCAGTCTGGATGTATCTTTAGGTTCAAAATGAGTCTCTTGTAGGCAGCATATGGATGAGTCCTGTCTTTTTATCCAATCTGCAATCTTGTGCCATTTTATGGGAGCATTTAGGCCATTCACATTGAGAGTGATTATTGAAAGATATGAATTAATTGTCATCATGTTGCCTGTGAAGACATTGTTTTTATAGATTGTCCCTGTAAATTTCTGTTGTATATCACTCTTGGGGTCTTTCTCCTTTTATAGAACCCCCCTTAATATTTCTTGCAGGGCCGGCTTAGTGGTCACATATTCTTTCAGTTTCTGCCGGTCGTGGAAGCTCTGCATCTCTCCATCCATTCTAAATGAAATCCTTGCCAGATAAAGTATTCTTGGCTGCATGTTCTTCTCATTTAGTACCCTGAATATGTCTTGCCAGGCCTTTCTGGCTTGCCAGGTCTCTGTGGATAGGTCTGACGTTATTCTGATGTTCCTCCCTCTGTACGTAAGGAATCTCTTCCCCCTAACTGCCCTTAAGATGGTTGCCTTGGTTCTAAGATTTGCAAGTTTTACTATTACATGCCGGGGTGTTGGCCTGTTTTCCTTGATCTTGGGAGGGGTCCTCTCTGCCTCTAGGACGCGAATGTTTGTTTCCTTCCCCAGATTAGGTAAGTTCTCAGCTACGATTTGCTCAAATACATCTTCTAGTCCTCTCTGTCCCTCCACTCCCTCTGGGATTCCCATTATTCTGACATTGGAATGTTTCATGGTGTCACTTATTTCTCTGATTCTATTTTCATGGATTCTGAGTTGTTTTTCCCTGGCCTCCTCTTTTCCCTTTTTATCTATTATATTGTCTTCCAGGTCGCTTATTCGTTCTTCTGCCTCAGTTACCCTAGCTGTTAGATTATCTAGATTGGATTGGATCTCATTGATAGCATTTTTAAGTTCTGCCAATTCAGCTTTCATTTCTGCCCTTAGAGACTCTATGTTGCCATTAATTGATTTCTCCATTCTAGCCATTGTCTTCACAATTGCTAGCCTGAATGCCATCTCCGACATCTTGGTTATATTGCATCCATTTGTAAATCTGCAGCATAAGTCATAATCTCTGAGTCTTTTCTATTTTGGGGGCTCCTCCTCCTAGTCATTCTGTTGATGGGTGTTTGAGGGAATGTATAGAGTCCAAATTATTGACCAGAACCCAAGCAAGATGCATCTGTTTTCTGGGACCTTAGGGCTGCTGGCCTCTTGTTTTCCCAGCCTGTCTAGCCTGTCTTCTGCAGGAGGGGCCTGCCGCGCTGTTACTCAGGCAACCTGTTTGGGCGGAGTTGCCCTGCCCCCCTATGGCGGGGGATGGGCTCAGCGGGAAACAGTTTTGGGGGCTTTTGTTCTCTGGCGGTTTTCCCTGGTGGTTTTCTGTGTCTCTTCCGCGAGTCAGAGCAGAACAGACCGTTTCCAACCCTCTGCTTCAGAGCAGAGAGATCGCAGTCTGTTCTTCAGTGAGCTCTCCAGGCCACACCATCTCCGTTTCTGTCCGTGCTGCTATAAACTGCAGCGGCCTGGGTTGTGTGCCCCTCTGCAGTGCTCCCAGTCCTGTCTCCAGGTCGGGGCGCATCTCTGCCCTTTGTGCTTCTAAAACTGCCAGCCGCCCCCAGTTCGCAGGTGCGACCCCACTGCTCTGGGTTTCCGCCCCGGGGGCTGCCCTAAAGTCCTTTCCCCGCCGCTACTGGTCTGCGAGTCTGTGCCCCGTCCCCAGCGCGCGAGGCTGTCGCTCACTGGCGGTGTAGGATCCCCACGCCAGGCACCCTCCCGCTGCCGTTTATCCTCCGATATCTGCCCACGGAATCAGGGCTCCCTGCTTCGTACCTCAAAACCAACCACCTGCGAATATTCTGCTTGTAGAGATCCAGATCTTCTTACATCTCAGGCTGGTTTTGTGGGTGCTCAGAGTGGTCTGGTAGATATCCAGCTCAGTTGAAATAGGGACCAGTTGAAATAGGGTCCCCTACTCCTCTGCCATCTTTCCTTCCCTGTCACTATAGAAACTTAATTCAGACTCCTGTATTTCATCCAACTTTTCAGGTTAAAGGCGATATATTAATCTAAACCACTATCATAATTGTTAGTATTGTCATCATTGTTATTGTTGAATTTGTGTTACTTGAATTAATTTGATTTTATATTTTGATGCATAAATTTGAAGTTCCAGAAATGATCTTATGTATTTTTTTATTTACTTTATTTATTTACCACAAATCTCTGTCCCTACCTCTGGGAGAGATGATTAACCTGTTTACCACATGTACTTTCTTAACAGAAAAGGGAAGTAGAGATGCTCCAGAGAAAATGCAAAATTCCTCTTGTTTCCAAAACCTAACAACCTCAATGCAGACTGCCCCAGTATTCTCTGGAATGTCATTCCAAGACCCAGCTGTCCAGTGCAGCCCAATTCCTTTGTCATTTATGCCCATTTCTTGCCATGGAGCAAATCTTGTCAAAGAAGGGCACACTCACTCCTGAACCTGTCCACTTGCCCACAGTCCATCCTGCTTCCTCCCAGTCTATCATCTGTTAACCAGCAATAGCAACTTAACACTTAGTTTTTTCTCTTTCCAGCCTGGCTCTGATCACCTCAGCCATAAAGCAAGTTTTCTCCATCTTGGCATTATTGACATTTGGGGTCAGATGATTCCATGTTGTGGATGATTGTCCTGTGCATTGTAAGATGTCAAAAGCATTCTTGACCTCTACTCACTGAATACCAGTAGCATACCCTCTTCTAATTTGTGACAACCAAAATTTTACCCTGGGGAGCAAAATTACCCTTGCTTGAAAACCACCAGTAAAGGAGAGGTTGGAGCCAAAATGTTGACAACCCTGACTACTAAGACAAACAATAAAACTCGTTTAGTAGATGATATAGGACAATCAAATATCCATTAGAATTTGAGCTATTTTAAGAAGATAACTTATTGAGAAAACAAAATAGAGAAAGATTAGAGGACATTAGTCCAGAAGAACTGCAGCAGCCTGGGGTAGAGAGAATTAGGTCCAGAACTATGGCAAGGGCAGGAAGAACAGAGAGAAATAAAAGATTTGATCTGAGAAACATTTTACCAATACAAGTATAGGACTCAGTGCTATCAGATTGGGGATAGAGAGATGGAAAAGAGTTGAAATGACCTCAAGCTTTCTACTTAGAGGACAGGAATAGTTATGATTCTGTAATCAAACATGGATTTATAATCATCCTGCTTTGTTATAGTAACCAGGTAACATCACATCTCATTTACTATACAGTGAGCATCTAGGGGACTAGGTGTGTGTCCTCTTTATCTTTTCATCTTTAAATCTATTCAATATCTAGAATTAAAGAATACTAGTAGTTATCTTTTACTGGAAGTAAAGCAATGTGCTAGCACCTATATTAGGTACATTTCCTATAATTCATATAGCAGCCTTTGAAAGATTAAGACGTTATCCCCATTTTATAGCTGAGAAAACTAAGAAGCCTAGAAGTGAGGAAATTTGTCCAAAGTGACACATGGATTTGTGGCAGTTTCAATCTGTCTGGTTCCAAAACTAATGTTCTATTCTTTGTGCCACCCTGCCTCTTAATTAAAAGCTTGCCCTGGTTCCACTTATCCCCTTACCCCTCAGCCAGGTGCCTTCCTCCCTAATTTTGGAATGGGAAAGCTGAAAAAGGGCACAGAAGGATTTTTAACTAGTTCTGCCTCCCCATCCTCCTGCCTTCCTCCCTCCTCCTCCTTCTCCTACTCCTTCTCTTCCTGTTGCTCCTGTTCTCCTCTTCTTCCTCTTCCTCTTTCTCCTCCCCATCCTCTTGATTTAGGAATTTCTGTCTTTTCCACAAAGGGAGACTTTTCCTCTCTCTGAAGCACAGGGCAAGAGCTTAGCAGCTGCCTACAGGCATTGGGGAATTGGACTGTTCTTACAAGGCCAGAATGTTTGGGCTGAATGTCAATGAATTTAAAACATGATCGATTAATGTAGCTTTCGCCACCTCATGTGAGTTAAATGATCAGGAGCAAAATTGCTTGGAGCAAAATTGCAATATTTGATCAAAGCCAGAATGTTAAAAAAAGGTCTGCAGTTGGTTTTTCCAACACCAAGTCTGGTTGGTTTTCCACTTCCCTAGCTGAATGCTCAGCACCTCAATCTGTTTGGAAGCTCCCTGGGAAGGAGGGGTTGCATAAGCCCTGAGAGCTCTTTGTCATCTCTTGTTTCATTGGAGAACTATAAGTAAACATGGTCAAGTGTGCATTGTGAAAGATCCCCCAAGAGGAGGGCAGGGTGGAGACTGGACTATGTCAAGCATCTTTGTGCCTCTGGGAACCATTCAATGTACCAAGGATAATGCTGTCATCATGGTAAGATACCAGTCATTGGTGATCAAGGCTTTTAGTCAATAGTGGTCAAGGTTTTTCCATGTTGAGATAATTATGGTGAAAATGAGATGACTATAATGATGGTAGAATATGGACATTTCCTAATCTATGGCAGAAGTTTGAGAATTGAATGGATCACAGCTCCATGAGTTAGATTGACCTGGCTCCACCATTTCTTGGCTAACTATCCCTGGGCAAGTAACGTTAAGTTCCCCAAGCTCCAGTTTGCTCCTGGGTAAGGTGAACATAATGGAATCTACTTCCCTCAATGGTTATTAGCATAAAGTGACATAACTCATGTAAAATACTTGTTTCAGGCTATAACCTTAGGTAAGTCATTTTCTCTCTCTGCTCCTCAGTCCTTCATCTATAACATGGAGGCAACTGCACCTAAAAATTAAAAAAAAAAAAAGAAGAACTATCATTTTTAAGTTCGTATCATATCTTTTTTTTTTTTTTTTAAGATTTTATTTATTTATTTGACAAAGAGAGACACAGAGAGAGAGGGAGCACAAGCAGGGGAGTGAGAGAGGGAGAAGCAGGCTTCCCTCCGAGCAGGGAGCCCGATGCGGGGCTCGATCCCAGGACGCTGGGATCATGACCTGAGCCGAAGGCAGACGCTTAACGACTGAGCCACCCAGGCGCCCCAAGTTCGTATCATATCTTGAACATCACATTAAATCCCATTTCTCCAGGGGCGCCTGGGTGGCTCGGTCATTAAGCGTCTGCCTTCAGCTCAGGTCATGATCCCGGGGTCCTGAGATCGAGCCCCTCATCGGGCTCCCTGCTCAGTGGGAAGCCTGCTTCTACCTCTCCCACTCTCCCTGCTTGTGTTCCCTCTCTCGCTGTGTCTCTCTGTGTCAAATAAATAAATAAATTCTTAGAAAAAAAATCTAATTTCTCCAAATACATGCCCAGTCAACATATGTCAAACTTAGCTAAATGTAAAATCATCTATTTAAATGACTGATGTCCATACTTTCCCCTAGACCTGGGATGGGATCCGGTGATTTTCTAACTTTAAGAAGTGTTACCCATGATTTTTATTATTAGGCAGGCTATGAAAACATGTGGGATTGTTACAAGGATTAAATGAGACACAGAGTAAAATGTTTGACACATAGTTGGCTTCAAAGTGTTTTGTCTCTACCTCCACTTAAAAATATATTTTTAATTTATTTAAGTATAAAGTACATATAGAAAAGTGCACAGTTCATAAGCATGCAGCTCAATAAATGTTTAGACAATGAGGATGCTGTGGAACACCTAGATCAAGTCACAGAGGGCCACTGGCCCCCTTGAAGTAGCCCAATGTCTACTTCGGTCGATGTTGCCCCAAGAGTAAACACTCACCTCAGTTCTAACACTATAGACTGGTGTTGCCTGTCCATATAAATGGACTTCTACAGCATACACTCTCATTTATGTCTGTCTTCTTTGGTTCGAAATCATGCTTATGAAAGTAATCCATGTTATTGAGTATAGCTTCAGCCTTTCTATTCTTGCCCTTGTATCATATTTCATGGTTGTTTTTAAATTCTACTAGATTGACATTTAGTTTCTGACTACTTGTAGGCGATCAGAGATGACTGCCTCATACACATGTAACTTGGTAAACATGTGTATACATTTCTGACACACTGGACCAAATGGACTTCACAGACATATTCAGAACATTCCATCCCAAAGCAATGGAATACACATTCTTCTCTAGTGCCCATGGGACATTCTCCAGAATCGATCACATCCTAGGTCATAAATCAGGTCTCAACCGGTACCAAAAGATTGGGATCATTCCCTGCCTATTTTCAGACCACAATGCTTTGAAACTAGAACTCAATCACAAGAGGAAAGCCGGAAAGAACTCAAATACATGGAGGCTAAAGAGCATCCTACTGAAGAATGAATGGGTCAACCAGGAAATTAAAGAAGAATT
>NW_022589724.1:17190185-17248274 GCF_004348235.1 Phoca vitulina | reverse complement strand
TTCTGCATGGAGCACTGGGTGTTATGCACAAACAATGAATCATGGAACACTACATCTAAAACTAATGAAGTAATGTATGGGGATTAACATAACAATAAAAAAATTTAAAAAAACAAAAAACATGTGTATACATTTCTACTGAGTACATATCTTGGTGTGGAAATCTTGGGCCATAACCTTGGCCTATGTTCAACTTCCAGATATTCTGTAAAATACGTTTCCAAAATGGCTATACTGATCGCACCACCTGCATCAGTGGTACCCAGAGTGCCCACTGCTCTGCATCTTTTTTTTTAATTATGTTATGTTAGTCACAATACGGTACATCATTAGTTTTTGATGTAGTGTTCCATGATTATTGTTTGCATATAACACCTGGTGCTCATTGCAATATGTACCCTCCTTAATACCCATCACTGGGTTAGCCCACTCCCCACCCCCTCCCCTCTGAAACCCTCAGATTGTTTCCTGGACTCCATAGTTGCTCATGGTTTGTCTCCTCCTCTGATTTCCCCCCCTTCAATTTTCCCTTCCTTCTCCTAATGTCCTCCATGCTGTTCCTTATGTTCCACATATAAGTGAAACCATATGATAATTGTCTTTCTCTGCTTGACTTATTTCACTTAGCATAATCCGCTCCAGTTCCATCCATGTCGATGCAAATGGTGGGTATTCATCCTTTCTGATGGCTGAGTAATATTCCATTGTATGTATGAACCACATCTTCTTTATCCATTCATCTGTTGAAGGGCATCTCAACTCCTTAAAATTAGCAAGGCAGGAAACAACAAATGTTGGAGAGGATGTGGAGAAAGGGGAACCCTCTATACTGTTGGTGGGAATGCAAGCTGGTACAGCCACTTTGGAAAACAGTATGGAGGTTCCTCAAAAAGTTAAAAATAGAGCTACCCTATGACCCAGCAATTGCACTACTGGGTATTTACCCCAAAGATACAGATGTAGTGAAAAGAAGGGGCACATGCACCCCAATGTTCACTGCTCCACATCTTTGACAACATTTAGTATCACTGGTCTTTAACATTTTGGCTGTTTTGGTAGATGTATAGTGGTATTGCATTGTGGTCTTAAGACTCATTTTCTTGATGAGTAGTGATGTTGAACATCTCTCCACATGTTCACTGGCCATTTTTGGCTTCCCTTGTGAATTACCTGTCATCATTTTCTTATTAACACCCAAATCCTTAAAACTCACACTCAGTTGATTCTCATTATTCGTGAATTGTGTACTTTCAAATTCTCCTACTTGCTAAAATTTATTTGTGACCCGAAACTAATACTCATGTGCTTTCATTGGTCATTCACAGACATGTGCAGAGTGATGAAACTGTTATTCTGACATGCATGTTCCCAGCTAAGGTTGACAAGTGATACTCTGCCTTCTTTGTTTCAGCTCCCATGCTATAAACAAGTGTCCTTTTTGTGGTACATTTGGTGCCATGTTTGTCACATTTGGGGGCTTTTTGTTGGTTCGAAATGGCACCCAAGCATAGTGCTGAAATGCTGCCCAAGTGTTCCTAAGCTCAAGAAGCTTTTGTAAGGCTATGCCTCACAGATAAAACAAGTATGTTAGATAAGCTTCATTCAGGCATGAGTTATAAAGTGCTGTTGGTTGTGCGGTCAATGTTAATGAATCAACAATATATATTAAATAAGGTGCATTTAAAAGAAACACACATAAACCAAGTTTATATATTGATCGGTTGAAGAAAATGTGATCACAGCCTCACAGCAACCCAACCCTATATTTCCCTTAGGTGCAATAGTTCAGTATTCACCAGTTCAGTGTTTGGAGAGATTTTATAGAACATGATTACTGTAAATAATGTGGATTGACTGTACCTGACATCTTACCTGCTGGCTAAGATGGGCATTATGCCCCCATTTGACAGATGAGGAAGGTGAGGAGCAAAGAGGAACCTTAGTTTTTCCAGTACTGCACAGCTAGCTAATTCACATTCGGGCCTCATATCCAGATGCCTACACTTCTGCCATAAGTTTTCTGCAGCGGTCTGGCATTTGTGGTAATCTCTCCCTATAGCTACATTTTGTGGACCCCACAACAGACATTTCCAGATCAGTTGCATATTGGAACCAATTTCCGTATCATTTTTGCTTGTTGATTCCAAAGGTTCTCTTAGACACTTCTCTTTAAAAGAATGAACTACAATTCTGGTGGTTTGTAGTTGATTATATAAATAGCCGCTAAACAAGATAATGCTGGACTCTGAGATGGGATCTAGTTCAAGCTCCATCACCTGTAAGTCAGTGGCCTTGATTAACTTGTGCATTCTGAGCCTGTTTCCTCAGCTATAAAATAGGCATTATAGTTCCTGCCTACTTTTCGTTAGGAAATTGTTCAGTTTCTCAAATTCAGTGAGGATGGGCTGACACTGTACTAAATACGTGGGGAGATATAAAAGATACACAACGTCCTCCCTTGGGAAACTGGCAACTTGTCAAAGAGAATAAAGAATGTGTATAAATAGCTACAATAAATAATGAGTTTCAAATACTAAAGAAAGTAAAGGATTATTGAAAGAGATGAGGGAAATGCTACTCCCATCTAGCAGGTATCAGGAATAACCTGAAAAGAGGAGAGGTAAGATGTGAAGTAGGTCTAGAAGTAGCAACAATAAGAATGATAGCTATTATTTATTGAATGTTTACCGTACGCTTGACCCTTTGCATGCACCATATTTTGTCCGTTTAGCAGAATGAATTATGGTAAGTTCATACAATGGAATGCAATACAGCAGGGTTTCTCAATCATGGCACTATTGATATTTTGGTCTAGATAATGCCTTGTGGGGCACTGCCCTGTGCACTGTAGAATGCTTAGCAGCATCCCTGGGCTCTACCCACTAGATGCCAGTAGTGTCTCTCCCCAGTTGTGACAATCAAAATTGTCTCCAGACATTGCCAGATGTCCTCTGGGGGGCAAAATTGCCCAGGTTGAGAACCAATGCTATAGAGTAATCCATGTGGTATGCTAGAAAGGGACATGGTTCTTCAAGTTAGACAGACCTGGTTGGTTATTCAAATGCTCCACCACCTGCCAATCCTGGGATTTCTCTGACCCTTTTTCCTCAGCTATAAAATGGAGGTAGTGATAAGAACAATTGGGATAAGTGCGTTAATTAAGATGTATAAAATACTTGCTTTGGCACAGAACAGGTGTTGGAGAAACAGTAGGTATTATTTTTATTTAGCTCTACAATAACCTGACAGTTAAGAATTATTCTTTTTCCAGAAGATCATACTGGGCACAGAGAAGTTGAATAATTTTTCCAGGGTTACTTTGTTCTCAAGGCACAAAGGCAAGTTGGCCTGTCTGGATTGCTTTAACCAATAACCACATTTCAATAGATCAGGGTGCGGGGGGGGGGGTGGGCAAGGGGTGAGGGTCCTGGAGTATAAATCAATTCAGGAGGGTCAAGCATGAATGGGGGTGGGGGAGGTGTGTGAGAATCCAGTGTGATGTTTTAGGTACAAACAGGGAGAAAGCTTTTAATTCTCATTGGAGAGATAATTTGGACCAGGTGGAGAATGAGAAAGAAATTGAATGGAGGAGAGTATATTTAAATTGAAAATTCAAACCAAAGATATAATTTTGTCAACTCTCATTATAAACACTTAATCATTTACAAAATAACTCTTAAAAACATACCTAGAGGTTTAATGAGTCACACCTTCAATTTTTAAGTGTCAGGTTCCATGCTGTCAAGAAGGGATAACTGTTATTACCACATTTTATTTATTCCAAGATGCTAAGCAAGTAGCAGATGGGAGAAAAATAATGATTTTATTATAGGCAGCAATAAGCAGAACAAAGAAAAAGTTTGCTTTGATTTAGACAAAAATGGGAAGTTCCTGGGCCCTCGGCACAGCTCTGCTGACTGCAAGCCCTGGGACCATGGGCATGTCCCCTCTCCCAACCACACCCTCTGGACCTCAGTGTCCCTACCTGCAAAGTAGAAGATGGGAATTGACACCAATGCAGTCAGGCCCCTTTCTGCTCCCACAGACCAGGTTTGCTCCAACAAACCTGAGTCTGCCCCATACTTTTGAGCCTGGTGGCAGCCTCTCTGGCTGTCTGCTTTTTAAAAGGCCACCATGTTGCAGCCCTGGCTTGGCAGGCACTGCCCTTTTCAGAAGGAACGACAGTCTGACATCTACATTCACCACCAGCCCCCTGATCTGTTCTGCTCCTTTTCTGCTGAAAAACAAAACAAAACAAAACAAAAAAACAAGCTTTTGTCCTGCCTCTCACCTTCTCTGCCTCCTCCATCCCACTCAGCTAAGAACTGTTTGGTTCCTAGAGCCAAGGAGGCAGCTACTAATTGCGGGGGCGAATTTTCTCTCATCATCTATGTCTCACCACCTTGCACTTATAAAGGTTTTCTCTCAGGCTCAACACTCTCAGGCATCTAGAGCCTCTTAGCACATTATGACAGAGAAGGAGCATGGGAGCACACAGACTTGCTTTACAGGTGAGGAAACTGAGGCCCAAGGGAAAGACAGGAACACCACAAATGACAGAGCCAGTATGGTGGGAGGGTGCTGGGTTTCTCAGTCTGGTTTTTATTTGTCTTCTTCTGAACAACCTGTTGTATTGGGACCTTATTTCTTTTAGCGAGATGGGGAACAGAGAGCCTTTCAGATTTAAAATTTTAAAATGGAAGAACAAAAAAAAGGGGGGAAATGAAAATTAATGGAGTACATAATTAGTTAGTGATGAAAGATGCGGAATGTTCAGTGTTAGTGGACATGAAATTTATCTTTGACAACAACTAGTACCTAGGATGATACCTTCTGGATTACGGTTTTTCATTAAGCATCGAACACTGCAATCAACACTGCATGACCAGAACATGTTCCAATCCAGGCTTTCAGGCTGGGAAGGCACTGACCTCATGTTGGGTCTGGAGCTCCACAGGAGCAGGAGGGTTGGTCTGTTTTTGTTCCCTGATGTATGCTAAGTGCCTAGCACAGTGCCTGACACATAGCAGGTGTTCAGTTGGTATTTGTCAGGGTTCTCTGATTCATGCAGAAATGTTGACACAGCTTGTATCGGTGGATATTTGATAGGGGGAAAAAAACACTCAACTTGAAACCAAAATATCTGATTTCTACTCTAAATATATTACCACTTACTTCTTAGTTGGGCAAGGCATATTCCTCAAAATAGGAATAATTTATTACCAATTTCAGAGACTTGCAAGGATTCAATATATTAACAGATGATGAAAACCTTCAAGTTAATAGGTGATAAAATGCAAACGTGAGGTTTTCTGACTACATAAACACAGGTTTTCTTAACCTGGGGATTGACTTCAGGGAAATTTCTCAATTCAATTGTGTGCAAAATCATATGGGCTAATTTATTTTTCTGACAAATGGTCCTCAGCTCTCATCCAAATCTCAAACATTCATGATATCCAAAATTGATGCACTACCCATATAAAGTTACTTGTAATGGCTATTAAAACTTAGCACATCCTGGTTGATGTGCAAACTCTCTGAGTCCCTGGCTCCTCACCCATCTGGCTCATCACTGCTGGTCCTCTTAACTGGACTCCCATGCCCCCAACTTGGGATTTTGCTTCCATAGCTGCCTGTCTCCCCAAACAGTGCCCCCCGGTGGTCTCTCACCTTAATGGGTCTCTATCTGGCCTTCTTCCACTCCTAATATCTGGTCTGAACCTCAGGTCATCTTAAACCCCTGTTTCATCTGTATCTCTAACACTTTCTGTCAAGTTTCTCCTGGCCTGTTCTGGTTCTGGAGGCCCATAACTGCAGCTGCCATCCATCTATAGTCTGTGCCTATTTTAATAGAGCATCATCCTTCTTCTCTGCCTGTCCCCCTTCATCCTTCCCTTCAAAAAAGACTTATAGGCATCTACCATATGCCATACGCTATTAATGAGTTAATTAATGTATTCATTCAACAACTATCATCTGAATGCTTATTATAGGTCTGCAGTGAAGAATAAATCTTATTTTCCCTTGTGGAACTTACATCTCAGGAACGGGGGACAGAAAGATGAATAAGATCTGGTCACAGCCTTCACAGTGAACACAGAATGTCTAAGGTTTTGGCAGCATTGATTTCCGGACTAAGATTTTTAGCCTTTACTTTGCAGACAGTCGGGAGTCGTTGAAGTTTTTAAGCAGGAAAATGACATGTGCAAAGAGATATTTTAGGAAGTTCAATCTGGTGACATCTACAGGGTAGACTGGAAGTGGCAGAGCCTGGGGGCAGGGAGTCTATTACTGTAATTGTCAAAGAAAAAGGTAATTAAGGTCTAGGCTAGCATGGTGACTTTGGGAGTGGAGACAAGTGGAGATATATTGAAGGCATTAAGAGGAATCAGCATGATAGTGTGCAGAAAAATAGAAGAATGAACAAAAGATGATCCCAGCATCTTAACAGACAAGTGGCAGAACCTCTATCCCATCTCCTCTGCTCTCTTGCCTATTCTCCCCACCCCTAGGAGGTTATATGGCTTTTAATATCTCCTTGGCATATATTTTAAGCTTCAACTGCCCTGTCTCCATCCATCGCCCACACTGTCATTAGGGGACTCTTGTGAAGAGGCTGACATTCATGGAGGAAATTGCAGGCTTGGATTGCTCAGGTGTCACCCAGAAAAGATTGTTTCAAAGGCTGTCCCCTCCTCTCCCAGTATCTAATGACCCCTTCATTTCCTTTCACTCCCCTTCCCTGGTTGTATTTCAATTATTCCACGGGAAAAAGAGAAAAGAAGCAACAAAATACCCCTGTTTTGTCTGCCACCCCACCACGGCCAGCAAGAGCCTGAAGAAAAGATGACAAGGGCACCCAAGGAGAGCCAGGGGGAGGAGAGGGGAAGGGTGAGGGAGGCACCACCACCTGACATCTCAGCCTGCCAAGCAGCTGAGTGCATCTGGTAATTACCAGTAAGCAACAGGATGTCCAACCCTCCAAAAAGGCCAGGCTCTGGGAAAGTTTACAGCAATGCTTGAGGCTTTCTGGTTGATCCCTCCTCACTTCTCCATATGTGTTTCTCCCCAAGAACAGCACCCGTCAACAGTACCTGAGCCATTCCTGTCCAGGCCAGAAAATATACCATTAGCTTCAGACTCCACATTCAGGGTGTCTTGGGCAAGCCATGCATACCTAGGCAGTTTCAAAGTTGCAGTTTCCTCCCCTCCTTATCACCCCACTTCTCACTGAAATAAATCAGCACCTGTGAAATAGGCTATCTCTACACCAGTGCCAGAAACTATGCTGGGATCTAAGAGATCATCCATAAGAAGAGTACATATTCCTGGCACAGTGGCTTCTTTCAGTGCTTCAGATTCTATCAAGGACTAAGGATTCACCATAACCTTCAGTGACCTTTTGGTGGGTTTTGGGATTGTCTCGTTCTTGCCTGTGTTTGCCCCAGGAATCTCCTGTTCACCATGTTCCTAAAAAAGGGATTGCTATTGTTATGAATGGAAATTCACAAAAACCCCATTGCAATTCTGCCTGAATCTCTGTTTTTACTGTCTGCTTGGAATCTTCTGCTACCTGGTCCCTGTTTGGGGGTATGCTAGAAGTAGGGAACCTAGTGAGCAAGAACGTCAAAGTAGAGGATTGACTTTATCAAGATCTAATGCAGGATCCCCTCAGTAATGTTGTCACCATTAAAACTCTTTCACCCCTAAAGTGCTTTTACATGTATTGTCTGATTTAGACTTCACAATAATCCAACCCAGGAACAATCCCTTGCTCCCATTATGCACATGAGTGGCAAAATCCTGAGAAAAATCCTACAATTGCTGGATTTAATTACCACAATTGGTAACCAGAGCTCCTAAGTCTGGTGCTTTTCCCTTTCAACAAAATCCTTGGGGGAGTGGTGGGTAAGGGGAGGACAACTTTACAGACTATCATTTTTCCCAGAGCTCATTCTAAACAGTCTACATCTCAGTGCCTCCAGTGTGTCAGGAGATCAGAGCATGGATGGGACACACACACACACACACACACACACACACACGCATACACACAAAGGTCAGTACTCCATGGTGCAGTTGTGTCTACTATGGAATTTCAGAGAAAAGGAAGCAGAATATCATGTTACATACCTTCCACCTTTCAGGTACTGTTCTTGATGCTGTGATCTTGTGTAATTTCCTATATTAGATTTCTCCAGAGAAACACAAGCAGTAATAGATGATAGATAGATAGATAGATAGATAGATAGATAGATAGATAGATAGATGATAGATAAATAGATAGATAGATAAAGATACAGACATATAGATATTTATGTGGACATTATCATATGAATTGGCTCACATGGTTATGTGGGTGAGTTGTCCCACAATCTGCTGTCTGTAAGCTGGAGAACTAGGAAAGCTAGCAGGGAAATTTATTTCTAGTCCAAAGGCCTGAGAACTAGGGGAGCCCATGGTGCAAGTCCTAGTCCCAATCAAAAAGCTGGAGAACCAAAAGCACAGATGTCTGAGGGCAGGAGAAGCTGGATGCTCAAGCAAAAAGAACAAAGTTACCCTTCTTTTAGTTCTACTTAGGTCCTCAATGGATTGGATGATGGCGCCTACATTGCTGAAGGTGACCTTCTATATTCAGTCTAGCAATTCAAGTGCTAATCTCTTGCAGAACACTGTCATAAACACACCCAGAAATAATGTTTTACCAGC
The DNA here is from genome assembly GCF_004348235.1 of Phoca vitulina. NCBI lineage: Eukaryota > Metazoa > Chordata > Mammalia > Carnivora > Phocidae > Phoca > Phoca vitulina. The sequence continues at coordinate 17,239,562 of NW_022589724.1, read as the reverse complement.
TATCTCTCAGCCTCCTCTGGCCCAGTCAAATCGACACATAGAAGTAACCATCACACAGCCATAGATAGAGTTCTTAGATTCACAATCATTCACTCCACACATATCAATCATTGGTTGACAGCACTGAGCAAAGTACTAACAGACAATTAAAATAAAGTGTCCTAACTGCTATGTACCCAAGGAGTAGTTATGCACCCAAAGTAGGCACCCAAGAGTAAGGTTTGAATCATTTTACTACACCCCTTCACCTATAAGGGCACTGTTGTTCAGAGAGGTCAATTTATGTGCCCATGGTTATAAAGAGAATGGTAAGCTCCATGTGTACTGATACAGAACAGTCTCCAAGATACATTGTTCAGCCAGGTGTAAAATGGTATGACTAACATATTACTATTTGTGTATTGGGAAAAGTTAATTTATTTATACTATCGTATAAGCATCTTTGAAGAAAATACAAGATACTGGTAGCTGAGATCACATCCAGGCAGGATCCTAGAAGTTAGAGAGAAAGGGAGATTTGGGTTTCACTGTGTAACCCTTTGTACTATTTGAATGTTTTTGTCTGTGTATATGTATGACTTGAAAATAAAAACATAAAGCATGCCTAAGTTAAAAACTGATTGAAGAAACTCCAGTCTCAACACACCTTGAGAATTTTTTGTTGAACTAAAGTGCCACTGGAAATGTAACACGGAGTGTAGACAAGGCCACAAAAATATTGGGAAGACATGTGGGCTGTGGGTTCAAATGGACAGGGTACAGAGGTGGGAATGACAAGGGTGTGTTCTGGAAAATTGGTCCTTCTGAGATGGCTGCCATGTGATGGGCATCCAGGACAGTGAGGCTCAGTGGAGAGAAGAGGTCAGGTTGTAGAGGCACTTGAAGCCTGTGCTCCTGCTTTGGACAGGACGCCAGCTGTCATCGGAGAATGTTATGTTTGGGAGCCACTTTCCTAAATGGGAGCATTATTAGCAATTGTGTCAAATTGCCTTTTCCTAAAGGTCTCCCCATGGCTGCCAGAGCTTTAATGTTAATTGGACAGATTGTCTTTGGATTTGAAACACAAACTGTGATTAATGAAACAACTGTTAACGCGTTTGGCCCGAGGTGGTTTTCTCCACCTTATTTCTCCTGCTGATAGACGCAATGAGGTCCTCCTGTGTATTTTTGGCCACTGTGCCTGGCATGGGGAAACTGGCAGCCTGGCCAGGATGACAATTTTGAACCGGATGCCATCTTTAAGATCTGTCTCTCCACTTCCCTCATTTTATGGTCGGGGAAATTAAGACTCAAAAAAGAGAGAGTCTTGTCTAAGGCAACCCAGGGACTGGATAGCAGAGCAAGGCTATAATCGAGGACCAGGGTTTTATTCTGAAAAGATATTGAACATCCTTTTTTCTTTCCTCTGCCTTTTCTAGCTTTTTATCCTTGCCTTCCCCAGTCATTTTAATTATCAGACCTGTCTTTATCTCACCAATCTCTTGTGCTCCAAAGTATGTCACAGATGCATTATTTTTTCCTCTATCTTCCTTGGCTGGTGTAGGTCTTATGTACTCATCATTAGTAGAAGTTGGTTTGGTGACATAGAAATACAGACTTTAGAGTCATGGAAAGTAGAGTCTCTACTACCTACAAACTATCTCTACTACCTACAAAATCTTAGGAAGTTTCCTCAACTCTAAAACTAGTATAATGATACTTACCTTATAGGATATGGCAAGAATGAGGTATGTGATGTAGGTCAGGTAATCAACATGAGCCTAGGTGATGGTAACTACACGGTAATCATTTTTCTCACCTACTGTCACCTGCTTGCAGACTCTAGTTCTGCCCTGCACCACAGATCCATCCGTATATGGCTGTCACAATGCACCATATGAGGTTTGTGCTGGTCTGTGATATTTAGTTCTGGCATATTGGCAGTCTGAAACAGTATACACCATTCCCCTTTTGTCTCTAATATCTAGAAATTCACATTTATTTTTAGCAACAAATAAAGACAAAACTAAGCTCGATACAGGGAAAAAAGCTAAAATAAAAGAACATTCTTAAATTCCAGAAGCAAAAAGCAAACAGTGATAAGTACTCTAGGGAATACCAAAGAGAACTGGACCTAAATGTAAAGGATATGGTTTTAACACCTTTGTAGGGGTAGCTTTGGTCCTATTTCTCCCTTGGTAGAAATACATAATTTTTGTTCTATTTCTCCCTATAGATTTATCAATGTATTTTAAATTCCTTTATTAAGAAGATGTACATTTAGGTCATCTGTCCTCCTGAGGAATTGACTCTTATCATTTAAAATGCCCCTTTTTATCTCTGGCAATACTTCTTGTCTTAAAATCTACTTTGTGTGATATTAATATAGCAACTCCAATTTTCCTTGCTTTAGAGTTTGTGTAGTAGATCTCTTCCTATCCTGTTACTTTGAACTTCTCTGTATCTTAATAAAGTGTGACTCTTATAAATAGCATGTGCTTGGGACTTTTTTAAATCAAGTTTGAAAATTTTCCCCATTTTAATCAGTGTTTACTCCATTTACATTTAGTGTAACTATTAATATGATTGGGTTTAAGCCAACCATCTTGCTTTTTGTTTCCTATTAATGCCTCCTGTTCCTTATTTCTATGTCACTTATTTCTGTTATTCCTTGGGATTAATCAAATACTATTAGTATTCCATTATAAGTATAATTTTAAAAAAAATTATGCCTCCTTCTTTTATTTATGTTTTATTATTTGCTCCAGGGATTAAAATACATATATTTGACTTCTCACAATATATATTAAGTTAATATTGTATCACATTGTGTATATTGTAAAAACTTCACTATTGTACAATTCCATGTATATGCCCTCCATCCTTTTTCTAACCATCATATAGTTTACTTCTTCATATGATATAAACCCCAAATATATATTATTATGGATTTTGCTTTAGTCAATTAACTTCTAAATAATTTCAGGAAAAAAAGATATTTTTGTCTTTTTGTTTATTTACCCACATATTGACAATTTGCTGTGCTCTTCATTACTCTCTGAACATACAAATTTTCATCTGTTAGGATTTTGTTCTGCCTAAATAATTTCCATTAGTATTTTTTGGAGCAGAAAAAAAAGCTCAATTTTTCTTTGCCTGAAAATGTATTTTTTTCACCTTCAGTTTTTTTTAATTAATTCATTTATTTGAGAGAGAGAGAGAGAATGAGGGGAGGGGCAGACAGGGAGGGAGAGAGAATCTCAGGAAGACTCCACACTGAGCATGGCGCCTGATGCTGGGCTCAATCTCATGACCCTGAGATCATGACCAGAACCGAAACCAAGAGTCAGATGTTTAACTGACTGAGCCACCCGGGCACCCTTTTTCATCTTCAATTTTAAAATACATTTTCACTGGATAAATAAGTCTAGCTAATAGTTATTTTGGTTATTGTTTTCCTCTGAACTTAATTAAAGGTGTCATTACATTAATTTCTACCTTCCCTTGTTTCTGGTAAGAATTCAGCCAACATTCCTTGTTTGTGATATGTATTTCTTTTTCCTCTACCTCCTTTAAGATTTTTACTTAATCTCTTTACCTTAGGTTATTAGTAGTTTGACTATGATGTGCTTGCATATGATTTTTGTCTTGTTTTTTTTGCTTGAAGTTTTCTGAACTTCCTGAATCTGTAAGATTCCATTTCTGATTAAATATGGAAGGATTTTTACCAATCTTTCTTCACATATCTTTCTGCTTTATTCTTTCTCTCCTTCTCCATCTGGGATTTCAATTAGCATGCTTCTCACTTGCTGTTGTTTCACAAGTCATTGAGGCTCTGTTATTTCTTGTTTAATCTACTGCTAACCCCATCCAATGATTTTTTTTTTAAATTTCAAGTAGCACATTTTTGCTTTTATTTTTCAGTTTTAGAATATTTATATGGTTGGGGCACCTGTGTGGCTCAGTCGGTTAAGCAGCTGCCTTCGGCTCAGGTCATGATCCTGGGGTCCTGGGATCAAGCCTCGCATCAGGCTCTCTGCTCAGCAGGGGGCCTGCTTCTCCCTCTCCCTCTGCCTCCCACTCTGCCTACTTGTGCTCTCTCTCTATCTCTCTGTCAAATGAATGTATAAAATCTTAAAAAAAAAAAAAAGAAGAGGGGTGCCTGGGTGGCTCAGTCATTAAGCATCTGCCTTCCGCTCAGGTCATGATCCCAGGCTCCTGGGATCGAGCCCCGCATCAGGCTCCCTGCTCCGCGGGAAGCCTGCTTCTCCCTCTCCCATTCCCCCTGCTTGTATTTCCTCTCTCACTGTATCTCTATCTGTCAAATAAATAAATAAAATATTTAAAAAATTAAAATTAAAAAAAGAATATTTATATGGTTCACTGTTATAGTTTTAATATTTTTACTGAATTGCACAACTTTTTACCAATTATATTAAAGCTTTTTTGAAAATTTCTTAATGTATTTCTCTTTTTGAAAAAATACATTGCTAATTCCAACATTTTGGTTGTCGGTGGGTGTCCTTCTATTGACTGATCTTTCTCTTGACTGTAAGTCACATTGTTACTTGAGCATATATCTATTAATTATTTAATTGTAAAATGGATATTGTAGACAATAACTTGTGAAGATTCTGGATTGTATTGTCTTCCTCTATAGAGTGTTGAGTTTTGTTCTGGCAGACAGTTAAATTATTTGAGAGCAACTGGACTTTGAAGGCTTAAATTTGGGCCTTAGAGAAATAATCAATTCCATTTTTTTTTTCCTGAGTTCTGTGACACATCTCCTAATCCTGAAACTTGTAACTTTCTTCAGTGGCATCATTTCAGTGAAAGCCCAAAGTGTTTACCAATTCTCTCTTACATAACTTGACTGAATCCAAAACTGTGCCTCCTATGAGGTAAGGAGCTACTGAAACTTCAGCTGCTGCTAAGTGTCTGCAGAAATGTAGGGCTTCCAGTTGCTATTTTGCTTGAAGACGACTGAGGTTCTGGTACCACTGATGCTGTTAACCTTAAAAATAAAACTGCTAGTTATTTCCATCTGCCATTGTATTCATTAATACTTAACATTTGTAATGACGAAATTATGCTTTCTCAGCAAAAAGGGCTTTATTCAGGAATAGCAGAGAATTGCAATCCAGGAGAAGCAAGCTATAGCAAAACCACAGGCAAGTCCAGAGAACAAAACAGAAGATACACTCTTTCATAGAGGAAAGGGGACCATTGGGAAGGGCTGTTATACACTAAAAGTTCATGGGAGTAAAATGGGAATTTAAAGTGTAGTGGCTTTTCATTCACTGAATTGTGATATTCTCTCATTGGCTGGGCTGTTGCCAGGATGGGGAAGAAAACTTTCTTCCTCCTGGGATAGTAAAGTAATAGCTAAAATAGTATGGGCTTGCAAGGTATGACTCTTCCTGTTGGGTTTGTAACTGACAAGGAGTGGTAGGGCATGAGAGTTCCCTCTACTGGCCCCCACTACATTTTAGTGAGATTTCCTTTCATTAATTTTCACAATGCACAGCTCAGGAGTCAATCAAGGATTCAAGGGAAGCTTATATTCAAATTTTAGAATTCCTTCTTCTGGAGCTCCCCCTCTTCCAGCATTTCTCCCCTTCATTTTCCAGTTTTCCTGGCATTCCCAAACTCTGTCATTTTATTTTTTTAGGTATATAAGACTACACATTTCTGTTTGATCTCCAAGGCATATGAATGAAAATGGCCTGTTTCACTTCTATGCTGACCCATGTAAGCTTCCAAGTTCTTTCCTTCTTTTTGCTGGAAGTAAGGTGATCAAGGGAGAAGACTGCTTTACCACAGGAAGATGAGCCATATATCAAGCAGAACACTCACCTTAGATAGTTATGTTAGTGAGAAATAAATATTTATTGTATTAAAAACTAAAATTTTGGGGCACCTGGGTGGCTCAGTTGGTTAAGCGACTGCCTTCGGCTCAGGTCATGATCCTGGAGTCCCGGGATGGAGTCCCGCATCAGGCTCCTGGCTCAGCGGGGAGCCTGCTTCTCACTCTGACCCTCCCCCCTCTCATGTGCTCTCTCTCTCTCATCTCGCTCTCTCAAATGAATAAATAAATAAATGATAAAATATTTTTTAAAAATTAAAAAAATTTAAAAAAATAAAAAACTAAAATTTTGGAGTCTTTCAGTCCCTATGCAGAACCAACCTCAGTAAAAATACAATGGGTTACTAAATGTGTGTATGTATACTTATATACATTTAAATTCTTCATAATGTTTTTACAAATTTATTGCTAAACTCATATTAAATAGTATGAACAAAGAGACTGCATTGCAGTTTTGCTCAAAACTTAAACATGGCAGTAAGTACAAAAGCACATATTTTATTCTCTTCTGTTTTGTTTTAGGAATACCATTGTATGCCTTCTCATGACTCAGTTCTCCCACTACTTTTCTTTGTTCAAACTGCCAAGGACTATTTGTCCCTATAGCTTGTCACGAGGTCATTTGGCTCTCAAATGTATCATTTATTATGAAGTCTCGGGCAGTACAGTTTTCTCATTAGCCTGCAACATTTAAGATAGTGTGACACTCCCCTTCACTGAATCATTTTCAGGATGTCAAATTAAATTCTTAATTTATGAACTAAGTCAATAAATTAATTTCTTAGTCCATGAAAATATCTTTTGATTACAACCCATTGCTGAGAAAGTAATTTTGTCATTACAAATGTTAAAGTATTAATGAATACAATGGCAGATGCAGAACAAATATTGTCATTTTGACATTAAGATGTGCAAACTACATGCTGTCATACTTGCTTACCAACACATTAAAAGTTAAATGCTGTCACTTGGCATCATAACCTGGCATTGACATAATTATGAAAAACAAATACAAATATGAGCTTTGAAATTAAATGGTAGTCTTGGTTATAATATTGCAATTTAGAAAAGTAAGGAATGCCAACATTAATTACTTTTAGACAATCATAAAAATGATAATAAGCATGTGGACCCAAAGACAAATATATTTTCTGTGACTTTGCTTATAATTGTAAATAATTAAAAACAAGGTAAATGTCCATCAGATTAAAAACATGGCCTCTGAAGTTAGGCTTTCTGAGTTCAAATGCTAACCACCACTTCCTAGATGTATGATCTTGGACAACTCCTTAGAATTCTGTGTTTCTATCCCCTCAAATGTAAAATAGGGATGGCAGTTGTGTTGAGTAGTATCTGTTCATATTACACTCTTCCTGCCTTTCTAATTTCTCCCCTTTATTACAAGGCCTGCAAGATTGGAAACTATATTTCCTGTACCCCTTACTGGTAGTGTTCCAACCTAGGTTCCACCAAAGCAAAGCACTTCTGCAAGATTATAGGGCAAAAGAAAAGAGAGCCATTCTTCTTTTCATACCAGCCTCGTTGATGGCAGCCTAAGGTGGACTCCTGCAGTGGCCATGACATCAGTAGCTGCAGGCAGGAGATTTTCATCCAGTGGAGGTGGCAGCAGTAACAGACTCTTGCAGTAGCTGTGACATAGTCAGCTCTTGGAATAGCAGCAGGAGATGACCTAGGGCAGTGGTGGCTTCTCACAGGTCTTTGTATCTGAATAATACTGCCCTTTGTTGGGAGGGGGGAGGAGGGTTCCAGTCCTTCTAACTATTGAATAGCTCAATTATATATATTTATATATTTAATCTCTCTTTACCTAAAATACCTAAACTGGTTTCTGCTATCTTGACTCCATATTAATTGATAAAGTGAGTGTATCAACATGATAAAGTTGCCATGAGGATTCACATCATAAGCATAAAAGTACATAGAGTAAGCTCTGGAACATACAAAGCTTTCATTAAATGTCACCTTCTGCTGTTGGCATAGTTATTATGCCCTTGAGGATGTGTCTCATGGTCCTGTTCCTTCCTATATGGAGTCTTCTATGGTTATCTCCTGGACATTGAAAATGTAATGTTATAGAGATGGTAGATTCTGCTGTATTCTTTCCAAGAGAGCCATTTTGTTTGCTTTGCTTTAATAGAAGATGAGGTGGTTGGGCACAAAATGCAAAGTCTATCTCCTGGACAGCAGCTCAAAGTTCAGTTCTTTCAGCCATGGGCAGCTTATTTAAACTCTGTAACTCCATGCATGGGTGATTCAGTTGCCAGAGATTTGGGGAAAGTTTATATACAGAATTTGGGCTTTCTGTCTCTGGCTCTGTCCTTTCCAAGATCTGCCCCTCACTTTCTAGCAAATAGGATTGCTCCAACTCTAACTAACCTCTGCTTTTGAAGCCAGCAAGTCTGTGAGCATTTTCTCAGAGTTTTAAACACCCTGAATGATGCAGACTAGGGATTGCCCTCATGCTAAGATAAGCAATGAAAAGTCGGATGCCATTTTCTTTTAAATGTTAACTCCCATCCAGGATACACCTACTTTTGGTAACTCTCCATTGCTTTGAAGTGGTTGTTTGTTTTTTTATATTTTATCCATTGTTTATTGTCATCCCTGGGAAGGCCAGTCTGACAGAGGTTTATTTGGCCATTAGTAGAAGCAGCTGTTGTGCACACTATTAATATTTTATTGGTATAAGCACATATGCATATTTCATTTATATCCTGTTGCACGACAAACTACTTTAAAACTAAGTAATTTGAAATAATAACTTTTTTTTTTCTTTACAATTTTGTTGGTGAACTGGCTCAGCTGGGTAGGTCTTTTGCTCCATATGCCATTGAATGGGGTCTCTCACTCCCCTGAACTCAGCTGGCAGATAGGCTAGAAGTTCCAAGAATTCATTCACATATCTGGAACCTTGATGTGATTCCACTTGGCCTTTTCACGTGACTAGGTTGGGTTTCCTCTCTAAGTAGTGATCGTAGGGAAGTTGGCCTTCTTCCATGGCAGCTAGCTTTGCAGAGGGAAGACTCAGAAGCCTTCGTTGCTTCTTAAGGCCTGGGATCAAAATTGAGATAATATCATATGCCCAGAAAATGTCACCTCTACTGTCTTCTATTGGTCAATACAGGTCACAAGCCCGGTTTCAAGAAGAAGGGAAATAGACTCCATGTCTTGATAAGAATGGCGCCATGAGCATGCAAGAAAGGAAGGAATCTGTGACATCCTTTATCGCAGACTACACACACACACACACACGCTCACATATATAACATTTTGGTGGACCAAAAGGAGAGGGAGCTGTGCACGCTAGAGTCTTTAATTTTACCTGTGGGATGTTTTATTTCTGAAGTGTAAGGCAAAATAAGGACATCTAAATATTTGTTAATTCTGAGTAGCCAAGTGGGTGGTTATTTGCTTTATTATTCTGCTGTGTTTTTGCTTATTTGATTTGTTCTGTATGTTTAAAGCTCTTCCAAATAAAATGCTCATCAGCTTCTTGAACTCCTAAGGCTGTATCGGTGGGTCACCCAGGCCCCTCTTGATTGGCACAGATCCACAGGTGTTAGACTCCTCCTATGCTGACAGTCAGTAATTCTACCTAGAAGGAGGGAAAGGACCAGATGACCTCCGAAAAGCCCTTCTGAGCGCTGTGGTTCCATGCTGTCTGTGCTGTGTCTGGATCATTTCATTCCCAACATTGCTTCTTAATCACTCGCCCAGTCATTCTGCTCAAAAGCAGTTCCCTTTATCGTGATGTTTTCGTACCCTGAACTCTGCTCATTACTCTGCTCCCCACCTCATTACCAGAATGTGCTGCTCGAGTCTTTCTCACTTAAAAATGATCTACCATCCCGGCTCTGTAGAAATTACCCAGCCAACAGGCATCTATCTCCTTCAGTATCCATCAAGCTGAAGAGAGTGATTAGTGAAATTGCAGGGACTGGGGCACTCCACCGGGGTCACACTGGTGATTTCCATGCTCTAGGGCTACAGAGGAGTACCTACCAATAGACCCATTTTGAAATGAAAGGCAAAGAGTTCGGAGAGGCTTTGCTGACTTGTGATAGGGAATCCATTTGTTAACCAAACTTCCTGACTACTAAAACAGAAATAATAATAATCACATATAGGAAAATATCATATAAAATAAGTGGGGAAACATAGGATTAATGTCTTCACTCAGCCTTATTTATGAGAACAGAGTAATAGAAACAGCCTAATAGTCCTCATCTGAGGGAATAAGGACATAAATCACAGTATTTGCACACAAAGGATCAGTACTGGGCTACTTTAAAAATTGAGATAATATCATATGCCCTGACGTGGAAAAGTGCTCATACTATTTAAATTAAGGCCAAAATTTGCAGAAAGATTTTTACAGTTTTATGGTATGATTCTATTTTATAAAGATTTTAGATGAGTGTATATTTTGTTATAAACACAAGAAAGAAAGAAAGTGAATCCTAGCTTTCCATAATTGAATGCCCCCTAGGTGTCACACAGTATGCCCGGAGTGTGCACGCACCAAATTACCTCATCATTCCTCACAACATGGGGTTGGCTTTATTATCACTACTCTGCACATGTGGAAACTAAAGCTTAGAAAAGTTAAGGAACTCGTCCATGAATGCCTCGCTAGGAAGTAACTAAATTTGTATATGCTTCTTGGCTTTCCTACCACAAGCGCCTGAATCCTTAACCAATTCCAACATTACCGAACTTCTCACGTTTCAATTTCTCTCACTGTCAAGATCATCGTACTTCCCGTCTTTGCCCATACCCCACTGTCTTCCCCTAATATTCTTGGCAGACTTCCTTTCACCCTAATGAAAAGTTTTTTACTGGGGCATTCTAACATATGGTAACTTTTAGCTGAGGATTCTTAAATGTGTTTCTAATAGTTAAAACATACACATAATTCAAAATACAAAAGGATCTATCATCCCATCTCCCAGCCACCCCAGTTCTCCACGCCAAAGGTGACCACTGTTCTCTATTTCCCGGGTCTGCCCTCTGGCAGAATTTTATTCATGTAGAAGCAAATACATACAGATATTCCTTTCCATCCTTTTGCACCAAAAATGGCACACGATTCACACCATTTCTCACTTTCTGTATACCAATATGACTTACAAATAATTCATAGCTGTATGTGTAAAGATTCCTCATTCTTTTTTGGCTTCGTAGCACTATTCTATCACATGAAAGTCATCTATATAAGCAAGTTTCCTATTGATGGACATAGAGGTTATTTGCAATTCTTTGCTTTTATAAACAATGCAACCATTATTTTTATTCATTATTTTGCATGTAGTTATGTATGTTGTTAATGAATGAGAGCATTTATAATTTAAATGCATACTTTCAAATTGTCTCTGACAGAGTTCTTGCCAAATGAGAATCCTACCAGCAATGTGTAAGAATGCCCTATTTCCTCACATCCTGAACAATACAGTGTATAGTCAGACTTTGGGATCTTGGATAATCTGAAAAGTGAAAACTACTGTCTTGGTAGTTTTAATTAGCCTTTCCACAGATTCACAGCTGTCTTCCCACTTGTTCAAGTCTTCAAGAACATTTTATATTTACATTTATATTTTCCTCCGTATACACCATGGGCGTTTCGTATTTGTTGCTATTTTAAATTGAATCTTTTCTTCCATTATATTTCCTGTTTTAACTGTTATTTGTATTATGAAAGTTATTGATTTCAGTATATTAACACTTTTCCTATCCACTTTATTGAATTCTCTGATTATATGTCATAGTTTTCATTTTATTTTCCTAGGTTTTCCAAGTACATAATCATATTATCTGCAATAGTGATAATTTTACATATTCATTCCCAAATTTATATCTGTGTTTCCTTCTCTTGTCCCATGGCACTGTCTGGCATCTTCTGCAAAAAAAAAATATATTAATTCATAGTTGCAGGTTTCATCACTTTTGTTGATGATGTTAATGAAAGTGCTTTTACTGTTCAGTGTTTCTCTCCATTAAGCAGAATATTTATCTTGTTAAGAAAATAGTTACCTGTGAAGATATTATTAAATGTGATAACATTTCTGTCTTTTAAAAGCCTCTAATGGAGCACTATCCAACAGAAATATAATACAAGTCATAAATGCAAGACACATATATATATAATTTTAATTTTTCTAGTAGCCACACTAAATAGTAAAAAAAATGAGTAAAATTAATTTTCAAAATAGTTTAATTTAATTTAATATATCAATATATTATCATTTTAACATGTGTTCAATATAATAATTATTTTTTAAAAGATTTTATTTTTAAGTAATCTCTACAGTACCCAACATGGGGCTTGAACTCACAAACCTGAGATCAAGAATCACATGCTCTTCTGACTGAGCCACCCAGGCGCCCCTCAATATAATAATTGTTAATGAGATATATAGTTTTCTAGTACTAAGTCATTGAAATCTGATGTATATTTTACAGTTTCAACACATCTCAGTCAGGACTTGCCATAGTTCACATGCTCAGGAGTCACATGACTCTAGTGACGACTTTACTGGACAGCACAGCTCTAACCACGTTTCAGTGTCTTCATGATAGGGCCTCAACATCAGATTGGCCTCCATAGAAGGTCCTCTGCTGGGAACTCTACTTCATTACCTCCTCTTTGGGCTTTTGAAGACCTATTCCTTCCACTTGGGACACTCTTCCACCTCCTCTTCACCTGGTTAAGTCTTAGGTATCCTTCAGCTCAATGCCAATCTTACTTACTCCCAGGAAGCCTTCCTTGCCTCAAGTTTGGGTTGGGTTCCTGTTCTCTACATTCACATCATAACCTGCTTCTATCCTTCTTCCACCAGAATACGTGCTTCTTGAGATCAAGGACTCCAGTTTGCTTCCCACACCCCTAATACATAGCACAATGTACCAACAAATACTTGTTGCATAATGAAGAAGTATCATTGCCTGAGATAAGAAACTTCATGCAGAGCAGAGGAAAGCAATATGTCCTGTACATCTTTTGAATGAGGAAAGAGAAAACTTTGAACACCACAGAGTAGGAAGGAAGACTTAGGATGGAGTCTTAGAAGTGGATGGATTAACAGAAAGATAGTAACATGTTAGGCACACACTAAAACGTGTAAGTTATGACATCTCAGTGTCTAGGTTGCAATATTAGATAGAGGAGGAAGTGGCAGAATATATAGGAGTCTGTCCACATCTCCTTGGGGGAAAGGGGATATAAATTGCAGGGAGTAGATGATAAGATATATAGCTTTCAGTGCACTTTAAGTGTAAATGCTTTTGTGTTCCCTTGGTTGGTGTAATGTCATGAATAAATTGTCATCAACCAGTCACCACACTGAAGCTTTAGAGGACCCTGCCTCATCAGAGTGACTCTTTCTTAAGAGAGATCACTGTCCATAGCAACCTGGAAATGGTGTTACTGAGGTATATCAATGCTGGAAGTCTCTCTCCCTCACTGGACTTACTATTTTTTTTTTTAAGATTTTATTTATTTATGTGAGAGAGAGAGCACGAGTGGGGACAGACGCAGAGGGAGAGGGAGAAGCAGACTCCCCGCTGAGCAGGGAGCCCAATGCGGGTCTTGATCCCAGGACCCCAGGATCATGACCTGAGCCGAAGGCAGGTGCTTAGCCGACTGAGCCACCCAGGCGCCCCTGGACTTACTATTTTTTAAGATTTTATTTATTTTTGAGAGAGAAGATAGAGAGTGGGAGGAGGAGCATAGGGAGAGCGACGAGCAGACTCCACAATGAGCATGGAGCCCAATGCGGGGCTTGATCTCAGGACCCTGAGATCATGACCTGAGCTGAAACCAAGAGTCAGATGCTTAACTGACTGAGGCATCCAGGTGCCCCATGGAATTATATTTTTATATTTCTCACTTTCTAAGACATATATCGTAGTTTCTGGCCCATCCTGTCACCTCTCTGTAATGGAAGAAAGATGCATTGGCTTTCAAACACTCAGCCAACATGAGCTTTGTGTTACCTATCTTTGGAAAATTACTAAATAATAACAATAATAACAGTCAAATGGGTACCATGCACTGCACATTTACTATGTGTCAGGCACTGAACTGAGCACTTTATCTACATCATCTCATTTAAACGTCACAGATTTTACAAATAAGTCATGGGCCCAAGGTCAAATAGCTCATAATTAACTGAGCTGGGACTTGTTCCCAATATGTCTAATTTCAGAGCCTACATACCCATGCATTATATGTTATTACTTGCAATTTACCAAACCCATATAGAATTCTGTTACTGAAAATCTCAGTCATCCATCTTTGCTTTTGTCCAACACCAGAACATTTGGATTTTACTCCAGGTCACTCCTCTGCAGGGAGAACTTCATCCCTGTCTTGTTTGGCCTTTTGATTAGATCAAGGAAAGATGCTTCAGTGTGTTTGCTACTCTCTTTCCCATGAGAAAATGGGTGAAATGATTGACTCAGACCCCTTCACACACATAGAGCCCACAGCAGCTCATCAGATGTCTTCTGTATAAGGGTCGATTACGATGTATGCTTGATAGTAAACCAAGGAAATAAAGGACAGATGGAGAAATTTGGTCATAGTGACTGAAGACACTTTGACAGCTGTTGTGGTGATTACATCACCAGCCACTTGGCTTTCAGTGAAGATTGCCTCTTGATAACTCTTAAAGAGAAGCAAAAGCATTTGTCTTTGTGATGCCATATTTAGAGGCTTTAACACATGAGGGTAGAAAAGTTGCCAGATCCTAAATCAGTGGTGCTAAGCTTTGACTATACATTCAAGTCCCAGGTTATACACCCCAGAGACCAATTTCATTAGAATCGCTGGAGGTGGGATCCAGGCTTCAGTATTTATTACAGTTCCCCTGGATTAATCCAATGTTCAAATCAATAAGGGAACCACTGCTCAAGATCAATGTTTCTCTTAGCTTATGTTAGTTACCAAATGTAAAGTAACAGTTCACTTCTATTTTATTGTCATTTTCTAAATGATTGGCATTGCATAAAGAAAATGTATTTTAGTCAATATCAATTCTTTGAAATATTTGATAATTTCTTCAGGACCACATATGTCATAAACGTATATGTAGAGATAGGTCAATAGATGGATAGATATGTTATATATCAGTGTACTTTGTGTGTTTTAGAAAAATTACATTACCAATTTTTGTGTATAGTCTTTTTTTTTTTTTTTAGATTTTATTTATTTATTTAATTGACAGGGAGAGAGAGAGAGAGAGAGACAGTGTGAGAGGGAACACAAGCAGGGGGAGTGGGAGAGGAAGAAGCAGGCTTCCGGCTGAGCAGGGAGCCCGATGCGGGGCTTGATCCCAGGACCCTGGGATCATGATCTGAGCTGAAGGCAGTCGCTTAACCAACTGAGCCACCCAGGCGCCCTGTGTATAGTCTTTTTATATATATGACAAAGCTTGTTAATTCTGGGATTTTTTATCTGTTTAATCTATCCTTTTGTGATAAAGGTATTTTAAAAACTCCCAGTGATAGGATGTTTGCCTGTTTTGCAAAAAAGTGATTATGAATGTTGCTTTTATATTTTGAAGATATGTTGTTAAGTGCATCAACACTCTTTAAATTATGTTTCCCTGGAATTTTTTTTTTTATTTTGCTATTAAGTAATATATGTCTTTATCTCTAGTAATGTTTCTGCCTTGGATTTCATTTTGTTGGTATATTGCCTCATATGTTTCATTGCATTAGTACTTGCATAATCTGTCATTTATTTTACTTTTCAAACTTGTGTGATTTTGTCTTAAGTGGTTCTCTTTATTATTGGATTTTTAGAAATTGATTCTGATAGTACATCTTACAATGGCAAATTTCATTCATTTACACTAATGTGATTACAGATATATTTAGACTTAGTTCTACCTTTTTCTTTTCTTATTTGATTCTGCTGGGATTGATATATGTACTTTATTTATTATTCCTCTCTAATGTTTTAGAACTGTATTTTTTACATATATAAATAATTATAATTTTTTTTATTTTTTTTTAAAGATTTTATTTATTTGACAGAGAGAGACACAGCAAGAGAGGGAACACAAGCAGGGGGAGTGGGAGAGGGAGAAGCAGGCTTCCCGCGGAGCAGGGAGCCTGATGCGGGGTTCGATCCCAGGACCCTGGGATCATGACCTGAGCCGAAGGCAGACGCTTAATGACTGAGCCACCCAGGCGCCCCAATAATTATAATTTTTTATCCATGGCTAAAAGTATTCACAGTTTTTAAATGTTTTCCTAAACATAGCAAATACCTTAGAACACATTATTTACAACTGAACTCTAGTGCCCATCATGATAATTATTCTTTAGAGTTTGTTTTACATTTTTCACACAAACATAATTACTAATTTTGCATTCAGTTAATTAAATGTACTGGTATATTTTCAATTTCTGTGTCCACAAAAGTGTCTTTTATTATTTTATTTTTTTAATTTTTACCATTGTTTCTTATATCCCACATTTACATTTTGGGTTAACATCTCCTTTTTTATAAAATACATCCTGTATTTTTTTCTTCTAGAAAGAGCCTGAGAGTGTTAACCTCCCCATTCATGCATTCTAAAAAAAAATGCTTTCCCTTGGCTTCCAACTTGACTAGAAATTTAGCTGGACATAAAGTTTGGGGTTAATATGTGTTTTCTTTCAATACAGTCAGATATTACCCTTTGAGCTTTGGGCACCTTCATTGCCAAAGTGGGAAAAAAAAAAATCTGTTACTCTAAATTTTATTTCTCACTAGCCACTCTGTCTTTCTTCTCTGGTAGTTTTTAAGATTGTAAATTTGCCTTAGTTCTTCTACTCATTCAATGAGTAGTTGTTTATTTGGTATAATTTATTATAAATTTATTATATAAATTTGGTATAATTTATTATTCTCTGTGGATCTTTTGATCTGTGAACTTGTATTTTTTCAGTTCAGTAAAAGGCCAGTAATTACCTCTTCTTCAAATATTCTTCAACTATTTCTCTTCTCTTTTCCTTCTTTTTAAGTCTTTTAGAACTCTTACAGGGCCTAGATTGGATCTTCTCAAGCTATTCTTGATATCTCTTTATTTTTCTCCTTTAGTTGCTCCTCTTTTGGAGAAATTTGAGTGAAGTTCTTATTATTCCATTCCAAATCATTATTTTTTATTGGATTTATTAGTTGGAGTTTAATCCATTCTTTATGTTTTCTGTTTAAATGTATCCATTTTCAACATTTCTAATTGGTTCTTATTTACGTCCACAATTCTCCAGTTTCTTTTTTCTTTTTTCCTTGTTTCCTAATTTCTGGTGTGATTTGGGTGTTTTTTCCCCTCTCTGATCATCCTACATACACATTCTTATTATGAATCTTTGTCAAACATTTTGTGGAATTAATTTAATTCATGGTGAATTCATGTTTGATTATTGGGTTTTGTGAGCTAATTTTCTTAGTATAACTTCTCTCCTATGGCAAAAAAAAAAAAAGTATTTTTGTGTTTATTTTGATGTTTGTTTTTCTGCCTATTCCTCTTCTCACCCCTTCCTGTATCATCCACACATTTATATGCAAATATTCTTTGAGTAGCTACTAAGCACCAGTCCCTTTTCTAGCTCTGGGAATATGGCAGTGTGCAAAACACACAAATATCACTCCCTGCATGGAGCTTACATTCCAGAGGGAGAAAGCAGACAGTAAATATAATGCGTGTATAAATCATACAGCATGTTAATGATCTTGTAATTGCCCGCACCTGTTCCTCCAGGGGTCCCAGTCCAAAATGTTGGTTAGGGGCTCCTGCCCTGCGGTGCTATTGCTCAGTACTGCTCAAAGGGGAGTACATACACAGGTGCGGATCTACAAACTATTTGTAACTTGCCGATGACAAGACAAGTATAGAAATTTAGATAGAGGCTTTGGAAACTCTTATGTCAATTTGACAAAGCAATTTTGTTTCTGTCAAATCTGACAGAACAAAATTTGTCCTTGTATTTTGTAGGTCTAGTTTTTATTTTATTTCTCAATTTTCTTTAATTATGTTTTACTTAAAAAAATTCTGTGGTGAAATGGGGTGGGCGGGGGTGGGGGGGAAGCTGTGTTCTTTCAACACAGAGTCTGAGAAGCATCAATATAGAAGTTCTTCGGATGTGGGGACTAAACCAGTAGGGGCTTTGTTAACATCGTGATTGAAAGACTATTGGCAATAATCTGTGTCCTCTTTGCTCCTGAAGTGTGCAGAGTTACGGAAATCAGAGCCTAGAGTGGCAGTTGGTAGTTTGTGTTTTTGAACTTCTTTTTATAGCATGGGCATCTGATCCCCAACTTGAAGCAATTAACTTGCCATAGAGCATTTTAGTTCCAATTATCTGGTGGGCATAGAAGGGATTCTCAAAATATATCTAACTCTGCCACTTGACAGAAATAAAAGTTCTTTCCATTCTGAGACTTTTGATTGGTCCATACTGACCCCTGGAAGAAATAGTGAAAAGGTACTAAACTGCCTGCCAAAATTCCTAATTTCCAATGTTGGCTTGGCCATCGACTTACTGGTAACCTTCTCACGTCACTAACCTCTTTCACGGTTTAAGCTTTATAATTTTTTACGACTCTTTGAGACTCAGAGGGGAGGGTTATTTTTGTAAAGAAGGAAAGTACCTTCCGGAAAGTGGAGTGAGGTGTCCAAGGCCCATCATTCAGATAAGGCTAGGTCTGTCCCAAAGTCCATATGTATTATCTTGGAAGATATCAAAGTTGCATGGAGTCCTCTCTTTGGGAATATCAGAGATGGTAAAACTCAAATACTGTTGTAAAATACCAGCATCCCTTTCAGAGCAGGGATTTGGAACCTGATCCCAGTTGGGGAGTGCTCACTGCCCCTGGCCTCTGGCAGCTCTAGCATTGCCTGCAGATGCTCTAGTGTCAGAGCTAACAGCACTCAACTCTCCCCCATTGTCAGAGATTAGAAGCTGTGACTGAAAGGCACTAGACAAGGTAGGGAGAGCACACGGCCTTGACAACTGATGTTATGTGTTTACCCAGATATGGCATGGAAGCTCCTGCAGAAAGGATTTGATTCACCTGGAGGCTCATCCATACAGTCCTGATATGCTCATCATTTTCCCTCTCTACTTTACATTCCTCTTCTTTACTGTAGGTTGTCTTACGCACATCCTGACTCCAACATCTAGCTACATTCTCCCTTGAATATGGGTCAAATTCCATTTCAAAAAATTACAATAACAAAGGAGAATTCTGGAGAACAAAGCTACGCCTGTACTTTGGTATTCGACTCCTAGGAACAATGCTTTCCTTATGTAGTTACAACAAAATTTGAGCTCTTGTACAAACACTTTCCTTTAACGCTATCCATATGATATTTATTCTCAAAGCAGTATTTCCTCATGTGTGTATCTCTCATGAAAGATTAAAATGCATATTCAAGTGTTATATCATTTGATCTTTACAATAGCATTTGATTATTAAAATATCGAAAGTACTCCTATTTTATAGATTAGGAAATTGATGTTCAAAGAAGTAAATCAACCAAAACTCCATAACCCTTAAGTTCAGGACCTGAGGACTTTGGCTTCTAAATATGCTCTCTCCTGTGTAATATTCTATTTTATAGGTAGCTCCATGAGAACCATTTTTTCCAGGAAACTAAGGGTAGTAGCTAAACTGTTTGTATGCTTTATGCCCTGCCATCAAGAGCAAATGCCAAGTGTGTGAGTCATTTACTAGGATGAGCTATGCCTTTAATATCCTTTATTCCCTTTCCACCTCAAATATCCCAGCTGCCAAAACAAAATTGGGAAGGAAGATATTCACATTATGAGGGTAAAAGGGAATGGGGATGGTGCCTTTTCTCTCATTCTGGTTTGAAATACTGAGATTTCAGTGCAAACAGGGAATCACCCTATTTGACCTCCAGTTCTAGGAATGCAGTGTTTTCAGTAGGCCAGTGAGGGTAGAATGATGGAGCTAGACAGCTATGGGGTTGGGCAGAAACAACCCTGCCACTTAGCACACCCAGGACAGGTGGCTTACATGCTGTGTCTGTACAAAGATACTGGTCATAACAATAGACACACTAGGCTTTTCAGTAAAGCTGTTTTTAAACTATAAAGAGTTATACAAATATTAGTTCTTATTTTGTCAATTTTGCACTTTCCCAAGAGCATAAATTCTATTATAAAGATGGGTTAACTTGCAGAGATCTCCAACAATGGATACGTGTGGCAATAGCAACTGCAATTAAACATAGTATGACCTTGGTAATATCGCATAACCTTTCTGTTGTCACTGTGATCCTCATAGAACAACCAAACATTATCCTTACTCTCACTTTGAGATGAGCAAGGTTGTATATAATTAGGACTATAGAATCACATGTTTATGATCCTGGGTCATGTGTGTGCATGAGTGTATGCGTGTGTATATATATGCATGCACATGCACAAGTGTGCTCTCTCCTTTTGCAAATGAAATGTAAATTCTAGGGAGTTGAGAACCATATTTCCTCTAATCTGTAACTTTTACAGCACTGGGGAATAGAAATATAATTACTGACTATCAGAGCAGGAAGAGACTTTAGCCTCATTTAGTCTGACTCTCCTCATTTTATAGATAAAAAAAATAGGAACCCAAATGTACAAATAATAGGTGATTTGCCTAAGATCACCCAGCAGAGGTTGGGTTTAAACCAGACATTTTCATTTCAGCTCCTTGTTCTTTCCGCTATATATTACAGTAGATATTTGATGTATAATTTTCAAATGAAGAAGGAATAACTAAAAATCATTTAGATTTGCATTTTACTTAGTAGAAAACAAGTTCAGTGATCAGATACATTTCAATAAGTGTTGTGTTTCAAGAGCTTTGTTTCTTTATGCTAGTATAACTTAAGAATCTCCAAAAGATAGCAGGTTGGTTTTTCCAACATTCTTTGAACAAAGAATCCTTTTGGAGGACCACAGCTATTAGAATATAATAAATACCCAATAAACATAAATGGGTAAATGAACCAAAAATAAATGACAGTATCCTAAGATTTCAACCTGAAACTTGACTCCCTGTTTTGTTTAGCCTTTTATAACCTATGTAACCTTGCATGGGACTCTCCAGTCTCTGTAGCAAGGTTCCTCTTCCTAAGGCGGAGAGAGAATGACCTACCCAACTTAAGAGGCATCAAGGAAGGTCAAATTTCTTTGGAACCGCAGAACCTGGTGTAAAGAATGAGTCTTGTTTTGAGCACCAGCCACTCTCCTTTCATTTTGGGAACAACATTCTCCTTTTTTTCCCAGCAACTACATTTTCCCCTCCCTCTATCCATATGATTCCCATTGGAGCCATGACGTTCTGATATAAACTTGATCCTCCAGCCAGAGTTAACAGGTCAAGAGCTGCACACTTCACTCAGAATTCTCTCCGTTGGGATTTCAGCTTTGGAGCTGAGAGAGTCAGTTGAGAGTTAGCAGGTAGCTAAAGAGCTGTAGGCATTTCCTTTGCTCACTGGCCATCAGCCACAACCCTCAGATATTCCAAATTGTGTCCCCATCTGTTGGCTTTTCCGTGTATTCCTCTCTGTCCCTCCCTCAGATATTGGCAGAGCTGGCCCCTTGTCACCATTCATGTCTCAACTCCAATGTCACCTCTTCACAGACCTCCTTTGATCACGTAACTAAAGAAGCATACTGTGTCATTTTGTATCACTGACTCTTGTTTTATCTCCATCATAGCTCATCTCAGTAGCTGAAACTATCTTGTTTGCTTATGTGTTTGCTTATGTCTGTCTTTCCTGCAGAGCATAGGCTCCTCGAGGGCAATAATTTTGTCTTGTTTGCCCCTACTTCCCCAGCCCTGAGAAGGATGCCTAAACATATTCATTGATTCATAAGCTGGTGAAGTCTCTATGCTCACAATGATCTTTCAAGGTCAGCAACCTTGTCCTCTCCTGAGAGTAGAAGGAGCACAAACCCCAAGGATGCATTCATTTTTTCAAAACCCCACAGTTATGAAAGAAAGAGAGCAGTGACCATCTTGCACCTGGCCAGGATGGTTTCTCTAGAATCTATCTGCTGTCAGATCATTATATATTGGTAAGATCAT
The DNA here is from genome assembly GCF_004348235.1 of Phoca vitulina. NCBI lineage: Eukaryota > Metazoa > Chordata > Mammalia > Carnivora > Phocidae > Phoca > Phoca vitulina. The sequence goes on along the minus strand of NW_022589724.1, from coordinate 17,217,603 downwards.
TTTGGGGTTTTTCTGGCGGGGAAGGGGAGGTAGTTGGGTAGAAGTGTGAAAGATCTGAGCAGGTATAACACGCCAGTCAACACATTTGGAACCATTAGACATCATAGAGAAACTCCGCCATACAACCATGATGCTTTTTTCTCCTGCCTGTGTCCAGACTTGTTTTTGGAGCCATCCCTTCTTACAAGTCTGGGGCTGGAACATTCTGGAAGGCCCGAGGTATCACTACAGTGGTGGCTGCCAAGCTTCTAACACTGATATTGCTTTCACACCAGTAGTCCTGGATAAGCATTAGTAATAGGAGAGGAGAGGGGAAGGCTCCTTCTGCTTGCTGCTTTTCTTTTGGACATCAGTGGGCTTTGTTTTACCAGTGAAATACATATTTTTAAATGTCCAGGAAAGAAAGCCAATATTTGGCAGAGCAAGAATGACCCCTACACATGCTCTTTCCTGTGGGGATTTGGAATAAGATTCTGTTTGTTTGATTTTATGCAAGGTCAGACCGAGCTAAGATTGGCAAAGGTAACTATCCCCACCTTTACGCTGCTGCCAAGTCAGGAAAGAAGCTGAGTTCTGGCCCGTTTTTCATGTTGGATGAACCTCCATTGAGACAGTTAGAAGAATAAATCCAAGGTCATACAGAGAGCCAGCTATTATTAATAGGCTGAGATATTTGACTTAATGTCCCACACTTTGCATCATTAACTCATTTAATACTTACAGAAATCCTACAAAGTAGACATTGTTACCTCAAAGGAAGTTGAAACCAAGAGAGGTTAAATGACTTGTCCAAGACCACACAGCCAGGTAATCACATAGAATTTGAGCCTATGAATGCTGCACTATTTCTGTGTCAACACAGCATACCACTACTTTTGGAGAAGAGGGATCCCTGTGATCATCACACCTTCACATACCTTCACAGCAGAATAGTCCCATTTCATACAATTTTGAGTGTCACCACCCAGAATAAGGCTACAAAGACTCCTGCATTTCCATGGCAACTGTCACATCTGTCTCATTCCTTGTTCTCCATCTCCTATTATTCATCTCAAAGCAATTTTGCAGAGAGGTGTGATTCCAGGTTACTACAGGGAGGTACCAATGGCAAAATCAAGTCAGCAGGAGGTCTCAGATCCAGAATGCTCAGTTGTCTCCACAAACCCCAGAAGCCACAGTCAGGACCATTCTGTCCTAAGGAGAATGGCTAGCAAACCGATGTTTCTCCTGTAATCCTTTCCTCCTGGGTAAATGGTTAGCCTGGAAGTCTCCCCACCTGTGTACCTTGTGACCCCACATGGGTAGTTAAACCTCTTCAAACTTCAGTTTTAACTTAAATGGTGATATTTTAATAGTAGCATCTATATCATAAGACTACTGAACAGAGTAAATATTCCAGTGTATATGAAGTATCTCGGGCAATGACTGATATTTAATAAATGCTCTACAAGTTGTAGTTCTTTATAGCTCCTTTTGTTCTCGACCACTGTTTGCATGGGCCTTGGACAAGCTACCCCCCATGTATACTGACAGACTGACTTTTTGAGGCTTCTTTCTCGCCATAATGCTGATTTTCACATTTATTTTAATTTTCCTAGATAAACATTTGTGACTTGTTTGTTTGATTACCTACAGTCCTCTGGAGTTTACTGTGTCTGCTTGTTACCCTCTGGAAATGGCGTGGGACCATGTGGCTCACCTATTTCCATCACCCAACAACTGGCCCTCTCCCAGGCACAGCGGCTGGGCTTCAGCCAGACATGTCATTCCCTGTGACCCAGGCCAGTAGGTCTGCTTGGACTAATTAATCCTGAGGAGATCCCTGTACACAAGCATATGCATGCTGGGAGCTCCTTGTGGGAAAGAATCCGTTGTATCCATTTCCATATCTCAGCACCTGGCTCGAGCACAAGACAGAGAGAGCACTCAGTATGCGATGTCAGGAGAAATTCTACGCAAATCCTACTTTGTTGTGAGCTCTTTAATAACAACAAAAGACAATAGCAATTTAATGATGACTATGGCTAGACACTGCGCTGAGCACTACATATGCATGATCTTAGGAAATCCACAGAACCTGTGAAAATGTACTATGAGTATCCCCATTTTACAGATTAGAGAACTAAAACTCAGAGTAAGCAACAGTAACAGAGCCAAGATTGAACCCAGGCTACCAGACTCCAGAGACCATTATTTGAAGCAAACAGTGGTTATCTCTTCCCTGCTTGTACCCAATGCCATAACTCTTGCTGTCCTGGCTGCCGTTCATGGGAAGGCAGCTTCTCCAGTGGTGGGGAGCTTACCACTTCACAAGGCAGAACAGTTTTAGTCTCAGATTGTGCTAACTTCCAGAAAGTTCTTCCTCATATTGAGTTCAATTATTTCTTGGATTTCCCCCACCACCATCATCCATTCTGCATCTGCCCTCTGGAGGAACACAGACACAAGGTCTCATGTCTTTCCCATATGTTAGCTCTTGTGCTCTAATAAAATCAGTCTCCTGCTTACTCTAACTCACGAAGATGGATCTAAAGCAGGGAAGAGGAGGGTATGCTAAAGACTAGCCAGTTGTTTAAAAAAATAATCTATGATAATGATACTAGCTAACATTTATAAAGCACTTGATTTTTTTTTCTCTAAACACCTGTCTTTCTCCATACCTGGGTGTATGCCTCTAAGTTTCCAAACAGAGAGCATTCCCTCACTGCTGTTAAAACAGGTCTCATCAGACCTGTGAACCATACTATCCACGGATGTTGCCTACCTTGTTAATCCTACATCTGTGTAAATGGCAGGCTGGGGATGATTTAGTGGATTGTGACAACATTGCTTTGATTTCTTTCCCACGAAAATTGAATCATACCAGAGTAAATGCAAACTGGAGTCTTTGTGGGTTCTGGAAAGAGAGAGGTCTTGGCAAAATTAGAGGCATTATGAGTTTAAAGCCCCTTCCCAGAGATTGACCCCAGCCTTCCCTTTAGCTCTTGGACTGATAATAGTTGCCCACTCAGGGTAAGTGAGAGTTGAGAATTTTATTCAAGAAGCAAATTTTATTAGCCATCAAACAGAAAGTTTAAAAATATTAACTCAAGATAAATCAAAACTGGGGGACACAAAAATAAGTTAGAATTTGGGAACAATTTTCATAGCTTTGATTAAAACAAAGGGCTACCACTTCCAGGACTCACTTTTACTGAGTACTGTCTCTGCTACACATGGGTAGATTAAACTGAGCAACCTTTGTAAGTGATAAGTTAGACATAGTCATACTCTATAAACTACACATGATATAAAAAGCAGAAACAGACATTTTTAAAGAGTAACAAGATAAGCCCCAAAAACCTTATGATATTATTAGATGTGGGGGTCTTGGGCGAGGGTCGACAAATATGGCTCAACACCTATTTTTGTAAATAAAGTTTACTGGAACACAGGCATAATCATTTGTTAATGTATCATAGATGATACATTAGATGTATCTAATGTGTTAGATACATTTGTGTTTTTTGTGTTATAAAGCAGACATGAATACTTGCTACAGAGACCATAGAGTCTACAAAGCCTGAAACATTTATTATCTGGCCCCAGAAAAAGTTTACTGACTCCTGGTTAAGGACACTGCTTTGACTTAAAAAAACATGCATAAGGTACCAAAAAGCAAAAACAGGAAAAAATTATTTTTATATGTTTTTTATAATCCCATGCCATAAATAGTATCTGCTGTTCCATGATTTCTCAGTCGTATTTTCCTTGCCTTTGCTTTTTGGTCTGAAGATCACTTTAGTGGGCAATAGAGGAGGCCATCCAAAAACAAAAGCAAAACCAGCCTTCCTTTTTTGAGTTATAAAAGAGTTATATGAAAATTTAGGTTAGAAAAGACAAGATTTGACAAGGCAACATTGTTGACCAATGGGTAGCCACCGCACCCCCACCTCCATCCTAATGGGAAAATAAAATCTATTCCAAGAGTTGTCCAGGCCTTAGCAGCTCTATATATAACAAACATGAAACATGATCTTTTTAAAAACAACCCAAATTATACATAATGCATGCTCATATTCTTAAACTGATCTGTTAGAGATGCTAAAAAAAGATTGCATATATTTCAATTTTCCCAAAATGTCTCTTTCTCCAACACCAACTATATTTTCTCCCTTACAGAGCTCCAAAAATTCTGGAGATCTTCCTAAAAATAAAAAAAAAAAGAAGAAGAAGAGGTCTAAACATGTTATTCCACTGCCTAAAACCTCCAAAGATTATCTTTTTATACAGATTAATTTCAGAGACTTTGATTCCTCATGTCTACTTAACTTTTCAATCTTATATCCGGATAACAACATCCCCACACAGTGTCACTTTGCATACCCCATGCCAGTCTTTTTCTGCCATTTTCTATGCCATGTACTCTTTCATCCCAGGCTTTTGTTTACATTGTTCTCTCCACCTAGAACAACCCCCTTTTCTCAAATTAATCTTTTTTTTAATGTCCTGTCCAGATATTATACTTACACCTAGAAGTCTTCCTGAGTTCTCTTAGTGTCAATGTCTACTCAATTTTCTGCATCTCTAGTTAAAAGTCCTTTCATTTACCCAGTTACTTAAGTCCCAAATCTGGAATCATTCTTACGTCTCTCCCTTCTTCACCCCTCCAGTTTACCTCCCAGTTTCGTCCATCCAACACTCAACATATGTACTGAACCTGCCATGCCTACTTCAAGCCAGTGGGATCTCATTGATGGCTACCTGTTTATCCTTCCATCTCATTTCCATCCTTGTTTGCCTCCAATTCATTCTCCACCCTGGTAGACTAATCTTTTTAAAACCATGAATCAGATCATATCTCTCTTCTGCTTAAACTTTCTGGTGCCCTCTCCCTTTTACATTTGGAATGAAATTCAAATATCTTAACAAGACCTGCAAAGAAATGCATGATCCAGCCCCTATGCCCTCACCCCTGCCATTCTCCAAATCACTCTACTCCCGAGCTAAATGCAGCCAACTTTGTGATGCAGTCATCAGAAACTTTGTGATTCTTTTCCCTACATCTGAATACTCTTCTACTCACTCTACTCGCTTGTCCTCATTCTTCACTCATAATGTACAAAAAAGTCAATTGTTTGGGATGCTTTTCATAACTCTTGAAACCAAATCAGGGTGTCCTCCATTATCTTGTTTCATAGTACTTCATTTTCTTCATTCATAGACTAGCTGTAACTTGCCACTCTATATTTACTTATGAGTAACTCTAAAATGTTTGCCTTCCCTACTAGTCTGTAATCTGTAAATTTATGAACGTGTTGTCTTATTCAACACTCGACACCAAGCGCCTCTCGGTGTTTAGTACACGATAGACCCTTACTAAATATTTGCTCAAAAGAGAAATGAACAAATGAATAATTGAATGAATGAATGAATTATATATCATATTGAACATTTATCACATAGTTGAACTCAAGTTATTAAACTTATAAAGTTTATCTGATATCAGATTTTTAAATGTGCATTCCTGTTTCTCTTTCTGAATTGTTAAGGGCTTATGGGTTGTTTATATTAATCATTCAAAATGGTAACTCCCGCAGATCCTAGAAACTGGACCCTCCATTAATATAAGTTGATAGGAATTTATTGCCTTACTCATTTGACTGTAATGTAACCTGAGGATATAAGCACAAAATATACAGCTTTTAGTCTCCAGTGCATGGCACATAGTAGGTGTTGAATAAATGCTTGATGAATAGATGCATGCATGCATGTCTCTTTATCAGGAAGAAAACAATTTAGCACTCCACCGATGGGCTTGGGAATGCAGGAGGAAGAATCTTCGGCCTTTTTCCTATTGACATTCCCTTTTAGCATTTCTGGATCATTTTTTTCCTAGGTTCATTCCAGTTCATTAAATGTGTCTGAGAGCCCACTCTATGCAAGCACTGTGTATGCTTGGAGGCCGGAATGCTGAGTAGGACCCAGCTCCTGATTTAAGGACAGGTAGAGAGGAACATGAGCAATAAAGATGATATAGGTATGGTAGAGGCTGTTTGGTGCCTCAGGCAGATGATGGCTGGGTCTGTTGCACTGAGCTCCACCTCTTAAGAGTATTGGCTACTAGGATACAGTTGCCTTCATTTCCTTCTTGAGAGAGATACACTTGAATGCATGGAGCCACATACCTCCACCAGTAATGGGCCACAGTCAAATTGATCCAGGGAGGGAGACAACCCTGTGGTGTGGTTTTGCCTCAGAGGCCCATCCCTATAGATCAGACCAAGGCTAGGCTATGCCTTAGAGCACATCTATGCTTGGCTCTTTCTCCTTCTTTACCCTACTTCAGTCTCTCCCTTACAGATCTTTGCTGATGAACTCTTCCTCTGTAAATCACATGGACCCAAAACCCTGTCTCAGGCTCTGCTTCTGGAGAGTACCACCTAAGCCATCATATGACAGGTGCTTTGATAGGATAAGTGCCTGTAGCTTTAAGAGCCCAGGAGAGAGTATCAGATATGGTCTAGAGATAGAGAGCCTGGGAGGGCTTCATGGGAGAGGGGCATCCTGAGCCGAATATTTTTGAAATAAAGTATTTCAAATCTATAGAAACGAACAAGAATAATATAATATCATAAAACCTATACTCCCCACCTACATTTAACTAATGTCATTTTTTCATAGATGTTTCAAAACTTACACAGAATTAAGGATTACCAATATGGTAGAAAACTTCTTTGTAGGCTTTTTTAATTCTATATTCTTTCTCTTATTTCCAGAAGCAACTTCTAGCCTGGTGATGGTGTTAGCAATTCACAATCATATTTTGTATTTGTACCTATACTTAAACAATAAACGGGATTTCATGTGTTATGAGAAATACATATGTTAACACCATGCATAGACTTTGCAACTTTTTCTCTTACTCTGGATATTGTATCTTTGTGGTTTACCCTTGTTAATACATACAGACGTAGGCATTCATTTCCATTGCTAGGTAGCTCTCAATTACTGTGTCTTGTCTTGGCTTCTTTTTGTGTTCTTTCCTACTTTCTATTGAATTGAAAAAGTTATCTTTATTTCCCTTTTTATAAATTGGAAGTACATTCCATTTGGGTTAATTTAGAGATTACTCTTCAATTTTAAACATGCACACCATATTTAATAAGGTTTAAAATTAATCAACATGTCTGTTTTCTGTGTGAATATTGTGAGGCACATAGGACCCTCTCACTATGAAATCTTCTTCCCTATATCCCATGTAATTGAAAAGTATTTTATTTCCACCTTTAAATACCCTTCCATTATTATTAGTGCATGTGTGTATGTGTACACACATATAAATATATATATTTGAAGTTTATATTTACTTAGTGTTGACAGTATGCCTAATACTCAGCATTGCTTTCAGCATCTCACATTTTTCATTTAAGTTCAGTTTCCTTTTTACTCTAGTTTATCCTTCAGTAGTTCTTTTGGAGAGGCCAGTGAATAGGCAAATTACATCAGTCTTTTTTTTCTGTCTAAAAATCTCTTTATTTTAATTTTATTTCCCAGTGATGGATCAAGCTAGGTATAGAATGCCAGGTCGTCAGTTGTCAGGCCAAAAGTCATCTCTTTGTGAGTAATCTCTCTTTCCTTTTTTGTGGCTTTTAATAATTTATCTTTGATATTCTATCATATTGATTCAAAATACCTTGAGTATAGATTTGTTTTTATTTATCTTATCCAGGACCCTATATGCTGATTTGATCTGTTTTTAACGCTAGGAAAATACTTCTTTAGAAAAAGAAGGGGGGTCACTGGGTGGCGCAGTGGGTTGAACATCTGACTCTTGGTTTCTGCTCAGGTCATGATCTCAGGGTCCTGAGATCAATAAATCTTTTTTAAAAAAAAATAGGAAAATGCAGTTCCTCTTATATAAGATATGTAAAGTAGACCACTTCACAGAAACAGAAAGTGGAATGATAGTTGCTGGGGGCAGGGAAGGGAAAGGAGGAATTCTTTAATGGGTTTGCAGTTTCAGATTTATAAGATGAAAAAGTTCTGGAGTTCGGTTTCACCATAATGTGAATATATGTAGTACCACTGAACTGTACACTTAAAAATGGCTAAGGTAGGAAATTTTATATTATGAGGGGTTTTTTGACAACAATTTCAAAAAAACAGAAAAAAAAACTAGCCTATTTTTCTCTGACCATCACTCTCCTCTGGATTTACATTCTCTCTGTTAGATGCATGTTGGATATTCTTAGTCTATCTTACAGGTCTAACTTTATCTTTCTTCTCCTTATATCTGTGAGCTGCATTTTGGGTAATTTCCTCAAAGCTATATTCCAGCTCACTAATTCTCTTATGTTCTAGTCTATTGTATTATCTATCCATTGGTTTTTAAAGTCTACAAATACCTTAATTTCTAGAATTTCTATTTAATTTTTTAAAAAATCCACCTATTAATTTTCCATATTTTATTGCACTTGACCTACGTGCACTACCTTCATTTATCATTTTTCCACTTTAAATAAACTTACTTTGAAATCTCCTTCAGATAGTCCAGTTGTCCAGCCATTTGGTGTGAATTCTTCCATTTGTTTCATGTGAGGACTCCCCTTCTTTGTGGTTGTTTCCTTGTGTGGTACATAATATTTTAGTAGGATGTCATCTCATTAGGGGTGTGTATTGTGGGAGTCACTTGCGTTTTGTCTTATGGAAGCATCCCCATGGGTTAATTTGAGGTTATTTGCTTTTTTACATTCATTTTTAAAATTTTTTTAATTTAAATTCAATTTGGGTAACATATACTCTATTGTTAATTTTAGGGGTAGATTTTAGAGCTTCATTAGTTGCATATAACACCGAGTGCTCATTACATCTTACATTAATTTTTTTATCTTGGAGTCTTAACCCAAGGATTACGTGAGTTCAAATTCCGCAAGTGTTTTTGGTTTTGGCCAAGGATTCTGACTTCTCACAGGTTCTGATTTGCACCTATGGCCCTGGGGGTGGAGGGCTAGTGGTAAAATCACTATTTCACAGGTAAGGCATTCTTTAAGACTCCTATCTTTGTTCAGGGTTTCAGTTCACCCAGGTGAGCAAATCCCATATTCACTTATATAACCTCTCCCACTCCTGTGAGTTAGAAATCAGTGTATATTCACAGCTCCCAAGCCAGGTCCCTCTTCCATGCTGGCATTGTGGATTTCCCTCTCTATGTGTTAAGATTGGCTGTGTATTATTTACTTTTATTATATTTTATCTAACTTTTTTTATGTATGTAGAGTGGGAGGTGAGATGAATCTTTCCATATTATATGCCCAAGCATCCATTTACTGGATCTGAGCTAAGTCTTAAAACATGAGTGAGTTAGGCAAAAAGAGGATGGAGAAAATGTCAAGCAGAGAAAATAGCAGAAGGAAAGATGTGGGAAACAGCATTATGGGCTCCTTCTTGGGGACTTAGTGTAGGTGGAGACTGGGGCTCCAGGCTGCCACTGTTCAGGCTGCTCCTCAGAGCACACAGAGTCAGTTACTAGAAGGAGAGGCTACACAAATGGCAGACATGAGTCGGTCACAGATGACACGGGGGTCAGAGATGATGGCACTGTGTCAGCCATGAAACCAGGAATACGGAGGAGGGACAGGTACATTACTGTGAACAAAAGCCAAGTCAGAACACGCAGTAAATACATAGGTCTGCTGTGATCAGCTCTCAACACATGCTGAGTTTGGGGCAGGCTCAACTGGACATTCCTGACCAAGCAGCACCTGGGGCTGAGCAGACTGCGTGCCCTACATGTGAGTGTGAAAGGTGCATGTGCCCATGCCTTGCTCCAGAGGAGATTTAAGGTTGGGAAGAAACTTTCCAGCAGAACATGCCGCTTCTCCAAAGTCCTCATGGCTGGCCTTTCATGGTGGATGTGGGTGGTATAAAAACTTGGCTCCCAAATGTGTGAGGAACTTGGTGCCAGGGAGGGAGCAGTCTGCATCTGGAGTACCTGGAAGAACTGGAGAGGGAAGGCACGTGTTGAAGTGTTGCACTCTCTTCCCTACTCAGGGGATCTGCTCCCAGGAGAAGGTGGCCTGTGCCTTGCAATACACCAGGGAAAAGGAGGCCACTGTGTGAGGAGAGTTTTGGGCGATGGGTTTCACACTGGCTCTTCAGAGCCCCAGGGTTGTTCTGGACAAGGACCTTGGGGGTCATTCTTGGGAGCAAGAGCAAGGCTGAGCTAAGACATCCTCTTAATCCTATCTCCAACAGAGCTGCTTCTACTTTTCCCTGGGGGAGGGGGAGGGGTAGGCAAACATTTTCTAGGCATTTTTACCCATTTTATTAAGGTAAAAGTTACATAACATAAAATTCATCATTCTAACCACTTTGAAGTGTGCAACTCAGTATCTTTTAGTATATTCACAATATTGTACAACTATCATCATTGTCTAATTCCAGAATATTTTCATCACCCCAAAAATGAACCCTATATTCATTAAAGTCACTCTCAATTCCAACCTTCCCCCAGCTTCTTGGCAACCTCTAATCTATTTACCATATGATTTGCCTATTCTGACATTTCATATACATGGACTCATATAATATATGGCTTTTGTGACTGGCTTCTTTCACTTAGCATCGTATTTCAAGTTCATCTATGTTGTAACATGTATGGGTACCTCTCATTCCTTTCCATGGCAGAAAAATATCCTTTTTTTTTTTTTTAAGATTTCATTTATTTATTTGACAGAGAGAGACACAGCGAGAGAGGGAACACAAGCAGGGGGAGTGGGAAGGGAGAAGCAGGCTTCCCGCGGAGCAGGGAGCCCAATGCGGGGCTCGATCCCAGGACCCTGGGACCATGACCTGAGCCGAAGGCAGACGGTTAATGACTGAGCCACCTAGGCACCCACATGGCAGAAAAATATTCTATGAATATACCGTGTTTTGTTTATCCATTCATCAGCTGATGGACATTTGGTTTGTTTCCACCTCTTGGGTGTTATGAATAATGCTGCCATAAACATTCATGTGCAAGTTTTTATTTGAACACATGTTTTTAATTTTCTTGTGTTTCTAGGGTTTTAAATGAAAAATGTTCCACAGCTCCTCCCTTTACCTCCCCACCCCCAAAGATGCTCCATATCACTGACTCTGGGAAATAGTATAATTAATGTTTCTTAAACGGGAATATAAATACTCCTGGGTGTTTGCATTTATATACCAGTGGGTACACAAAGCCAAAGGAGAAACATGGCACATCTTTTTGAAGTAAGCTTACTTCAAGATTGGGGGAATGGGAGGAAATTATATTTTTATATTAAATACAGATAAATATCCAGTATTTCATTGATTCTCAGACATTCATGTATTAACACCTCTGAAATTAGAATGCATTTAACAATCGATGCTGTGTCACAATTTAATTTGCAATGTTTGGGAGTTTTTTTCATTCTTAGTGATAAAACAATGGTGTGTCTTACAATAAATGCATCTTAGCTTTTATGGATTATATGTGGAATACAACCTACAAGTCACATAATATTTTTAAGATAGAAATGAGAGACTTCAGAATTCTTTGGAGCTGCAAGTTTCCCTGACTAGTCTTCATCCCCTGGAGCTGTGGAATGCAGTGGCATAGGCTGTGCCCGGCACACCGGGGTGCCCCAAAGCCCCACATAGATGGCTTTGCATGGCCCACTCTAGGGGACTTAACCTACTCACTCTCTGATTTTGCTTTGTGTTGCCACCCTCATCACAGAGGTGATACTATTAAAATAGCACTCTATCTAGCACTCTACTTAAAAGATTTTATTTATTTGAGAGAAAGAGAACACAGGAATGGAGTGAGGGGTAGAGGGAGAAGCAGACTCCCTGCTGAGCAGGGAGCCTGACGCGAAGCAGGGCTCGATCCCAGGACTCCCCGGATCATGACCTGAGCTGAAGGCAAACCCACTTAACTGACTGAGCCCCCCAGGTGCCCCATCTAGCACTCTACTTCAGTGGTGGATAATCCCCCCTTCCTTATTACCCCTCAGTGTAGCTGAGACAGAGTGACATTTTCAAGAAGGGTTTTACATTAAAGCCAAGGAAAAAGGAAAAGGAAAAAAAAGAAGGAAATAAAAACAGTACTGAAATTGTCATATTTCCCATGATTGCATTTCTGATGTTACCATTCTATAAGAGAGAATTTCAGTGAGACCGCTCAATTTTGGCAGAAATCAGTAACTAAAAGAAACTGATGTTCGGACTCAGTCCAGTTTCAACTGTAGTTGCCATTCACCTTCTCCTTACCCACATAGTGAGAGCCTGGACTGCAGGATTTCTTGGATTCCTCCACGGCTGACATCCTACGGCTTAGTTTTTTCAAAAAAGTTCTGGCCCATGCAAAATGCTGCATCTCTTGTCCATGAAATGCCTTGGAGATCACTTGAATAGCTATGAAAGTAAAACCTCTTGCCAAAATCATAAAGAGAGAAAAAGAAAATACAAGCTCCCTGGTTTAACTCATGAAAACAAACTCTGCATTTTCAAAGTGTGTTAGTCCCCAAGAAGGAGTTAGTTTAGAGGTGAGTGGTGTTAAGTTAGCAAAACTTTGCTAACAACCATTCCATAGCAGTCTCTTAGGGGAAAAATTTTTCAAAATTAATGAACACATTTTTCCAAATTTAAGAAAAATAACAACAACAACAACAACAAAACTTAACTTTGAATCTAAACCAGAACACTCAATGTTCCAGTGACTGGGCGAGTGCTTCTGAAACTGAGTGAGGGATCCACACTGCCTAACCACCTCCCCCCCCACCACCAATTAAATGCTTCCTGGTCTTTGTGCATAAATTTGTAAGGGTATGAAGGCTTCTCTTTGGGAGCTGATTATTTTTGACACCCAAGAGTCCTCCTTTCTCAATGCAGTCTGCCTTATGAGAGGAGCACATTTAGCAGGGGAAGAGGGGCACTCCATCACTGCATCCATTCCAGATAGCAAACTAAAGAAGGCTAAGCACAGGTTGACGGATGTTACAAAAAAATATATCAAAGTTGTGAGGGCAATCAAAATCATATCTATGGGAAAAGTAGAAGGAAATGAGATTATATAACCCCAAAAAGAGGATACTCATGATCTAGGGGTCAAAAGGAAACTATTTGCAGACGCGTGAAGATAGATTATGTAAAAGCAAGATGAGGTTCATCGTGTAACATTAAGAAGACAGCTATTGGTACAATATGAAGTGAACTATACAAATTTCTAACAGTTAAATTGACCCAGGATATTATGGCATGTTTTCAGAATATCTCAGTGCTTCAGGAAAGGAGGTGTCTTGGCAAAGCCTGCTCATTATCAGTTGCAAGAGCTCTCTAATTGAATTTTAATAGTTAAGTAGTAGAACTTCATTTTGAATAATGCTTTGAATCTAATGATTCCCAGTCTATGACAAGGGAATGGAGATTCTCAGCTGTTCCACAAGGAAGGAAGAGAATAAGCACTGACAGCATTCAGGGCCTTTGGTTCAAGTTGAAATGCAACCTAACACAGCCAGATTTTCGAGAACAGCAAAAAACTCAGCCTACTTCAGTCCCGCAATGTCTTGGTCATATAGATTAGAGATCATGGGTCACCGCTTTCCATCAGGTTTACCTCTTCCTCCTGACTCTTAGGCCTCTCTGCAGGTTGCAGCCATCCCTCTGAAAACTGCATTGTTCTCCACATACCACTTGGGGGAAACTGCCAGCCAAGGCACCATCATGTTCAGACCGGCTGAGCTCTTTCATGGCGTGCTACATTTCAGGCAAAATGTTCTCTTTCAAGACGGATGACCCTCTTGCCGGACATTGCTTGGGTAGAGTATTCATTCAAACATCCTGGGCTTGTTACCAGCTCAGAGCACAGAAATTGTGCAGGTAATTTCTACTCACCATCCAATCTGTTGCTTGCCCACCCTGACACCAGCTTCTGTTCAGTCCTTCCTGAGATAGATGTGACATTATACACACCACTTTACGATTCCTAACACAGCAGGTGCAGTTAGATTCATCCAACACCATATTAATAAGAGTCCTAATGACGAACCAAAATAACCTACCTGTCACAGAAGCAATGTCACTCCCTAGGAAAATTAAAGTGGCAAATCATCCCACGCATGGTGTATTTTTCCTTTGTCTCCACTTCATCCCTTCTGCCTGCCCCCAAACTGCTCTTCCTATGTGTGTTAGTTCTTGCAGAGCAGTTTCAGCAGACCCAGTTTGGTTGCTAAATCACCATTTGCTGTGCCAGTCCTGGGATATGCACTGAGCCAGGGGACAGAGGGGCTGGGTAGGAGTTCAGTATCCCCTCTACTTGTCTCTCCAGCAGAAACTTCCATTTTTAAGAATCTACCGCAGGCCAAGCTAAAATGCTGCTGCTGCAGGGATTACGGACCCAGAATGACCCTCCTCCTATAGTGCTGGCTGCTTCACATTCAGAAATGCCCTAAAAATAGTCATAGTCTGGAATAAGGGCCAGAACACTTTTTCTGAAAAGGGCCAGATAGTAAATAGTTTAGGCTCTACAAACCAGACAGATAGTGTCTGATGCAACTGTCCAACTCTGCTGCTGCAGCTCAAGAGAAGTCATAGACAATATGTAAACAAATGACAATGCCTGTGTTTCAATAAAACTTTATTTATAAAACAGACAGTGAGCAGGTGCCTGGATGACTCAGTCAGTTAAGTGTCTGCCTTCAGCTCAGGTCATGATCTCTGGGGTCCTGGGATGGAGCCCCACATCAGGCTCCCTGCTCAGCAGGGAGTCTGCTTCTCCCTCTCCCTCTGCGTCTGTCCCCACTCATGCTCTCTCTCTCCCTCTCTGAAATAAATAACTAAAATCTTAAAAAAAAAAAAAAAACATAAACAGTGAGCTAGATTTTACCCTCAAAATGTGGTTTGTGGACCCCTGATCTAGTGGGAGAGACCAACAAGTGATCCTACTGTTGTAGTATTCAACAGTGAGTGACAAGACAAGAGGGAAGCAGCCAGAGATGGTTAGGGTTAAGGCTTTCTGGAGGAGGTGAGGTTTGAGTCATAACTTGAAGGATGAAGAGCTGTTGAATCACTTGCCTGCCTTTTCTTCCTCTCCGCCACCATCTTCCCCATGGATTACCTATCTGTGATTAGACTCCATTAGATTTTGAGGTTGCTGAGAGCTATAAGAGCATCTTCACCATCTCAGTATCTCCAGGATCAAGCTCAGTGCCTATACATCATCAGGGCTTCATGCATGTTTATTGGATTAAAGGGTATTTAACTTTTACCTGTTTTGACCACTCTTCCCTTTGTTTCTTGGAAGGTGGCATTTCTGTTTCATTCTGCTACAGTCTGGTGGAGACTTAGTTATAAGGCAAGGGAGTCCTTATAACTTGCTGGCTATTAGTTCATCTCATAGGGCCAGACTGCCTTTGATTTCATGCTCTGTGCCTTTCATGTTCTCCTAACCTTTCTGTGCCTCAGTTTCCTCTTCTGTTAAAAGAGATTAATGACAGTATTTACCTCATGATCTGTGTGAGTATTAAATGAGTTAATATGAATACAGTATTTAGAAGGGTTCCTGGCAGCAAGCAGCTATTCATTAAATGCTGGCGATTATTAACATCACAAAGATGGGCCTAGTCTCTTCATAATGCTCTTGCACCTTCACGGTGAGGGGTGGAGGAGAGGTGCTGCTAGGAGCTGCTGACATTCATTTGGAAATTCTAACCAACTTCCTAGCTCCAGCCTTATTTATTTGTTGTTTTAATCTCTCTGCCCTCTGCTGCTGCACAAGGAGAGGAGTTGATTGGCAGCTTAACTGTTTAAAATCAATATAAGAAGCACTTGGAGATTAAAGCAATTTAAGCAAGGTACTGGCTGGGGTTGGGAGCTAAAACTGCTCTTGAAGGAAACAAGCAAAGGAGATGAAGAAAGTGGGTCAGAAATGAAACCGCGTGAAACTGAGTGGAGGTGAGATCACAACAATAGAGCAGCACGACTTTTCATCAGAGAGAGATCATTTCTTTTTATAAAAAATAAAATAAAATAGAACCCGAAGCCCTAATCTCAAAATTGCTCCTGCCTGGCACTGATCCTTCTGCTGATTTAAACACACTTGTCTCTACCCTCTGCTCCCTGCTGCCATGCCCCCCACCCACACGTGCACTAGCTTTCGCCTTCTCTGATCTCTGCAGGAACTTCCTTGCCGCATGGGGATCGAGAGAGAACATGTCAGCCTTGTTGCTGACACCGCATAAATCCTACTGAACTGAGCCAGAGAAACGAGGTGAGCAGGTGCTAGCGTGTCATAGTGGACAACCACCTCTACTACCATGGCAGCCCCAATCAGACATTCGATTCCCTTAACCCAGTCTGGTCTCACCTAGCAGCGAGCTCCACTGCAGGGAGCTGAATCTGTGTTAAATCCACAATAAGATCAAAGGGTTCTAAAGAAGACAAGAGATCTGCAGTGTCCCCCTTTCTTACCTGTCTCTGACGCACATCGGAACCTCCATCTCTTGCTTATTCCCCTTTACTCCTCCTTCCCTACTCAGTCTGTATGCTAGGACATAAGTTTTTATGGGCTTGACAGTGCTTAATCATGTCCCTTACTACAACTGTTCCAATCTGGAGCCTACGATCTCTCACCCTATTTACACCACAAACTGAGTTTAACTTCATGGGTTAACTTCATCCCTAATGAGGAATCACATGTGTATACTTTACAAGAGTGATTCCATACTTTTGATTCTAGGTGGAGGATCTAAATTCCTCATACAATGTGGGTGATTTTACGTGCTCAAGAGAGCTGGGAAGAAACAGGCACCTGTGGTGTTGGAACATCCAAAGATTTGGAGGATTTGGAACCCACATCAAAGAAGACCAGCCAGAGGGAAAATCATCTAACCACAAGTAGAACATTTTAAGCAAAATAGCAGTCAGTACTGTGGGCTTTATTCCTACGTAATTTTGGGTCTTCTCTTCAAGACACAATCTACATCTCCCCCTTTGAAAGAGAAAGGGAGAGTTCTTTACAAAAGAATACAAACTAATATATGTTACTGGAATAATAGAGTAGAAAGTCACATTTGGTAACCATCAAGAGATAATGGGTCAACGACAGAAGTTTAAGCCATTGGGTAAAATGTTCTTTAAAAACAGTATATTCATGGGATTTCAAACCATGGTCCCACAGGTAACTTCTTTTTTTTTTTTTTAAGATTTTATTTATTTATTTGACAGAGAGAGACACAGTGAGAGAGGGAACACAAGCAGGGGGAGTGGGAGAGGGAGAAGCAGGCTTCCCCCAGAGCAGGGAGCTTGATGCAGGGCTCGATCCCAGGACCCTGGGATCATGACCTGAGCCGAAGGCAGATCCTTTACGACTGAGCCACCCAGGCGCCCCCACAGATAACTTCTTAATTAAGGAAAGAGAATCATTATAATGGGGACACCTAATGGCTACTACCTTAATCAAGTGATCTAATTTAGCAACACCAATAATGGGATAAACTGGCATTATGTATCTCCTGATGTAATTCAAAGTAAATTATACAATATCTTCCCAAAATGTTTAACTTGAATCTATTCATGAGGAAAAAGGAAACCAAAGTTTGGGGAAATTCTGCAAGACAATTAGCCTGGACTCTCAAAAAATTGCTCATGAATAAAAATAAATAAATAGGGGTGCCTGGATGGCTCAGCTGGTTGAATGTCCAACTTGATTTCGGCTCAGGTTGTGATATCAGGGTCGTGGGATCGAGCCCATGGCAGGCTCCACGCTCAGCAGGGAGTCTGCTTCTCTCTCTCCCCCACTCCCTCTCTCCCTCCCCTCCCCCCCCCAACACGGGGAAATAAAAAATAAATAAATAAATAAATAAACAAACATCCATATATACATGAATAAGGGGGGACTGTATATCAAAAGACAATAAAGAAACATAAAAACCAAATACAATGGGAGACCTTTAACTGGATCTGGGATTTGTTAAAAGAGCTATGAAGTCTATTTGGGGAGCACTTGGATAATTTTAATATAGACTACATGTTAGGCATTACCACCACATCAGGCTTAAATTTCTTATGTATGACAAGGTCCTTGTGCTTTATACATAGATAAAGTCTAAGGCATTTGGGATTGAAATATTATGATGACTGCAAGTTACTTTCAAAAGATTCAGAAAAAGGGGCGCCTGGGTGGCTCAGTCAATTGAGTGACTGACTCTTGATTTTGGCTCAGGTCACAATCTCAGGGTTGTGAGATCGAGCCCTGTGTCAGGCTCTGCACTGGGCATGGAGCCTGCTTAAGATTCTCTCTCGCTCTTCCTCTGCCCCTCCCCCCCCACTTGTGTGCTTGCTCGCTCTCCTCTCTTTCTCTCCTTCCCTCTAAAAAAAGGTGCGGGGGGGCACCTGGGTGGCTCGGTCCGTTAAGTGTCTGCCTTTGGTTCAGGTTATGATCTCAGTGTCCTGAGATGGAGCCCTGTGATGGGCTCCCAGCTCAGCAGGGAGTCTGCTTCTCTCTCTCCCTCTGCCCCTCTTCCCCCACTCCTGCTTGCTCTCTCTCTCTCTCAAATAAATAAAATCTTTAAAAAAAAAAAAAGCCTATTTGTGCTTGTGTATGTGCCCATGCACGTATATATACAGATAAAACAAATGTGACAAAATGCTAGCAATTGTGAACCTAAATGAAGGATATATGTATATTCACTATACTTTCAGAGGGTTTTCTCTGAGGGTTGGAAAATTTTTCAGGTAAAAACTCAGGGAGATGGAAGAACTCCCACTTAAAAAAAAAAAAAATGTAACTTTCTTAGAAGTTATCTTGAGTGGTGGGACAAAGTCCCTGGAATGCCCCTAACCTTTCTCTCCCCTAATCATTACAAAAGGTTTTGACTTCATCACTCAATTTTTCACCCCAGTCCACACATGTTTTCTCTTGTAATAAGGAAATTTTATTTGGGGTACCGTGATGCTGAATTAGGATAAGAAAGAAGAGAAGGGATGTGGGCTAAAATCAGAGAAGAGTTTGCTGAGGAATGGCAGAAGAGAAAAAGGTGACTGGTGGCAGTAAGGGGGTGCTGATAGAAATCATGAGGGAGACTAAATGTCTGCCCCAGAGTAGCCCTTTGGCATGATCATCACCACCTTCTCCTTACCATAGACACCTCACTCCTTCCCCACCCTCTAGTGGTCTTATAATCCACCCCCAGTTGCCCTAGCCTACCAGATCATGCCCACCCAGTGTAAGGACCTGAGCTGGGGCTATGGGTGCAACCACATCTGATTGAACGTCTCCAGCTGCCATTATGGAACAGCAATAGGTCTGACTGTTTGGAGCCTTCTTTCTGATTCTGTCTCCCAGAAATTCTGGCTCATGCCCTCTCCACACACAGAGTGGACAGAGCGGTTTTCCCCTCCACATTGCCTGCCTACAAGGCAGAGGACCCAAAGACCTGTGGGGCTGCCTTCTCCACTGCTGCCAAGCTGTGTGATGCTCCAATGATCTTTGCTCTGCTCATTTGCCTTTTGGAAATCCCTTCTAAATATTCTGTTTCACAAAACAAGCAAGGTCTCTCAACTCTCCTGCTTCTGTTGTTGTTGCTATTGTCTTGCCCTTTAATTAAATCTGACAGCCAGGCAGGCATGTTTGAGCTGGAGGTAAACCAAGGCCAAGCAGAATTGGAGCAGGGCATTCTTTTTCTTGAGAGCTGGAGTCTCAGTACAAAGCCAGGAGTAAAGCAAAGAGAAAATCAATAGTCCTCAGCCAAATTCATTTTCATATGTGAATGGTGCTTGTGATTACCAAGGGAGGAACACTTCTTCTCTTGAGTCATTTTTGTCATTGTGCTCATGGTTGTTGTCTTATAGTCTTTGCCTACCAGTCCAGCTCACTATTTTAATGTCAGCCTTAGATTAGATAATGATTCATTCAGAAAAATGACAGTTACCACACTTGAAGTGTCTCCTATTGGCTTATTCAATGGACAGTTTTGGAGATCCCACTAAGGACACAGCAGTGTAGTAGGCTTATGTCATTTCTCAAATCACATCACAAATACATAGTCACCTACATTGATCCGTGTAGAGCGGTAAGGGTGATCTACCTGCAGGACTGACCTGGTCAGGAAAGGGGCAGAGAAGGTGTTGTTGAGGACATTATATTGAGCTGAGAGATTCAAAACAACAAAGGGTTAGCTAGGCAAAGTGTGTTTGTGTGCATGTCTACATTAATATTCACTATAGCATTATTCACAATAACCCAAATGTAGAAGCAGCTCCAGTGCCCATCAGCAGATTAATGGATAAACAAAATGTGAGATATATAGTATATACACACACAATGGAATATTATTCAATATAAAAAAAATGAAACTTTGATGTATGCTAAAACATGAGTGGACCTTCAAAACAGCATATTTAGTGAAATAAGCCAGATGCAGGTAGACAAACATCGTATAACTCCACTTACATGAGGTACCTAAAATAAGCAAAGTCAGAGGCAGAAAGTAGAATAGAGGTCACCACAGACTGAGGGAAGAGTGGAAGGAGGAATTTTCATTTAATGGGTACAGAGTATTTGTTGAGGATGATAAAGAAGTTTTGGGTAGAGATAGTGGTGATGGTTAGCCAACATTGTGGATGTATTTAATGACACTGAGCTGTACACTTAGGGATAGTTAAAATGAGAAATATTTTATTGTATCTTACCACAATAAAAAAAAAACTAGAAAAAATGGGAGGGATTTTTAGTTTCCTGGGTAAACCCAAGAAAAGAGACGAAGAAACCTAGTTATCAGGTGAGGAGAAAGGAGATTGTGTGTGTGTGGTGGACATACGTGTGCACAGACATGCATTGCTGGAGATGGGCTAGATCTTGGGGGAGAGGGGAGACCAAGGGCACTTAGCCTGAGGAAGAGATAACCTATGAGAAAATTCAGGTACTATAATGGCCAAGGATGGACTTTGATGATCTGGGATGTTTGAATTTACATAGCATTTATATTTTGGTTTGAAGGAGATGGATAAATAACACCTCACTCTTCCCCACTGGGAAGAAAACATGAGATTCAGAGAAATGAAAGTGAAGAGGAAGGCTATGAACCCCCAAATTAAAACTTTTTTTTCTGTCACTTTCAATTATAGGTTTCATAGCAATGCTGTGATTTAAGTTCCATCAGGACCTCAAATCTCTTTGTGAGAGTATGTTGCATACTTCAAGGAAAAATGTCTGAACTTCACGATTCAATGACAGAGAGGAGGGAAAATCTTTAGGAGGTAAGACGAGAATGAGATAAATAATTTAAATGTGAGGAATAAGAGAAAGATGTGACAAGGGGGAAATGGAAGAATTTCACGATTATTAGAGGAAGGTGGGTATTCTGGAGATCAGCAAAAATGCACTAGATTGTTTTTGTAAAGAAGTGAATGAATGTGTTAGAAGACACACATGACACGCATAAGGAAAAATTGTTTCTTTAGTAAAATATTTTTATGTTCTGCCCAAGAAAACAGCACAAAATGAAAAAAACAAAAAACAAAAAAAACCTGAACTGCTTTTTGGCCTGTTCCTGGAGTGGGTTCTTTCATTTTTTCATTTCCAGAAGTAATGAAGGCAATACCTGCTTTTTTCCATCTTAGAAGAGGCTGGCAGCCAGGTTGATCACTCCTCTTAGCCTCAGCAGACCAAACCTTCCCACTTCTTCTCCTTGGGGGTGAGGAACCTGAGTCTCTCACTGACTCAACATGCCTGACAGTGGTAACATCCACTTACAGCTTTTCCTTTTGTGTGTGGGGCTCTGTGAGTGGGGCTCCCTCTCTTCTCTAGCAAAAATGTTGCAAAGTAGGTCAAGGCTCTCCTGTTTATTAACAGGAATATGACAAAGTAGTAAGCATGAAACTTATCATATCATGATGTAAGACAAAAAGACTATAGAATATCTCAATATTTATTCACTACTTTTATGGTAATTTGCACACAAATTCTCCCTTCAGACTTGAAGGGCTCATACATTGTGTTCTATGTCTCTATGTAACAATATATGGAGTCAATTCTTGTCCCCAAATGAAGGAATGATTATAAGCATGAAAATGGCCAAAATCCCTAGGCTTTCAAGGAAAGATATTCCAAGAGTCTCTGGTACCTTTTATCATTGAATTTTCCTTATTATTTGAAAAAAGCTGAATGATGTACTCTTCAAGGTATAGAAATCCTTGCATTTGGCCAGAATTCCGTGGTAACTTAAAGTAGGAAGATACTGTTTCCTGGCACCATAGGGTCAATGAAATAAGAGTCAACCCGTGTGTGTGTGTTGGGGGGGGGGGGGTGTATTGTATGTTTCATTCATGCGGTTTCAACTTTATGCAAGATGACCTACAAATGAAATAAGTTCTAATTCACCTCAAAATGTCGTCTTCAAGAATGATACTCTCGCACCTTAAACCATTTGAGCCAAATATTGTAGACTCCTTCTGAGGTACATCGTTTACCCCCAGCCAATAAAGAGATGCTAACAGTTAGGTAGCCTGTAACCTTAAAGGCAGGGGCCCTCCCAGGAGCTCTTTCAGATATATGTATCACTTTATTTACATGGAGACACACAGTTTCTCCATCCATTACTGGAACCACCTCATGTTTTCTCACCATTTCAAAAATGGCATCTACTATTCCTTAGAGCAAAACCAGCGAGTTTTACAGAAGCTGCAATAAACAGGTCTTTAGGACTCTGATCTGAGCAGGGAAAATGGCACCTTTCGACCCAGCAGCATACACTCAGGAGATGTGGATGCTTGGGGTAGTTACAAATTTAACACAATTGCTTGGAAGAACAAAAGTAAAATGATACTTCTGGGAGTCATGTCTAGACAATATTACTTCCCAGGCAGATCTTACTTTTTATACCCAATAGAGATCTTATAAATAAAAGCCTACCCAAGACATAAGGCAGAGTTTTCATCTAGTTCTCACTTATTAACTCCCTAACTATTGCCAGTATTTCTTCCTGTACGGACCCACAAATTGTATAGCATGACTCATTTTGAAACCCTACTTTCTGTTTTTCTAAGCCTATAAAATAGTTTTATTATCCCTGTGGTTATTTTGTCCAATTCATAGTTTCAGAACTTTGGGCACTGATGTCTTATTGGAGAGTCTAACTCATTATATGGTAGATGAACATTGCCTGGATCATGCATTGTGAGCCATGGCTACAAATTCCCATGATCAGCCCCCCTCCTGCCGACCATGACCTCTCAAGCGGAGTCGGTTGTTTCCCCCAGGAGTCCTCCATGTCTATATGGTGTCTTATTTTAGTTTAACACTGCTGTCTGTTGCATGGAATTTTTAATGCTTGGATAGCTTCAGAGCAATTTGGGGATGTTTTATCTACCCCAGAGCAATTTAGATCCACAGGGAGACTTAAAATACTCCTTCCTTCTACCTCATATCCTTTACAATTCTACTCCCAAAAGGGCTCAAAAGGTTGTGCCCTCCTCTGTGAAGGATTCCAATTATATCATACAGGTTCATTACCCCAGACCGAGGTATAGAGAGTAATTTCTTGGAGGCTTCCACCACTTAGAGTACTGCGGAACTCTTTGTGAATATTCTTTCATGTTAATACAGGTCTCACTTTAAATGTGTAGTCACTAGTTACACTCCAGGATACTTTTTAAAAATTGTGTTTGCACATCAATCAGCTAAAGTTTGTCATGTGTTGCATTTGACATAGTAATTGTTATTAGCATACTGACAGTCCACTGAGTATCTTTTCCGCTTAATCACATAGAGCAAGATGGTTTTGTGGTTGGGATGTCCAGTGTTTCACAGATCTGGTTGCACTCTCCTTCCAGGCACAGGATAATGTTACATTTCCTTACTGCCTTGTAGTTATTCAGATAGGACCCTGTGTCTAGTTCTGGTCAATGTGTTGTGAGAGGAAGTGTTGTGCATCATGCCTGAGATGCAATACTTAATAGCCACTATAAGACCCTTTTCACTCCATTTACCTGCCTCATTGGCCATGAAAGCCATGTGTTCCTGATGACACAGATAGGGTATGGTGGAGCCTCCATCAGCCTGCATCACTGAATCACCACGTGGAGAATATTTGGTCTGGAGAGTCATCTGGACTTTACATGAGGGAGAAATATACCTGACTTTTTGCTGAACCCCTGCGATTTTGGATTTATCATTGCAGCTAATCTACCTTTTCTTGCCAATAAATGTTTCTTCCATAATTGAGCATGTCATATGGCCCTATTTCCATTTACAGTTCATGTTTAATGAAAAATAGGTATCATTTAAGACTTAGAGCTCATGGCTAATCTCTGTGTACGTGCCACCCAGTCTGTCACAAGCAACTACATGAGGTTCTACCACAGATACTGTAAATTACATCACTTCTTACAGTCCAAGTTCATGCATGTAACAGTTTGGAGCACTTCTGGCAAGGTGAACGTCACCTTGAACAATATGTAGTTCTCATCAGGAATAACAGGTGTATGGAGACTATAGTAACCAAATATTACTGTGATGATGTTGCATAAAATCTTGGTGGTTTTACAGCAAAATCATTTACCATGCTGACTCTTCCACTCTCTAGTTTGTGGGTTGCCCACCGAGGAGATGGGGGATGTTCTGCCACAGGTTGGGAGTCGTTCATCTCATAAGGCTTCATTATGGTCCCAGAGGCTATCCAGGGCATGATCTTCTCATGATAGGTGGCAAAAGCACAAGAAACTGGGATGACTAGAGCAAGCACATTTAAAGCTTCTGTTCATGGGTTACCTGCTAACATATCATTGGCCAAAGGAAGCCAGATCGCCAAGCCTAAAGCGAAAGGGGCTGGGGTTGAGGCAGGGATGTGCACTCCACCTACTCTACCTACAGGCCCTTCAAAGCCACGTGGAAAAGGGGCATGGGTATATAATTCTATTAAAGGGAAGGATTGAAAAAGAGAAAAAAAAATCATTCTACCAGAGAAATCAGACTGGAACAAGAAAAAATAACTAAAGGTCTTTTATTTCAAATCACTATGAAATCTTAAATTATCTTTCCCCATGATATCATTCAGCTACATTTGCAGTATTTCCTGATCCTGAAATATGTGTGCTTGTTATTTATTTATGTATTATTCTATTTACTTGTTTTTTGATTATTTATTTATGGGTTTTTGGGTCTTGGCCACCCACTAGCTAATTCTTATCTTGCCTCCTCCTCTTTTGGCAAAGGTCATTTTCATTTCACTATATACTTGATTCTTTTTCATAAATTATAAAATGACAGATAACTCCTGATTCAATCAGAGGGTTGTCATAATATTGCTCCCTTGAATTGTGTGAATAAAAGTGTATATTCAACACAATATGCTTTGTGGTTGGTTTATTTAAGATTTATGCATTTATTTATTTATTCGAGAGAGAGAGTGAGAGAGCAAGAGCAGAGGGAGAGGAAGAGAGAATCTCACGCAAACCCCACACTGAGCACAGAACCTGGTGTGGGGCTCGATCTCATGATGCTGAGATCACAACCTAAGCCAAAACCAAGAGTCAGATGTTCAACGGACTGTGCCACCCAGGTGCCCCTACAGTTGTATTTTTTTGTTTGTTTCTTGTTTGTTTTACCAATATAAAATACCAATTGATTAAATAAGTCATCTCTACCTCTACTTTTTTCCATTGTGATTTAACAATGAAAAGATCAGGATTCCTTACTTATTTGTCATCAGACACATTCCTGGGGTCTGCCACAGAGAATGGCCATACTAATACTTGTATTCCATCTTTCTTATCCATCCCTTGGTTCTATACATCATGAAGGCATGTGCTTGGACACACAGTCTATAAAGTGACTAATGAGAAGATAAACAGACAGTGTTAGAACCATCAACTATCCAGCTAAATTTTCAGCTATTGAGGTTTTGAGCTGGGACTTGAAGTGACCTTTGTATGGTTCTATTCCAGGTGCTATATGAGATTGAGAGGCCAGGTGGAAAAAGCATTTGATATTCAAAATGTGAGCCTATTCTTGGAGCATAAGTGCTGTGGACTGAGTTATCTGGTCCTAACAGAAAATATTTATTAAACATTTATGTTTCAGGTACTGTTCTAAGCTCACGGGATATAGCAACAAACAATTCAGACAAAATCCCCGCCCTTATGGTGCTAACATTTTAATGGGATCCTAAGGAATCAGGAAATAAAATTTTTAATAATTTTTTTTAAGATTTTTTTTTTTTTTTGAGAGAGAGAGTGAGAGAGAGAGAGCACAAGAGGGGGGAGCAGGAGAGGGAGAAGCAGACTCCCTGCTGAGCAGGGAGCCCGATGCGGGACTCGATCCCGGGACTCCAGGATCATGACCTGAGCCAAAGGCAGTCGCTTAACCAACTGAGCCACCCAGGCGCCCCGAATTTTTAATAATTTTCAAAGGAAGACTCCTGTATATAAATCCTCAATGGCTGCTTTTACTTTGGACACACCCTCATAATCAGACTATGGAAAAAATTGAGAACTTATTCCATTTTTATTTAAATATTAGCAGTAAGGGTGCCTGACCCCAGCAGGTTGAAATACTTTGAAACATCCAGAAGACTGCTATTGGAAATATAGAAAAGGTAACAATGAACATGCTTTATTTTCCAAGCTCTCCTGATTATAACAATACATATCCCTAAGTTCTTCCCCTGGAGCTATTAATTCAATATGCTTTGGGTGGGCCCTGGAATCAGGATGATTAACAAATAGCTGAGTGATTCTTATGCTCAGCCATGTTTGAAAAACACTGCAGTAGAAACAATGAGAGTGTAGGCCCAGGCTCTGAACCTCGTTTTCTTTAATCATCACAACAACCTTGCAATGTAGACATCTTTGTCTTTCTTTTCAGGCAACAAGAGTACTATCTCCATGATGACAAAGTTAGTAAGAGGCAGATCTGAAACTTAAACCCGGGGTGCCTGACTGGCTCACTCAGTAGAGCATGCAACTCCTGATGTAAGGGTTGTAAGTTTGAGCCCCACATTGGGTGTAGAGATTACCTAAAAATAAAATCTAAATAAATAAATAAATAAATAATTTTTTTTATTTTTTTATTGTTATGTTAATCACCATACATTACATCATTAGTTTTAGATATAGTGTCCCATGATTCATTGTTTGTGCATAACACCCAGTGCTCCATGCAGAACGTGCCCTCTTTATTTTATTTTTTATTTTTTTAAAGATTTTATTTATTTATTTGACAGAGAGACACAGCGAGAGAGGGAACACAAGCAGGGGGAGTGGGAGAGGGAGAAGCAGGCTCCCCGCAGAGCAGGGAGCCTGATGCGGGACTCGATCCCAGGACCCTGGGATCATGACCTGAGCCGAAGGCAGTCGCTTAACCGACTGAGCCACCCAGGCGCCCCAACGTGCCCTCTTTAATACCCATCACCAGGCTAACCCATCCTCCCAC
>NW_022589724.1:16908116-17190085 GCF_004348235.1 Phoca vitulina | reverse complement strand
TCCCCCCCCCCTTCATCCTTCCCCTCCTGTTATCTTCTTCTTCTTTTTTTTTTAACATATAATGTATTATTTGTTTCAGAGGTACAGGTCTGTGATTCAACAGTCTTGCACAATTCACAGCACTCACCATAGCACATACCCTCCCCAATATCACCCAGCCGCCCCATCCCTCCCACCCCCCACCACTCCAGCAACCCTCAGTTTGTTTCCTGAGATTAAGAATTCCTCGTATCAGTGAGGTCATATGATACATGTCTTTCTCTGATTGACTTATTTCGCTCAGCATAATACCCTCCAGTTCCATCCACATCATTGCAAATGGCAAGATTTCATTCTTTTTGATGGCTGCATATGTTTTTTTTCTGTCACACCACACTGTTTTTTATTTGCTCATTCATTCATTCATTCATTCATTCCCTTTTTGTTTCAGCAGATATTTATTGAGTATGAGTCCTTAAGACAGATGACATGGGACAAATAAGAACCAGGGAACTAAACGTCTACAAAGTATCACATTTCAGTGAAGTCCATAAGACATGCTGTGGGAACTCAGAGGAGAGAAAAGTCAGTTCCAGCTGGGAGGTGGCATCTTAGTGTGTGGACAGCGGGGTCAGAGGGACAAGAATTCTAGGTACAGGAAACAGCATGAAGCAAATCCAAGGGTCAGAAAACAACAGGGAACAGAGAATTGCAGGACTAAAGAAGAGAGGTTTCTACAGCCACATGCCTCATTGTAGGACATTTGGAACCATATTTAAGATGGACAGATTTCACATATATATCAGAGCCCTTCTGAAAGTTTGGAATTTACGGCAACACTGGGCCACCTTTGCCGCTGGACACATGCTGCTGAAGGTAAGTAACAGCTCCCCCTTTCATGGGCAGTGTCTGATCTACTTCGCTTGCGCTGATGCGCACGTTTATATTACCTGCTCAGTCACTGTGTGCATTTGCGTTCAACCCTGTGAGTGAAGACAGAGTAAGTGGCAACAGATGAAGCTGGAAGGAGAGGTTGAGGCATTGGCAGGTCTCTTTCCTCAGGGGACCAGTTGATGGAAAAGTCAGCTCCAAGGGTACTGAGCCTGTCTGGTGTTAGCTGCTTAAATAAGCTTTTAGCACCTCCCTGTGTGAGGAGATGGAGCCTGGAAGCAGTGAGAGCCCGGGACAAGTCCGCTCTTGCCTGGGAATTTACAGTCTGCGGAGCCTGCGGGGCAGATAGTTCTCTAGACAGAAAGTGGGCATTTGGGAGAGCTGGAGGGCTGCGGAATTGTAGGCTTGGTCAAACAGCCTTTTCTTAAAAGGTGAAACTAGTCAGTGATTAGTGATGTCCTGCTTCTCCATTATTACCTTGGGGCCTGTTCTGTGACTTAAATGTTAGCTTTATTTAGCCAGCCAGGGAAATTACCGTGGCTCAATGAAGGGGGGGAGACCTATGAATTTCTAAGATCAGTGTGGCATTTTCTTAACCTAGAGATAAATGTTGGACCACATGTTGAGGGAAGAGAGAGAGAAAAGAGAGGAGGAGAGAAACACACACAGAGACAGAGACAACTACCAAAAAAAAAAATTCAACAAATCCTTTTGAGCATCTACCGTGTGCCATGCATCTCTCCTGTTGGTCAAACTGGTGACCATATGGTGGGGAACATGCTAGATATGATTTTTCTTTTCACCGATGGCCAATACTGTAGAAGTTATTTATCTGAATACAAAAATACACAAATGTGAAGGCTCTCGGTCAGTTAAGCCCAGAGCAGATGGAAAGTCGGTGACAGGAACCAGGCAGTTGCATGTAGCTTAAGTGCATTTGAAGACTGACTCTCATTCTAAGAAACAGGTAAAGGAACGTTAACTCAGGTCAGGGAAGTAAGTTAGTGTCGTGGCCAGAGCACGCATTTGGAGTTCAGCATTTCACAGTTTAAACGGTGCTCTTTCCCTTACAAGCTCTGCAGTAACTGTTGCTTTGAGCCTCAATTTCCTCTTCTATAAAAATAGGAACCATAACTTTTTCGTTACAGAGTTTGGGGGAGGGTTGAAAGATATCCCATCTTCGGACACCCAGTAGGTACTTTATAAATAAGAAAACACATTTCCTCTTCAGCTTTCTTCGTGACATGGTCCAAGTCATTAGCAATCCCCACTAGTTTTAGTCATGCTGGGGGATAGGAGACAAATTCAGGTCCCAGAACCTCTAAATGAAAGCTAATGAAAAATATATGTTCTCTCACTTCCTTATTTGGCTGCCTGCAAATTATGTCTCTTGATGCATGTGGATTCCTCTGCTCTTCCATGACTTCAGACACTGAACTTTGAGTCTTTGTCACATCAGCAGCACCAAGTAATTCTATACAGAAGTCTGACATTTCCAGTTGAAAAAAATAAATTGATTAAAATTCAAAAGGCATGTAGCGTTCGGCATTTAAAGGTCGAGGAATCTAGGGAACTATCAACTGTAAGATAATTCAACATTTAACGTGGGTGGGGGCAACCAGGATGTGTTTCGTTCCCTCATTGCCCCAGCATTTGACTGCTGAGAACATAATTGTGGCAAATATAATTACAGCCTCAAGATGGGCCATCCATCTTTAGGGATCCTTTAGCAGTTGGACTTCCCGAGAGTAAGGAAAGATTGATTTGACTTAACATGGATTATGTCCTTACTTTTGTTAGGTAAGAAAGAATCTTTGCTTTATTTGTCCTTCTGAAATTCCCAGGATGGCCTCAAGCCACTTGGTCTTTGCTTAGGGAGAAGATCTCTAGACCATGGGCTCTACACTGGCATGGTGGAAGGCCCACTCATCATTATATAACAAATGCCTAGCATAAGACTTGCATGTAGTATGGCAGTCTACCATAAATATTGATTGAATAAATTAAAAGACCATGTTTAGGCTCTTTCAGATACTATTAGATCTTGCACCTACTTCACAATTGTTATGATATTTGTCAGTTGTCTGTTAGATTTATGCTTCTTTTTTTTTTTTTTTTTTTTAAAGATTTAATTTATTTATTTGACAGAGAGAAACACAGTGAGAGAGGGAACACAAGCAGGGGGAGTGGGAGAGGGAGAAGCAGGCTTCCCGCGGAGCAGGGAGCCTGATGTGGGGCTCGATCCCAGGACCCTGCGATCATGACCTGAGCTGAAGGCAGACGCTTAACGACTGAGCCACCCAGGTGCCCCAGATTTATGCTTCTTCCACCGGACAGTGCTCTTCTTTAATGCAGGGACTGGTTTTTTTAGGTCAACACTTCTCCCCGTTCCTGACAGTGCCCAGCACAGTGCCTGGGAAAGGGTAGATATTCACTGGTGTAAAATGAATTAGAACCTATGTCAGGTAGCAGTGAGAATACTGAAATGGAATGCAGGAATCCAGCGGTCTAAATCTATATCCTGCCACCGATGTATTAGGTCTTAATTTGCTCATCTGTCAAATGAGAAATTTATGTTCAAAAATCTCCAAGGTCCCATTGACTTCTGACATTCTTTGATACTTATTCCTGTTTTATCAGGACTTTAGTCATTAAAGATCATTTATCGAGTCTTAATAGGGACTTGAAATTATAGCAAATAAAAGGGATGTCTTGTGAAAACCTAAGATGACTAAGGGATGACATGACTGCTTACGGCAAATATCTAAGGAGTTTTTATGATGGGGTTGCTGATCACTCGTTCTCATTTTTACTAAGAGGAACAGGCTTTGGTTATTGCAGGCAAGGATGCAATTAGACATATGGAGAGATTTCTTGATTACTACAGGGATAAAAAATGATGCTTACTTTCAGTCTCCTTTACAGGTGAGAGCTAGCATCCCCAATGAGTCAATCAATGCACCAACAAATATTTGCTAAGCCTGCTTGCTGCTCATTTTCCTCTTCACAACATTTTACTCAGAGTGTGGATCATGAACCACCTGCATGAGAATCACCTGGAGCTCATGTTAAAAATGTAGATTCTCAGACTCACTCTGGGGCTAATGTCTAGAATCTGTGTTTTAATAAGCTTCCCAAGTGACATTTCTGTGCATCCTAAAGTTAGGCAAATGCTCTTCTTGAATTTAATAGTCTTAAGCAATATTTTCTCACAACCTGGTGGCTGTTAAAATTATAACAATGACAGATACTATTTGTTGAGCACTAACTGTGGACCAAACATTTCACCTATGTTACTTACAGCAGTCACGCTCACCCCATGAAGTGGGCGTTATCCCATCAAAGAGATGAATAAAACAGACACTGAATGACAAAGTGATAACAACCAGGAAGTGGCAGGATGAAGGCTTGAACCCAGGTCTCCCGACCTTCAGTCCACGAAGCCACAGCTGCTTTCCTGACATGCTAGCAATCAGAAAGGGCATCTGTGAGACTCACATTCTGCAGCCTTGACCTTGCTTACATCTGAAAGGGAAGAAAAGGCAAAGAAGGTCACAGAGATGCAAGCTCATCCATATTCAGCTTGGTCTGTTAGTTTCAGAGAGAAGACCAAGCAGGAGATGGGTCTCTAGCTCCCTACAGAGATCCTGAAGTACCGTTTTTCAGAAAATTCACAGATTTTTTTTCCCTTTTATTGCAAGGAGAATGTGGGGCTTTGTGTGTGATCCTACTGTGACCCCTGCAGGTCACTCAAGGCAGAATAAACTGAGGACCTCCATCACAGATCTCAGTCCACAGATCTCAGTGACTCCAGGGAGCCACTTTCAAATGGCCGTTATTTGCATTACTCCTTATAATTGCAAAATAAAATCTCCCTTTGGATTCTCAGCTTCTGGAGGTTGGCAAAGGTCATGGAGGACCTGCCCCTTCCTTGCTTTAGACAAGGAAGGCTAATAGATTATTAAGTGGCAGAACTGACAATTTCACAGTGAAACAGTCAAATAACCATTTATGTCCAATATCAATGACTACCTGGCAGGTATGTCAAAAGTGAAAGGCAGGGGCACCTGGGTGGCTCAGTCAGTTGTGAGATCAAGCCCTACATTGGGCTCTGTGCTGGGCATGAAGACTACTTGGGATCTCTCTCTCCCTCTCCCGCTGCTCCTGCCCCCATATCTCTCTCTCTCTCACACACTCTCTCTCTCACCCACTCAAAAAAAAAAAAAAGTAGAAGGCAAATTTGAGACAAGTACAGTGAGCCAGTGGTATACAAATGCGGATGACTTTAAGAGACTTTCTTAGTCATTCCCCACCATCTTCTAAATATCTGGAATACAGTCTCAAATCTACAGTGAGTATCCAACTGAACTCTTTAAAGGTTAAAAAGTCACACAACCAACTCATGTGGAATCATTAAGAGAGAGCATTATAGAAGCAGGAGAATGGTTGAAATGACTTTATTTCTCACCGAGGTTCATTTTCTCAACTTGCCTTGATTGCCAGGCTAAGTGGCCCGGAGGCTGCAGAAATAACCAAGTCATAGTCCCATTTTTGAAGAACTTATGGTCTTGTGTTTCATTTGCTATGTTAGGAAGAAAAACAAAATAACCTATCACTGGGGAATTCTCAATTTAAAAGAGATGTCAGGGTAGGATTAACTCAAGAAAATCAGATAAAATTAAGGTCAAAAGGAGTGGGTGAAGGGTATGGCCACAAAATTGCTTGGGTAACCTTGGGTAAGTCACTTAATCTCTCCAGACCCTGGTTTCCTTATCTCAAATGTAAGGGAGTTGGATTAGGTGATCTCGATGGTCCTTTGTGACTCTGAGACTATGATTCTACTTCTATTTTTATAAACTTATAAACTACTGAACTAAGATGCATGACTTGTCCAGAAATACTAAATCCATTAAAATACA
This sequence comes from Phoca vitulina, assembly GCF_004348235.1. Taxonomy (NCBI): domain Eukaryota; kingdom Metazoa; phylum Chordata; class Mammalia; order Carnivora; family Phocidae; genus Phoca; species Phoca vitulina. The sequence goes on along the minus strand of NW_022589724.1, from coordinate 17,184,296 downwards.
TTCCCCCACTACTCAAAAAACCTGATATCCACCTTAGAATCTCAGGCTCCTTAGTGAAAACCCAGGCTAACCCCATCAATTTAGAGATGAAGACACTAAAGTCCAGAGAGGACAGGAACTTGTCCAAGGTCAGATGCAAATTAGTGGCTCATATTCTTAAAAGGCTGGTTTCTAGATTCTTAGTTAAGAAGGAAGCCCATCCCTCCAGCAACCCTCAGTTTGTTTCCTGAGATTAAGAATTCCTCATATCAGTGAGATCATATGATACATGTCTTTCTCTATTTCACTTAGCTTAATACCCTCTATGTGCTATGATGCACGCTGTGAATTGTGTAAGACTGATGAATCACATACCTGTACCTCTGAAACAAATAATACATTATATGTTTAAAAAAAAAAAAAAGAGGATAGTAGGAAGGGAAAAATGAAGGGGGGGAAATCGGGGGGGAGACGAACCATGAGAGACTATGGACTCTGAGAAAATAACTGAGGGTTCTAGAGGGGAGGGGGGTGGGGGGATGGGTCAGCCTGGTGATGGGTATTAAAGAGGGCACATACTGAATGGAGCACTGGGTGTTATATGCAAACAATGAGTCATGGAACACTACATCAAAAACTAATGATGTAATGTATGGTGATTAACATAACATAATAAAATTTTTAAAAAAAGAATTAAATTTATAAAAAAAAAGTTAGAAATCTGATTCTAAGACCTCCTTTAGGTACACCTAATATATTTGATACATTTTCAATACTTAGTTCAAAACATTTTTTCCTTTTAATTTCTTCCATGATCTGTACCTTATTTAAAAGAGTATTACAATGGGTATTAAGGTGGGCATGTGTGGTGATGAGCACTGGGTGTTAAATGCAATTAATGAATCATTGAACACTACATCAAAAACTAATGATGTACTATATGTTGGCTAATTGAACATAATAAAGAAATAAAATAAAAGAGTATTACATAATTTCCAAAAATTTGGAGGATTTTCTACATATTTAAATACTATCAATTTCTTAATTATATATATTCCATTATCTGATCCTGATCTTTTATAAAATGAATGTTTATTTCTTAAGGTTATTCCACATAATCATATATAAAAATGTTAATACAAAAATTTAAAACTTAGTTGACAGTGTTTTATTTAAAATGCTATTATTTCAATGTTATGAGTTCCCAATTAAAAAAAGGAGAGTAGTAAATTGTGACTTATTTGTAGCCTCTGAATTGTAAAAATTGTGAATAGATTGATAGCATATATATTTATTCATTATTTCAATAAATCCTACTGACCACTTAAAAAAGAAGAAGAAGAAGAAGGAAGCCCATCCAGTGCACTTCCCACCCTACCACCTTGCTGCCTATACACTCAGTACTGAGTATTTTTTAGAAAAATTTTTTCAGATGTAAAATCACTTTGTTAGTTTTGGAACATAAAATGTATTATGCATGTCCAAGATTGCTTTTACTGTTATGAAAGATGCAGGAAAAATAGGTGGATTTTTTTTTCAAAATGCCAAAAAATATTAACAGAAAATGAAGTGTCTCCTTACCATGTTTCTGCACTTCTTTCCTTCATATCTATAATTTGATCTCCAATCAAGGACTCCAGAGATGTTGTAGAGACAGACATTGAAATGGTAGCAGTTGTGAAATTAGTGGTATTTGTTTTGATGAAGTTAGTGAAGGTCATTAGTTACAATTTATAATTTTGGATGGTTTCTGTAGTTAAACAAATTCAGACATAGACAATAAAGGAAACTTATTGCACCAAATACACAAAATGTACACGGGGCAAGCTTGAGGTTGGAATTGATCCATAGAGCAATAGTGTCAACAAGAAAAACACCAAGTGCTTTTCTGTCTCCTCTTTCTACTTCAGCGTGGTTTCATCCTAAGGTTGGTTCCTTTTATAGTCACAAGATGCTTTCCAGAAATATCCTGGGCTATGTACTTCCGTATAGATGTCCAGTGAGAGATGAATCGTCTTTTTTCTTTTGACTGACCTAGAGTATGAACCTTTCATTGGACAGACTTGGATCACTTATTCTTCCTGAACCAATAAGTATAATAAGACATAATAACTATTATCATGGTAACTTGTTTGTTGGCTTACTGAAATCACTTCCAATTTCTTTAGCTTAGGGTGGAGAATTTAATTCCTTCCCAAACTCCATGTGTTCTACACAGTAGTTAAGAGGAAGAATAAATGTTGGAGAGAATACCATAATTTACAATGCTTAGAATAAATGTAATACAGACAATAGTGCAGATGATGAAGACGACTATGTCACAAAGAAGAATAAAGATGATGGAGGTGGTTATGCTGATGAAGGTGGTAAAGCCATTAAGGTAATAAAGATGATGATGCTAATGGTAGTGGTAACAATGGTAGAGAGGTGTTAAAGTGAAGGTGATGATAATAATGAGGTTAATAATAAGGGAAGGGGCACCTGGGTGCTCAGTCGTTAAGCATCTGTCTTCAGCTCAGGTGGTGATCCCAGGGTCCTGGGACTGAGCCACACATCGAGCTCCCTCCTCAGCGGGAAGCCTGCTTCTCCCTCCCCCACTCCCCCTGCTTGTGTTCCCTCTCTCGCTGTGTCTCTCTCTGTCAAATAAATAAATAAAATCTTTAAAAAATAATAATAAGAGGAAAAAGCAATAGGTCAACATTTAGTTAATATAAGCTTAGTGAATTGGCATGCCTTTCTCATACATTCCTGCATAATTTGCCTCTGGCCACAGCTCTTGTTTTTCCCTTTCTATAATGCTAGTGTATCCCCTTTTCCTGACCACTGTTGATTGGCCTGAGGATGGACACCTGAACCAGGAAAACAAATCCATAGTTTGATGATGATGGCCTCTGAAAATGGCAAGTCCAATATCCTTTATTGTTGAATGTTATCTGTTCACAATGATTTGTTCCCTCCCCATCCCTGTCCTGGCCTGCAGCCCCATTTCCCATGGTTTTGCCATGCAACATGTCCCAATCAATCTTATATGAGCAAACATGATTCTAGTTTCACATGAACAGAAGCTTTCAATTTGATTGCATGGTTTGCCTGGGTTCTCTCATTCTGGGCCTCCTCTCTGAAAACAGTAAGTCCCAGATACTGGCTTCTCCTTCAGCCTAGGTTGCAAAATAAGAAAACATGTGGAATCCAGCAAGTTCTCACGGGCCTGTCATTGACCCAAAACCTTCAAGAAATGTAAAAATTGAATATGTGTTGATGAGGTTTTGAGATTGTTTGTTATTCAGCATAGCTTAGATAAAAACTGACAGATACATTTACACTCAGGCCTGCTAAGAAGAGAGTTTGCAAAGCCACATGCACATGTAGATGTGAGGAGGCAGAGAACTTATACGAAATCAAAGGAAGCTGGTCTGTGGAAATAATTAAAGAATATTTCAACATTTCTGTCCTGGGAAGAGCTGGAGGAAAAGAGTTGGGTCTCAGGACACTAGTGGCAACATGAGTGCAGTACCAGATGCAGGGCCCCAGGGCACAAAGCTCAGACCTCATAACCTCATCCCTACACCTGTCACCAGAACAAAGCAGCTCCACATTGGGCCTTCTCCCTGAGAGCCTTATATTGTATGAAGGGCTTGTTGCTCATTGGCTTATTTCCTCCTGAGACCAGGTGAAGAAGGGGGCATCTCACTACAATTGATTCAGCTGCTTTCTCTTACTAAGGACAATATTTCCAGTGAGTCAAACATTCTTCAGCCTGCATCCTGTCTTCTAAAAGTTAATCTTTTGACTCAGCTACAGTTTTTGTCAAAACATACACATTCAGTGAACACAGTGACATTTCCTCTATTTTCTACAAGATAGAATTTCTGAACTTAAAATTTCCCATAAGCAATTTGAAGCCTGCCTAATTTTTTTAAAGTCACATAAATATTAGATAATCGCAAGCAGACATTTAAGAGATTATCTCTATAGAATCTCAATTGCTCCATCTGTAAAAAGGAAATAATTATCCCTATATCTTAGGGACCATGTGAGTCTTATATAAGAGAAAGCATGGAGGGTGCTGGACGCATAGCAAATACAAATGATGACTATTATTAATATTGAGGGAAAGGATGGGATGGGATAGCTGGAAGAAAAAGAAGTGAAAAGAATTTGTGAATTAACAAACAGAGACTCATCAGGGGCTGTTTGGGAAAAGGCAGAGAACAAGTTATGCAAACAGCAAATTTGTCCAAAGATAACAGGAAAGGAAACCCAGAGTGAATTCCATCTGCTTTCCGCTTGCACCTGCTATTTATTTACTTTTCAGCTTCATCAATCGAGGCCAAATTGTTATATTTTTTTAATCTGAAAACATAAGGAGAAAAAAGAGGGATGTGGAGAGAGGGAAAGAGGGAAGGGAAAAGAATAAGACAATAATAGCTAACATGTATTGAGATCTTACTATGCACGGGGCACTGTTTTAAGAACCCTGCATGAATTAATACATTTACTATTCACAATGACTCTATAGGGAGTTAGGTTCCTCTTGTTGTTCCTATTTTACAAGTAAGGACTAACATGTAGAGATATTGAGTGACTTGCTCAAAATCTAATAGCTGGTAAAAGGGAGAGTCAGCTTTTAACCCAGCCAGTCTGGCCATTCAAATCCCCACATTAAATAGCCTCACAAGGTGAGCTAGTATGGAATGGAGAAATATCCTAGGTAAGGGGGTGGGGGGAGAGGAAAAAGAACATCACCTTCTCCCTGTGGTTGGGTAAATCTTTATACATGAGATGGAAAGCAGTCTGATTTGGGAGCAGTACAGTTTGGGACCCATTCCGACTCTTTTTACTTGAAAGTGCCATTTGGTTTATGACTCTTTAAGGCTCAACAAATTTCTAAACCTCAATTTCCTAATTTGCAAAATCCTGTAGCTTTCTAACTCATCTGTGTGGGTAAAATAATAATAGGACAACACTTATCTGTTGTAAAAATTAAATCATGTAATTTAAGTAAAATAATTAACACATGGCAACTGCTCAATAAATGATAGCTATTATCATGATAATTATATGTTATTATTAAGTTAGTTGGAGAGCAAGAATCAAGAAATTCTCCATGAAAGAAGTGGTATTTCAGCAGTTCTGGTGGATGGGAGGATTTTCAGGTAGGAATAAAATGGATTGTTCTAGGAGAAGGAAGAGCATGAACAAAGCTTAGTCATAGGAAAACACAAAATTGATGTTCAGAATTCACTATTTCAAGAATCAAGGAAACATGTGGTACATTTTAGAAACGTACGACTCTACAGAATTGTTGAAAGGCAACATTTAGGAGCTTCATGTGGCAGACCCTCAGTCATCTAGGAACTTTTACTGAGTGGAAAGACAGTCCCAGACTGATCTCTATACTAGAAGTTCTGCCACAAGACACAAAGACCCACGATGAGTAGCATTGCCAAAGGAGGAGATCCTCTCCTCCCAGAAATAGCTGGCTTCTCCCTTTATTTTCTCCCATAGCTTTTAGAAGAGACACTTGGATCTGACTCCAATTCCAGAATCTTATTATTTAAGTGAAGTCCAGATGTGGTTGAGGATTCTCAGATATATCTCCTCATGTATCACTCTTCATCCAAAACTCTATGACCTAAAAAGGCAATACCTTCCCCCACTGACCCAACATACAATGGTGAGTGGAGACTGGATGACCATGAAGGACAATCCCACTAAAAAGGGGAGAAATGGAAGTTCTATAGCTGACACAATTCTGAGTATATGCTGGGTAAATTTAGGAGCAGGTCATGTCCTTTGAGTAGGGTCTGGATCTACTCCCTGGAAATGGCTCTGAAGGTCATTAACATCTTTAGCTTTTCACTCTGCCCTCAGGGATCATGACTCTACCCTCTGAGTTGTTTTACTATTTTGTATGAAGTTGTAACCGTTGTTTACAAGTAAGTAAATTCCTTAGCTTATTTCCTGCCTGTAAGGAAGTTGAGGGCTTAGAGACTTCAGAAACATGAACCATCTCAGTCCCTTCCAATACAAGCTGGTATTACATTGGTGATCCAATTCCCTTAAGAGCTTTATGAGCTTTCTACATACCAGTGGAGAAATGTAGAACCACTTGACAGAAGCAACAGCTACAATTCTTTTGACATGCCTCTCTTTACTTCAGCCATGTGTTATTTCTTATGCTGCTATGGGACAAATGCCCTTGAGATTCTCAGAAACCCTTTGACTGTGAAGGTTTATTGGGTACAACTTTAAATCGTTCTGATGTCTTAAAACCATAATTTTGATACCATCCAGTAATTTCTTACTTTATGAATTATTTAAAATTTTAGTTAAGGCCAGATTTTGGCCAAAAATGAATCTTTTATTCACGATTTTTCACATACCATTTTGGTGCAAAATGACAATGGTTTTGCAAATTTTTATCCATCTTTAAGCATTTTGGCCTATGTATCCTAGTTATTATTACTTTGGGGTACATTTTGGCCTTTAAAAAATTTTCCCCAAACCAGTATTCTTCAAAAACAAAAGCAAATTAGAATGCTTTCTTGACCATATTTTATTTCCTAATTTAACTCCACAATTACATTCATGAAATAGGATTACAATTTACATTTTACCATTAAAAAAAGGCTCAGAGAGGTTAATTTTCATTCCAAAATTACATTGCTGTTAATATAACTGGCACTTAAACTTCAATTTGTCTGTCTTCAAAGCTAGAAAATTGACCAATTTTGCTCCACTGTGTTTCATCATAATAATCTCACCCTCTGGCACTACACTTTAGAGTTTACCAAGCATGATCTCATTTGATCTCATTTAATCCAAGCCTGAGCAATTGGAAAAGGAGGATTCTCTATCATGGCCAAAAAAGAGCGCTAAACTATAGTATAAAACTCCCACTTCTCTTGTCTTCACCAACAAAACAAAAATAAATTATTTCAAAATAACTTCCCTTCTTCCGTGTTGTGGGGGGAAGATTTTTTTAGTCATTTTCAACCCACCTACCCTATAGCTCCTGATAAACTTATCAATTGTTGATGACGTTCCCAGTTTTGTTCCACTGAGTTGGGTTGCTTTGTGCAATAGGAAAAATGGGTGTGTGGTTGGGGAGAGACACAAGACTGGGCATGATTTGTATAAACCATGGATGCTAGCCTTTGTGGACATGAACACTAAATCCCTCACAAGGAGAATGTCGTAATCTGGTTGATGCCCAGGGCTTGGGAGGACTCAGACTCAGAAGCCAATGGAAGCAATCTTCTGTACCCATTTTTAAAAACTTCACTCAACAGTATAAAAAAATGTGAACTTGGACTTCTGTGCATTTGCTGATCACTCAATATTTTGAGCTACCACCTAGTGGCACTGCATGCCAGCCAAGAGTTCAGAGTGGACAGCTTTACCATGTTCCCTGTATAGCAGGGTTTGCTTGTCCAAGTGATTGCCTTTTTTATTGTATTTTGACCTTCCTGTCTTATAATTGTGAATGGAAAGCAGAAAAAAATGCAAGTGCTGCTACTTGCAGCAAAAGCAGAGATGGAATAAGCTTAATACAATTAAGGAAAATGTGGAAATCACTCCAGCATAATGCTTTATAGTATGTATGTGGACTCTGAATGCAGAGCTTTCTGCTTTGGATTTAGGCTCTGTCACTTATCACTGGATGACCTTAGGCAAAATGCTTTTTTCTCTTCTATAAAATAGGGATTATAATAAAATTCCTTTCTCGTACGTTATGTGAGGATTAAGTCACGCAATCATGAAAGATATTACTTAGAGACCCCACAAGGCAGTGGTTTTCAAAGTAGGGTTTTCTGACCAGCAGCATCTGCATCGCCTACAAACTTGTTTGAAGTACAAATTCTCTAGACCCACTCCAGACTCAGAAACCCTGGGAGTGGGCCCAGGGCCCTGTGTAACACCAGGCCATCCAGGTGATTCTGATGCCTCTGATGCTGATGCTGCTGTAAATTGTGATGGGGAAGAGCAGGCTCAGAAGTTAAATGATCTAGATTTAAATTCCAGTTCTGCCTGCCCCTAATTGCATGAACTATAAAGCCTGTTAGTGTCTCAGTTTTCTCATCTGCAAATTTAGAACAATTATTATGTGTGTTCTGGATTTGTAATGAAATTTAAAAACCTATCTGTCATATAGCAAGTCTTCAATACCTGATAACCTAGGTGTTTGTGTGGTTCTGATTATTGTTTTATTACTTCTGGCTTTAATGGTACTTAATCCAAATGGCTCTATAATTAATTGTGAAGGAAAATCAAAAGTAAAGAACATGTATGAAATACTGAAAATATATCATGGGAGGTTTTGTTTTTTTTTTTTCTAAAGTTAAGGGCAACTATGAATTTTATTTGTTTCCTACCTATTAGGAAAAGGACCCTCTTCTACAACATGGTAGTTTATAGCGTGATTTCTATTTTTTTGTCTTCTATTTTTTTTATTATTATGTTATGTTAATCAGCATACATTACATCATTAGTTTTTGATGTAGTGTTCCATGATTCATTGTTTGTGTATAACACCTAGTGCTCCATGCAGAATGTGCCCTCTTTAATACCCATCACCAGGCTAAAACATCCTCCCACCCCCCTCCCCTCTAGAACCCTCAGTTTGTTTTTCAGAGTCCATCATCTCTCATGGTTCGTCTCCCCCTCCGATTCCCCCCCTTCATTTTTCCCCTCCTGCTATCTTCTTCTTTTTTTTTTTAACATATATTATTTGTTTCAGAGGTACAGATCTGTGATTCAACAGTCTTGCACAATTCACAGTGCTCACCATAGCACATACCCTCCCCAATGTCTATCACCCAGCCACCCCATCCCTCCCACCCCCCACCACTCCAGCAAACCCTCAGTTTGTTTCCTGAGATTAAGAATTCCTCATATCAGTGAGGTCATATGATACATGTCTTTCTCTGATTGACTTATTTCGCTCAGCATAACACCCTCCAGTTCTATCCACGTCATTGCAAATGGCAAGATTTCATTCCTTTTGATGGCTGCATAATATTCCGTTGTAGATATATACCACATCTTCTTTATCCATTCATCTGTCGATGGACATCTAGGCTCTTTCCACAGTTTGGCTATTGTGGACATTGCTGTTATAAACATCGGGGTGCACGTATCCCTTCGGATCACTACATTTGTATCTTTGGGGTAAATACCCAGTAGTGCAATTGCTGGATTGTATGGTAGCTCTCTTTTCAACTTTTTGAGGAACCTCCATACTGTTGTCCAGAGTGGCTGCACCAGCTTGCATTCCCACCAAGAGTGTAGGAGGGTTCCCCTTTCTCCGCATCCCCGCCAACATCTGTCATTTCCTGACTTGTTTATTTTAGCCATTCTGACTGGTGTGAGGTGATATCTCATTGAGATTTTGATTTGGATTTCCCTGATGCCGAGTGATGTTGAGCACTTTTTCAGGTGTCTGTTGGTCATTTGGATGTCTTCTTTGGAAAAATGTCTGTTCATGTCTTCTGCCCATTTCTTGATTGGATCATTTGTTCTTTGGGTGTTGAGTTTAAGAAGTTCCTTATAGATTTTGGATACTAGCCCTTTATCTGATATGTCATTTGCAAATATCTTCTCCCATTCTGTTAGTTGTCTTTTGGTTTTGTTGACTGTTTCTTTTGCTGTGCAAAAGCTTTTTATCTTGATGAGGTCCCAATAGTTCATTTTTGCCCTTGCTTCCCTTGCCTTTGGCGATGTTTCTAGGAAGAAGTTGCTGCAGCTGAGGTCAAAGAGGTTGCTGCCTGTGTTCTCCTTTAGGATTTTGATGGACTCCTGTCTCACATTGAGGTCTTTCAACCATTTGGAGTCTATTTTTGTGTGTGGTGTAGGGAAATGGTCCAGTTTCATTCTTCTGCATGTGGCTGTCCAATTTTCCCAACACCATTTGTTGAAGAGACTGTCTTTCTTCCATTGGACATTCTTTCCTGCTTTGTCGAAGATGAGTTGACCATAGAGTTGAAGGTCTATTTCTGGGCTCTCTATTCTGTTCCATTGATCTGTGTGTCTGTTTTTGTGCCAGTACCATACCGTCTTGATGATGACAGCTTTGTAATAGAGCTTGAAGTCCGGAATTGTGATGCCGCCAGCTTTGCTTTTCTTTTTCAACATTCCTCTGGCTATGCAGGGTCTTTTCTGGTTCCATACAAATTTTAGGATTATTTGTTCCATTTCTTTGAAAAAAGTGGATGGTATTTTGATGGGGATTGCATTGAATGTGTAGATTGCTCTAGACAGCATTGACATCTTCACAATATTTGTTCTTCCAATCCATGAGCATGGAACGTTTTTCCATTTCTTTGTGTCTTCCTCAATTCTTTCATGAGTATTTTATAGTTTTCTGAGTACAGATTCTTTGCCTCTTTGGTTAGATTTATTCCTAGGTATCTTATGGTTTTGGGTGCAATTGTAAATGGGATCGACTCCTTAATTTCTCTTTCTTCTGTCTTGTTGTTGGTGTATAGGAATGCCACTGATTTCTATGCATTCATTTTATATCCTGCCACTTTACTGAATTTGATTTCTGTATTTTTGAGTACCATATATTTTTAAGGAATGTATTCTTTCAAACTGTACTGTCCTACCAAAATATCACTGTCCCAGAGCTGGATTCTCTCAGCAGGGACTTCCTGGGCTGCCAAGATGGACTGAGAGAGAAGGAAAATTTCCAGAGCCTAACTGTCAGGAACCTGAAGGCAGTCCCTCTCAGTACAGGGCTGGCATTTGCTTTGACCAGAGGCTTACTCCTAGAAGTACCACTGGGACAGGGAGCTCCATTCCCTATCTCTCAGAAGCAATCTGAGCAGATATGACCAGCAGGCTCTCTGATGGTCTCTGTACCTGCCAGCAAGTAGGCATAGCACAGGAACCAAAGACAGAGGAAACAGAAAACAATTTTGGGCCAAACCACTGGGAACTAGAAAGTGTTGGCTATGCCAGGCCAGGACACAGAGCAGAAGCAATCCACCTCCTATAGAGGAAGAGAGAATCAATCGTGCTCCTAGTCATTTTTCAGCCACTAACTCATTATCAGACTCCAGACAAGTCTCTGGCCCTTCCAAGTTCCCTATCTGAAAAATAAAGTGAGAGCTATTGTAAAAACCCAGGGTTTTAATGATTGGTATGCAGGTCAAAAAACTACTCATGATGGGTATCTTTTCTTAAGAAATGCCCTTGACCATGATGCCAACTCTTCTGTCAACCCCAATTACCACCCACCCCAGTTCTGGTGCATATCTTTCCAGGTACCATGGAACAGCAACACTGGCATCCCCCAGGCCTGAGCCCAGGCCTTACCTGTACAGGCAGGGGTTCTTGGATAGCTGTGTCTCCCCCTCCCCGATGACTGGCCTGGTAAAACCATTGTTGTCATGGATGGCCTAGACATGCCTTTACCCATGGGACTTCAGGCCGCTTCTGACTTCCTAGCATTTCCTTACTTGCTAACCTTCCAGAAAAAAGGGGTCTTCCTTTTCCCCAATTCCCTTCCTTCCCTTCACTCCCATCTCCTCTAAGGCTGGTTTTTTTGAGAGAATACATATTATTTGGGTCACAGTTGAACTTCATCATGTTGCATGACTTCCCTGAATCTAATTTCTTCATCTGTATAACCAGGATGGCAGCATAGACTTCATACCTTCGTCAGGAATATTAAACAAGAAGATACACAAGATGTGCTCAGCACAGGGCCTGGTCCAGAGTAAGCTCTCAACAAACGAGCACTAATTTTATCATCACCATCATCTTCGTCACATTATGAGGTTATGGCAGTTATCTCTGGACTTACCTACTTGCTTTAATGAGTATCCCATTTTGCTCACTCCTGGTTATTGACCCAGAGGTGTACAATGAATAGATCCAAAATATTTGTGAAATGAATGTTGGAAAAGAGAATCTGGGCAACAACTTTTAAAGTATGGGGTGTGTGTGTGTGTATGTGTGTTTGTAAGTAGGTGCGTGTGTGAGTGTGTGTGTGACTGCATGTGTGTGAATGTGTCTGTGTGTGTGTGTGTGTGTATGCTGCAGTCCTGAAGGGGCCAGTTCTCTCCTCTACAAACCTATAGCTCTGCCTCACACTCAGACCCTAATCAACTGGAATGACTCTATGGGGGCTCCTTAGTGCCCCTCTGTTTTAGTCTCTCCCCCAAGCCACTTGGCCCAGCAGCCCTCATCCCCAGGGAGCCATAAGATCAGAGCCAGGGGTATTTCTTACATGTGCTTACTAACTGGTATGAAAGATGGTTGCTCAAAATTGAGGAGAATAACCAGCTTATCCACAGTTAATGTTTTCAAAACAAAAACAGAGAATAAATGTCATTTATATGATATTTAGAACCCCAAAACATACTCCAAGAAACAGGCACCAAGATAAGCTCATTTTGCCTCAGCCATATCGTCAACCTACTAGCAAACATGAACTGAGAACGCACTGTGTGCCAAGGACCATGCTAAGTACCGTGGTTAGAGAGAAGAAAAATGCAAGTCTTTATGGGGAAGGAAAGGAGCAGGAGCCAAAAAAGGTTAACAGAATTCCAGTACAATATGGTAAAGGCGACTGTACATGAAGCACAGAGGACTGTAAGAGTCACTGCTTTCAGCCAGATGAAGTCAAGGAGGTTCTTCCAGGGGGTGTGGCTTTGCACGAGTTTTCTTGGAGTGTGACAGTTAAGCAAATGAAGGAGAGGTACATGTAAATGCACGATGGGGGGCTGAGAACACCATGCTTGCTGGGAAATCCAAGTTGTTCAATGAGAGTGCTGACAATGACAGCAATTGTAGTAATAATAATAACAACAGGAATACACCAGCTAACACCTCTATGGTACTTGCCATGTGCCAGACATTATTCTGAATATTTTACATATTGTGACTCTTTGCACAACTGGAACTTAGGGGTCCAGGAGTTAAAAGGAGCTGGGAGGGGCCAGGTTCAGAAATAGATGGTTCCAGATCTCAGTAGTTTTGTGAATAGGCTTGGAGGTTAGAGTTTGACTACGGGATGATGGATGGTTGTAGAAAGGCATGATCTGATCTTGACCAAGTACATGTTTTAGAATGATTATTTTCATGACATAGTGGGTCTATAGGGATGAGCTGTAGACAAGAGGCTGGGAGAGCATTGGACAGGCTGCTGGAGCCATCCAGGTGAGAGCTTTGAGCACCTGAATCAAGAAGCAGTGTTGGGAAGAGTCACTAGAGATTGACTTTATATGTCAAATAATGGTAATAGACCTGCTCTGTTTGCATGCATTTGTGATTTACAAATATTAAACTGTGATATAAATGTGAAAGCTTTATTATGTGGATACTGAAGAGGAGGATGAAGATGGGGATGATGAAGACCAGGGTTTCCAGAAACCATTTCCCTTTGGTTTCATAGACCAAGCTCTACCCATTTATTTAATCCCTCACTGTACTTTGCCCTGACCCTTCCTCCCCTTCCAGAAAAAAATAATTTCTATCTCTTCTCTTGTCCCATTAAATCTGTGTTCACAACTCAGCCTTTATGTCAAAAAGACCACAACCCTTAAATAATGACAAATTCTGGGTAGATGATTACTGATGTCTGGTTTAAGACTTGAACTCCCCCAATGTCTAGGGACTATGAGAACAATTTTAAATATATATATATATATATATTAAATATATATATATACAATTTTAAATATATACATATATTTAAATGCACACAGACCCCCCACACACACACATACACTTATGTTTAGACTCGAGGACCAGAGTTTTTTTGTTGTTGCATTATTTAATTATTCAGAAAGAAGTCGCCAGCTACGGGAAATGGCTGCTTGCAACATGTAATTTGCCTTCCAAACAAGCTCATTTGGGCTTTGACATTTGACAGAGAAAGGTCTGGGAAGATGAGCTGTTCAGAAAGGGTGTCTGTGCATCTGACACCGCCTGAACTTTGGTAAGTTGATTTTTACAATCGCCAGATCATCAAAGGTTAAACTCATTTAAATTCTCCCTTTACTAGCAAAGAAAGAAAATAAAATGCCGCAAGCTGCCTTAACCTGCTGTCCTCAACTGCCTGCACTAGCTGGGGACTCAGGAAATTCTTAATGTCTGCAAAACGTGCCGGGAAGTTGGTAAAGTTAACCTACCACAGCCCCATGTGCATTTTCTGCATCCTTTTCTCTCTTTGGAAATCTAGACATCTCCTGCTCTGTTGAATCTGCATTACATAAATCCTCTCTTCCATCAGTACTCATCCCAACCCTCCCTTTCTCCCTTTCCAAATATCCTTGGGGTGTTTGGTGTCAGGAGCAGAGCTGGGGACTGGGCACCTAGATCTGAGTGTGTGTCTTTTGCCCAGGCTTCTATCCTCGTCCCTCCCACGATGCAACAATCTTCTGACTCTGTCCCTTCCCCATTTCACCCTAGCTATGCTTCCGTAGGCACACCAGAGCACTTTGATAAAGCACTTAATGTGACTGTTGCCCTCCAGTGACTGCAAAAATTGCCATTATACAGCTGAGTCCTGGACATAGGGTCTTTGCTTTATTATTTCACTTTACAAATAATTATTTAGTACCCAATGTATGCCAGGCATTGTGCACAAGGTATCTGGGAGATAGAGCAGTGATTAAAACAGCCAATGGTCTTTGCTCCCACAATAGATAAATGTGTAAATAAGTAAACAACACAAAAATAAATATGTAGCTTCAAACTATCTGGTTAGAAAACAAATACTACCATAAGAGAGAATAAGATAAAACACCCAGCTTAGGTTCATATGAGGAAACCAAGGGAGGTCTGTGGAGTCTGAGAGAATGACGGTCTAAGTAAAGCCTGGAGCATGAGTAGGGCGTGAGAAACCTCACAGCATGCTCGAGGAGGACAGTGTGGCCAGAACCTACTGATTGGTGAAGGTGGACAGGTAGGCCAGGGCCTGGCGTCATAGCACTTTACAAGATGATAGTCCTCATGTTCAGGGCTGGGGAGTTTTTTTTTTTTTTTTTAATTATGGATACCTTTTCCTTACCCCCAGTCAATTCACTTTGAATCTTATGGGGAGGGGCCTGAGCATCCTGCAGTTTGTAAAGCTCTTCAGGTGATTCAAATGTACAGCCAGGATTGAGAACACCTGCTGTAGTCTTTACAAATTGGCCAAACTTTCCTCTATGGTTTCACCTCTGTCTTGCCCATTAATTCCCTAACATTATTCCATAACATCCTTTCTTCCACATATATACTAACCACTTCATACATTGTCATTTCTAAGCTTCTTTGGTTTCCTCAATTCAACTCCCCTTTCCCTATATAGGTTAGAGAAGTTTCTGGCTGCAAGTAACCCAAATCCTAAGTATAGCTTAAATAAACAGAGGCTTATGTTTCTCATATTGCAAATGTCAAGTAGGTGTTGGCTAGCATTGGTTCAGAGGCTTATTAATACCAGGGCCTGCAAGTCATCCTTCCTCTGGATCCCATCCATCCTTCCTTCCATTCAGGAAGAAGGGAGAAAAGATGGACCTCTGGTTCCTTTAATAAGGGAAACAAGTTTTCCTAGAAGCCCCACTCTGGCGACTTCCCCTCTGTCTCATTAGCCGTATCTGTATGACAAGCCATCCTTAGCTGCAAGAGAGCTGGGGAAAGCAAAGGGTGGGTTTGAAATGATTAATTTAGGTAGACCAATGTCCCATAACCTTGGGCTTGGTGTTGGCATTCTGTTAAAAGGAATAAGGGGAAGTAGCTATTGTTCAGATAACAAAAATTGTCTACCACACATGCTCCTGATCTGCTCAATGAATTCCTACCACCTTTCACTAAGTGAAAATTGTGGTCTGGACAAGAAATGTTACATACCCAAGGTAATTTGTGCTAGGGGCTATGAGAGATAAAATGAAGTAGCAGAGGTTCTTGTCCCTAAAGTGTTTATACTCTAGTTTTAAGTTAAAGAATTTTAGTGAGTAGTGAGTGGTGTGGGGGATGTGGAGACAAGGTAAAGGGCACAGGCATTGTGGTGTTCTATAAAATTCAAGGACTTCAGAGAAGTAGAACAACATGGGGTGAGGGGGAGACCACCTCTTGAATGGCCCTGGAAGATATAGGATCTAATAGGTTTTCTTAGGTAGTAGAGGGAGAAAAAAATCCAGGCTGCAAATAACACAGCTCCAGTCCCACTTCCAGTATCTCCATGAGTTTGGGAAGAGGATGAGTATACAGAAAGAGATGATCCAAAGCTCTGCCAGGACCAGGGGTTAAAATTGCTCTGGATATTTTCAGCCTCTCCTGTGATCAGCACACATACGTAATTCAGGAAGGGACTGCTTCCTCCAAATGATTCTTTTGGGACCACATGCTTGTATCTGGACCCTATCTGCAGATGTTTCTGACATTTAAAAACAAAAACAAAAAACTATTCTAAATTATTTTTCTTTTCTGCTGTGAGTAGTGGAATAGACAATAGGCTCTCACCCCAAGGAAATGGGTCTGCTTTACTGCATCTGCTTTCTTTGCTGAATGTACTTTCAGGAGCATCTCCTTGCTCCTGACCCTAGACTCATATGTGGATGAAATTCATACCATCTTTTGATAATTCTAACTACAATCATAACTGCCATTGCATGCATCATTTCATTAAACTTTCATAACCTGAAGAGGTGGGTTTCATTATTATCCCCACTTTTCAGATGAGGAAGTGGAGGCACAGAGAGGTGAGGCAGGTCTAACTGGAGTGGTCAGGACTGTCATCTAGTCAATCTGGCTCCGTAGTCTGTGCTCTTAAGTAGTATTCAACTTTCTTTCGTAAGCTCGTTATAGTGTATGGCCTGCCAATTAGGAATTTCTTCCTCATACCTCCTGGAATCCGGTTTTTTGGAACCCACCCCAAACCCAAAACTATTACAGTCCTCCTGTCCTACCCACTATGTAATCAGGAATCACTGAAGTGAGCCGCAATGACCCATGAACAGTCTTTTTTGGGGGGGTGGGGGGGTGGGTTTTTGTTTTTGTTTTTGTTTTTATTGAACAGTCTTAAGAACCAGTTGTTGTCTCTCCTTCCTACCCCTTCTTCTCACATTCTCTCTGTTCCCTAGTTTATCCCTCTTCCTGGCTCTGCCTCCAGCCCTATGGTTGCCTCTAAAATTGGACTGCATTTGGTTTTCACAGTTTTAAAACACTATGCTTTAAACGACAGGGATGGTCTGGCTTTCTCACCCTGCCCTCAAACTGCATCTCCGGGAAGCTTTGGGTAATTTTATGGAGCCAGTTCAAGCCCCGGTGGCCCCAATTTCAGTGTCAACTATGTCTGCTGCAGCCCCTCAAGAAGGGGTGTCATCTTGCCTTCTGGTTTTGCTATTGTTTCTGTGTTTATTGTCAGTGTTCATGGAGTTCTTGCTTCGTACTGAGCCCTGAGCTAAGCACTTGGTGTGGTTTGTCTCAATCTACCCACTCCCAATCCTGTCGGGTACATGTTATCATTACCTCTATTGGACGGATGAAAGGATTGAGCACCAGAAAGTTCCAGTCACTTATGTAGGGTCACACTACTAGACGTGGAGAAGTAGAGCTCGAATCCATGTCTGACTAAGAGCACATTTCTCTCTTCTGGGGCTTCCCAGGACAAGCCTAAATCCTCCTTCATGTGTCAACCCTTCAAATGTTTGTTGGCAGTTCTTACATTTTCCAGAGTCTCCTCTAGTGTCAACAACCATAGTTCCAGCTGTCATTCTTCTTTTGCCACGACTTTACCTCCATCTCGTCATCATCTCTCTACCTAGTTCTGTCCAATGTTAATCTGTTTTTACAGTTGGTGTAGACCTGTATTCACCACTCCAGGTGTCGTCTGATTAACACAACATATACGGTTGGCCTATCACCTCCTTCATCTTTTATGGTCTATTTCTGGCAATGAAGCCACACATTATTTTGGCAGCCTCTACAACCTCAATCAACAGAATGACTCCAGAGGGAAATTGCTTCTGAATGTGTCTATGGTTAACTGAAAATAGCCAAAATGAACGGAAGTAGAGGGGATACGTGGAGAAACGATGCCAAGTGAGGAAGACTGCTAGAAGACCCTTTGTATTGGGAGTGGGGGTGTTGTTGACCGTGGATGCATTGGCTCATAGGTAAAATATTACCCCACACCTAACTGCCAATGACCCAGCTTTTTCCTGGAAATTCCCCAGGTGGAAAGGCCATCTTAAGGCCATCTGAAGTGCTTACCTTTGTGTGCTGCTCAGCAGTTAGTGTTTTTGATGCTGGGCCCCCTTGGTCCTTGTGATCCTGTGACATAATGGAATCAAATTAAAGGCCCATTTACCAGCTTTATTGTCGATTATTTATAATACTCTCGTTCCAAAGTGCTTCTTTATAGAGTGCTTAAGCTGCCATCACTGGATAGAGCTTGCCATAAATGCCTTCACATGCACAGCACATTATGTTCCTTAGCCGCAGCAAAAAGGGAAAAGATTATTCTCAATTATTTCATATAGTCTATTTTATTGTTTTATTGTAATAAACTACCATACCTTACACCACTTTAAAATCAATAGTTTGCATTAAAAATAATGAAACACGGCTATTAATCTTGGTTAGCATTTCTGCTATTACTTTCGGATAGTGAATCTGTAATATAGAGAAGGTAATAATTATTCACTTCCAATCAATAGGAACATTTTCAAATGCTCCTATGTGTCCTGCTGCTATTGTATCAATGGAAGCTGATGATGATAGGGGCATAGATTTAAAGACTCCTAGTTGGCATGAAGTTCTTCATGCCCTCCCTGCACCTATCTAGACATTCCCTTACCCTCAGGCCATCCATTTTAATTCCTTGAGACAATATGATAGAGTTGTTAAGTGCCTGGGCTGGGGACTCAGACTGTCAGGGCTCACTTGTTAATTCTAACACTCACTGGTGCTATATGACCTTGGACATGCTATTTAGCCATTCCCTGCCTCAGTCTCCTCATCTACGAAAAAGGAATGATAATGTCTGCTTTGCAGGGTTATTGTGAATATCATGTGCAACACTTCACAGGACAGGCTTATCACAGCGTCTAAATCGTTGTAAGCGCACGAGACATGATAGCTACTATTATTTTGCTGGGTACACTTGACGTTAATGAATGGCCTAATAGATAGCTGTTGTTTCCTGAAGGGTTAGTAGAAAAAGCAGGTGGAATGGCTGGTGCCATTTCTATCCTTTGGCTTCTTCATTTCAACCTGACATAAGAAGATCCAGCTGTGCTTTGTGCTGGTATTCAGCATCTGGACTTGAAGCCCTGACAGAAGAAATTGAGCCATCAATTTGGTTGTGATGCAAGAGGCCTTTTAACTCCCAACCCTTTGCTTTTAAGCAAAGTCTCTGTGGAGACAGTACTGGAGTGAATACATGGTTTTGTCAGTAAATACTCTTTGATCAACACTCAAGTCAAATATAGGAAGAGTGGAGATGGTGATGCTTAAAGCCATAATTGATGGCATGGCTTTTCCTATCCTGTTATTTAATTCAACAACTGTTTATTGAACAGCTAACATGTGCCAGAAGAAAGCCTCGGTGTTGAATGGTAAAGAGATTCAAAGATTAATAAGACATAATATTTGCTGTTGAAATACATTAAAATCTAGGCAAAGAGACATGTATCACCTGAATAGCATGAATCCAAAGTGCAGAAAGCAAGGTAGATTCTCTCTGGTAAGGAGAGGTTATTTCAACTAAAGCACAAGTGAGTAAACCTTCACAGGGAAAATGGAGGAAAAAGAATATTCTAGGGAGAGAGAACAACAACGGCAAATGCCAAAATGTGAGCAAGCATACATCTTAATATAACTCTACAAGCATAAAATCTTTCTAGATTCCCTGCTGCCTACAACACATCTCTGGGCTCCACAGTCTCTTTGCCCGTGTTTCTACTCCATTCACTGTATTTTCCTATACACCCTAGCCTCCTAAAACTACACTACAAAATATTTGTACGTTTTGAACATGGTGACCTCTGTTTCATACCTCTATAAGCTTGCATTTGTAGTCTCTTGGACTCAAAATTGATTTTTCCACCTTAAAAGCCATTCTCCTGGAAGACTGAGATCAAATATTACCTCCTCTATGAAGCCTTTCCTGATACTCTCAGATAATAACACACCATGTCACAATTCTTTGCTTGCACGTCTGATGCCATCTTTCTTGAAGGAAGGAAGGAAGGAAGGAAGGAAGGAAGGAAGGAAGGAAGGAAGGAAGGAAGGAAGGAAGGAAGGAAGGAAGGATGAATACACATGTGAATGAAAGAATGGTTGAATGGAATCATATATAATATATTCAGAAGATGGCAAGTGTGGTGGGATTGGGATATGGCCTATTTGGGGTCACAGTGAGCTGGGCTTTTATGACAGGCTAAGGAATTTAGATTTTATTGGGTATAAGATTATGTAAATAACTGAATCATCTCCTGGTAAGATTAATCTAGCAAGGGCATGCAGAAAATTTTGGCAGCGAAGAAACTAGAGGCAGAGAGATCACTCTAGGTGGTTAGATACCAAAATGAAATAGTTATAGCTAAAATGAAGAGAAGAAAGTGGGTAATATTCCAGGGGAGGAACGTAAAAGTTGGCAATGGATTGATTCAAAGAGGGACGAGGAGTAAATCTCAAACCCTTCTTCGCGCCGGAAACACTGTTGGGTAGGGAGTCCTCTCCCTACCCCACCTTGCTTTAAAGAAAGAGTTACTAATCCCTTTAGGTGAGACTCCAGGACATAGATAGGGAGAATGTACCCCAGGACAGGGCCACTGGGTTATGCTCAAAATTGTCATGCAATCTTCTATTCTTTCCTTTCATTGCAGCCAGGTCAATGAGTTAGCAGATCAAACCTGTAAATTCCCCTTCTCTCTCCAATCAGGACCTTGGTACTCAAAGTACAGTCTGTGAACCACCAGCAGCAGAGACAGGGGGCTTGTAGAAATGCAGATTCTTGGGTCCCACTCTGGGGCTACTAAATCAGAGTCTGCATTTTGTCAAGATCCCAGGTGATCCCTATGCACATTCAAGTTGGAGAAGTACTGCATTAGGAAATTGTCCCTTCAGTGTCTGACAGCCAGGAAACAAAACTCTCAACCTGGGGTGCATACTAGAATCATCTAGAAAACTTTTCAATCTCCTGATTCTCCAGGCTGCATCCCAGACCAATGAAATAAAAATCTCCCGGGGGTAGGACCCATGTAGTAAAAGCTACCCAGGTGATTCCAATAGGCACTCAGGGTTAAAAATCACTAGGCTAAAGGTAAGATTTAGATTTGGAATTATGAGAGAAATAATCTCCTCTTCTCCTCCCCCATTATGTTCCAGTTCCAATTTAACAAAGAGATCAGATTTGGGTTTCTGGCATAGCCCTGCCAAAAAGAAAGTGAAAGTTTGATTTCTAACTTGCTGTTGTTTATGTATTTATTGTCCTTGGGAATTCTTGCAAAGAAACGGAATAGATGGAGTAAGGCAGGATTCAGGTATTCCATCTGTCTCCCAGCCAAACACTATTTGATAATGCTCCAACATTTAACAATTATTAAGATGGAATTTGGACCTCCATATGAGTGAGGACAGAAATGCCATTGACTAAAACAGAGGACACAGAACAGCTTAGATTAAGGAGGAAACTTTAAACGGAGACCACTCTGTCTCCTCTTTTTGTGAACACACATCAAACATTCTCCACTGATTATTCCACACTGTAGCTTTCACCCGTTGATCTCAGTGGTTGAGTCTCCCCTCACCCCCTTCAATATTGTAGAAGAAACTATCTGACCAGAGGTTTGATTTAGTCCATATTTCATACAATGAAGCAGTAATGAAAAAAAAAAGGAACATAAATTCTCTGTGATGATATCAAGAAAGGGAGAAAAAAAATATCATTCTATGGTGTTGGTTTTATTGTAATAATACAGGGCAAGCATTTATCTGAGTCAGGGGCTGCAGCTGCTGCTAATAAACCACCGTGATAATGAAGACCAGATTGAATTATCTTCAGCCATGATTAAAGATCAAAGAAGATTTTTTTTAATAAACCCAGTCTTGTTTTTCATTGTCAAAATGGCTTAGGTTAAGTTAGATGGCTATATAGAGAGATGGAAAACTGAAGGTCTTTTCAGCAAAGGAGCCGAGCAAGAGAGAATACAGAAATGGCCAAATGTGGGCGGTGGGTGGCCAGGTAGATGGGTATCTACATAAAAGAGCAGAGTCTTTGGTACACAGAACCTTTTGAAGGGCAGTCAGGGGACGTGACCTGATCCCTTGCTTCTGGAAATCATATATAAATGAGGCCTAATAAGTCTGGTGAAAACCCCAAATGTGAGTTTCTCTGAGGTCAAAAGAGTGTACACAGCTGAGTCACTCGACACTTTTACAGAAATAAGAAAGCCCTTGTTGAAGCTATCCTCTTACAAATTCTGCACATTAGAGCTGAGGCACACTGAGTGATGGAACGATTTGCCTTGCAGACTTGATCCAAAGAGTTTCCTCGGAAAAAGTATAACAAAGCTGTGAGAGAAGGAAAAGCGTGTGATAGCTGGAGCAAGAAGCATTAGGACTTTTCGTGCTAGAGATGGAGAGACTAGGCCCAGGAAAGTTAAATGACGTGTTCAAGGTCACATATTCACTTGCAGAACCACTAAGATGTTTTCTATCTACTGATTTAGAGGGATCCAAAATGGAGTTCATGGGCCAATCTCCAGATACCACGTGGCTTATGGAAAAGTACCTGATACTATCTCCCGAAAAGTTACTTTAGCATATATAGGTGAGTCTAACTCTCCAATAATTTCATATGAGGAATGTGCCCAATTGGTTGACTTGGGGTGATCACTCCTGACTAGACTAAATACAAAACATAGAGATCCTGTTAAGGTGCTTTGGTTACCAATCTGAAAAACAAACAAACAAACAGATAAGTGAAAAGAAAGAAAGGAAAAGAAGAGTTATAATAATAATGTCAGCTATCACTTTCTGAATACCTACTACATACCACGGATTGAATTAGATGCTCTACATATTTATTTAGCTTATTTGATTAACTGATTTAAATAATAACCTTACAGGGCAAGAAGGAATCTAGGAGTAGAGATGTTTACTAATTTGTTCGAGAAATTTATGGAGCTAGAGTTTAAATCCCTCTTACTCTCAAAAACCTATGGCTCTTTCATAGTACATTGTTCTTTCCAATTAATGTAATGATTCTTAACATTGGTATGGTGGGGGAAAGGATGCTTTACATATCCCTTTGTGAATATGAGATACTCCCTCCAAAAAAAATGCATTTTCTCCCATGTATAAAATTGGGTGAAATTTCAGGGAGTTTCTTCACCCCCTAAATCCATATAGAGTTCCAAATTAAGAAGCCCATCTCCATAGACTTAAAGAAGTAATAAGTAGGGGTGAGAAGGAAAGAGGACAAACAAGAAAAAGCAGTAGAGAGTTACAAGGAATGTCTTGTACTTGCACTGTTTGGAGCAACTGTATTTCTGGATTTGGTTCTCTTAAAATTGTTTTTAAATTAACATGTAACATACATATATTTGCATAATTGCAAGTTAGTGCTTCAATACTGCTATCAGCCAAACCTATCTGGAAAAGAAAAGAAAAGAAAACATTCTCACTGCCACTTGGACTTCTGTGATGTCATGGTTTTTGTCCATTAAAACCCACACTGTGTTGTGGCTGAGAAGTGGCCTGAGATATGCTGACATCAACACAGGTCATTTCCGTTGTAATGGGGCATGCTTTATGACAGGGGAGTGATTTTGTTTTTGATGGATGCTCACTGAATATAACACCTTTTAAAATGTGCGAGTGTCTACTAGTGTCCTGTATTTGTCTTGATTAATTTGAAATAATGCAGTCTTTCATTTATACAAGCAGCCTTTAATGTATAATGGCCCTTCCCATCCTCAGCACAGTGCGTTGACATTCCCTGATTTCATGTGCATTCAACATGCACATGGCCCTTTGTAACTTCTCTTTAACCATTCGGTTTTGCTCTACCCATTCTATTCACATTCTTTTTTCTCAAGGATGCCTTTCATTTCTATCCTATTCTGATATTATTTGGATTAATTCAATCAATTTATAATTGAGAAAATTTTCACTTGATGTGGACCCCACAGCCCTATAAGACAGCTGGGGGAGGGGGTACTTTTTAGCCATTTTTGGGATTGAAGCCATAATAAGTATAAACATAGGAAAAGGGAAAGTGTTGGCTTGGAATTTTAGAATTGCACTTAATACTATTTGGGTGATATTTTGACTAGTGATATTTGTCTGACTTGATCTTTATATTATCAAAAGACATTAATACATTCAACTGACATATTCATTGAGTTTTTAGTACATGCTTAGTCCTATGGAGCATAGCCCACAGTGCACAGCCCCAGGTAAGATCATTAACATTAGTTGAATGAGTCAAAGAATACCCAAGATCACCGGACGAATGGCTAGAACACGAGTATTTTGATACCATATTCTGTGTTCTTTACAACAAATCTTTCTGTCCCTGACTTTTGAGTCCAGATATAGTTTTGGGACAAAAATTTGCATATGAGATAAGAGTACTTTCATTCTGAGGGGGTTGATGTTCAATCATAGCCAGGTTCAATCAAACTCCACAATAAAAACAGATGACATAACCGAATTAGGTTAAAAAGGGACTTTAAAAGATTTATTTATTTATTTTAGAGAGAGAATGAGGGGAGGGGTGGGGGTGGACAGAATCTCAAGCAGACCCCCTGCTGAGTGTGGAGCTTGATATGGGGCTTGATCCCGCAACCCTGAGATCATGACCTGAGCTGAAATCAAGAGTCAGACACTTAACTGACTGAGCCATCCAGGTGTCCCTAAAAAAGGACTTTTAAATACCTCTGGGTCTAAGGATAGGACATGCGTCTCATTCTAGCTAATCACCATGATCTCACACTGAGGCCACAGTTATTATATGAACATGTGACAAAATTCAGACCAGTAAGAAGTAAGGAGCAATTTGTAGAGTGTTTCTGGGCAAGGCTGCCTGTACTTCTCAGAGATAGTCTCTAGATATGGGCAAAGAGGTATGTAGCCCTGGGCATTCCAATAATCAGTTTATGATTAAGAAATGGGGCCAGCTTGGGGTGCCTGGGTGGCTCAGTCGGTTAATCATCTGCCTTCAGCTCAGGTCATGATCTCCAGGTCCTGGGATTGAGCCCCGCATTGGGCTCCCCACTCAGTGAGAAGGCTGCTTCAGGATTCTCTCTCTCCCTCTGTCCCTCCCCCTGCTTTCTCTCTCTCTCAAATAAATAAATCTTAAAAAAAGAAAGAAAGAAAGAAAGAAAGAAAGAAAGAAAGAAAGAAAGAAAGAAAGAAAGAAAGAAAGAAAGAAAGAAAGAAAGAAATGGTGCCAGCTTTAGGATAAACTAAATGCTGTAGAAGGCATAGTAAATCAACAGGAACAAATCAGGGCCTTGGAGACACCATAGAGCCAGTGAATCAAACCAAGCTGAAGTCTGCCCTACTTCAACCAACCTGATGGCCAGTATGATTGAGTTATGTGTTTGTCACCAAAAAACCCCATCCTGGGACAGGTGGGTGGCTCAGTGGGTTAAGCAACTGTCTTTGGCTCAGGTCATGATCGCAGGGTCCTGGGATCAAGCCCCACATAGGACTCCCTGTGCATCGGGGAGTCTGCTTCTCCTTCTCCCTCTCCCTTTGCCCCCCCCAACTTGTGTACACACTCTCTCTCTCTCAAATAAATAAAATCTTTAAAAAAACAAAACAAAAAAAACTTTATTTCTAAGATACACCAATTCTGTGCTACTCCTTGACTCATGGCTCCCAAATTGATTCTGCTTTATGTTTAGAGACTTTTTAAACCTTGTTCAAGCCTATTTCTTTAGTTTTTTTTTGTCCTAATCCCTATCTCAGAGGTATTTGAACAAAGTCCACCAAGCGAGGATGAGGCAGTGACCATCCCATTCATTGCCATTTTTTTCTTTTTTCTTTTTTTTTTTTTTAATTTTGGATACTATATTTTATTTATTTTTTTTTTAATTTTTTTATTGTTATGTTAATCCCCATACATTACATCATTAGTTTTAGATATAGTGTTCCATGATTCATTGTTTGTGCATAACACCCAGTGCTCCATGCAGAACGTGCCCTCCTCAACACCCATCACCAGGCTAACCCATCCTCCCACCCCCCTCCCCTCTAGAACCCTCAGTTTGTTTTTCAGAGTCCATCGTCTCTCATGGTTCTTCTCCCCCTCCGATTTCCCCCCCTTCATTCTTCCCCTCCTGCTACATTCTTCTTCTTCTTTTTTTCTTTCTTAACATATATTGCATTATTTGTTTCAGAGGTACAGATCTGAGATTCAACAGTCTTGCACAATTCACAGCACTTACCAGAACACATACCCTCCCCAGTGTCCATCACCCAGTCACCCCATCCCTCCCACCCCACCCCCCACTCCAGCAACCCTCAGTTTGTTTCCTGAGATTAAGAATTCCTCATATCAGTGAGGTCATATGATACATGTCTTTCTCTGTTTGACTTATTTCGCTCAGCATAATACCCTCCAGTTCCATCCACGTCGTTGCAAATGGCAAGATCTCATTCCTTTTGATGGCTGCATAATATTCCATTGTGTATATATACCACATCTTCTTTATCCATTCATCTGTTGATGGACATCTTGGCTCTTTCCACAGTTTGGCTATTGTGGACATTGCTGCTATAAACATCGGGGTGCACGTACCCTTTCGGATCCCTACTTTTGTATCTTTGGGGTAAATACCCAGTAGTGCAATTGCTGGGTCATAGGATACCTCTATTTTCAACTTCTTGAGGAACCTCCATAATGTTTTCCAGAGTGGCTGCACCAGCTTGCATTCCCACCAACAGTGTAGGAGGGTTCCCCTTTCTCCGCATCCCCGCCAACATCTGTCATTTCCTGACTTGTTAATTTTAGCCATTCTGACTGGTGTGAGGTGGTATCTCATTGAGGTTTTGATTTGGATTTCCCTGATGCCGAGCGATATTGAGTACCTTTCATGTGTCTGTTGGCCATTTGGATGTCTTCTTTGGAAAAATGTCTGTTCATGTCTTCTGCCCATTTCTTGATTGGATTCTTTGCTCTTTTGGTGTTGAGTTTGATGAGTTCTTTATAGATTTTGGATACTAGCCCTTTATCTGATATGTCATTTGCAAATATCTTCTCCCATTCTGTCGGTTGTCTTTTGGTTTTGTTGACTGTTTCCTTTGCTTTGCAAAAGCTTTTTATCTTGATGAAGTCCCAATAGTTCATTTTTGCCCTTGCTTCCCTTGCCTTTGGCGATGTTTCTAGGAAGAAGTTGCTGTGGCTGAGGTCGAAGAGGTTGCTGCCTGTGTTCTCCTTTAGGATTTTGATGGACTCCTGTCTCGCATTGAGGTCTTTAAACCATTTGGAGTCTATTTTTGTGTGTGGTGTAAGGAAATGGTCCAGTTTCATTCTTCTGCATGTGGCTGTCCAATTTTCCCAACACCATTTGTTGAAGAGACTGTCTTTTTTCCATTGGACATTCTTTCCTGCTTTGTCAAAGATTAGTTGACCATAGAGTTGAAGGTGGCCTTAGACCAATAACCAGCAAGAAACTGAGGCCTTCAATCCAGCATCCTATAAAGAATTGAATCCTATCAGCAATCACTGAGTGATCTTGGGAGGGGATCCTTCCCTAGTCAGGCCTTCAAATGAGACTACAGCCCCAGTCAATAGTGTCATCACAGCTGGTGGTGTGTCATGTCAAGCCTGTCCTGAACAAGGACCTGTCAAGCCATGTCCTGAATCCTGATCCACAGAAACTATGAAATAATAAATGTGTATTGTTTTGAGCCACTAAGTTTGGGGATCATTTGTTATGCATCAATAGATAACAAATATAGTAGCTTCAAGGCTATTACCACTGCACTATTCCTTCTGCTTCTTCTTCTGCTGATGCTGCTATTGCTAACAACAGAGAGAAGATGAATTGCCTATCTCCAGGGTTTCAGGACATACTTGAAGAGTTATCCAAATCTTCTGTTTGTCATAAATTCACTCGAAATTTCAACATTTGCTTTCTACTGTTTAATATGTGCGTGATTCTTTAAAAAAACAGCAACAGCTAAATACCTACCAGTTAAATTTATTAATTTCCCCCACCTAAAATATTCAAATAAGATAGTTGATTTAGGACCTTATGTCTTATTCATTTCTAGGCATCCTTCACCCCTAATATGCTATCTATCATTCACCTCAAACAGATGCATCTTGAAAATGGTGCAAATCTACACTTAAAACTGGTTTTGGTGGTAGGACCAGAAACTGAAACTATTGCCTTCATCTATAGAGTGGGGATAATTCCCCTATCCTCAGAGTGTTGTTTTGAGGCTCTAGTGAGAGAATATTTATCAAGTGCCTGAGCAGCTAGTATCAACAAATGTATCTTTCATTTCAAATCTCTCTTATGCATGAATCACAGTGTCTTGGAACATTATGGATCTTAATCTGCCATAGGAAATTACACTGAGAAATAACAAAACTATATCAAAAGTGAAAAAGAAAAATAAGTGACTATAAATTCACAACAAACTCTTCTTTTAGGTTATCATGGGACTTCATTTCCGCAGGATTCTACAGATGTATCTGTGTATTCTTTTTCCTCAAAGGGAAATATAACAGACTCTTTCCTCCTCTGAGGTTCTGGGGTGGCCACACATTGAGATGTTTAGACAAAATCTGCCTAACGTCTTCTGGGATTTCATGACCTCAGACCAAATGGGAGAAAGTAAAGGAAGATGGGGTAGCAACTGGGACATTGGATCCAGTAGGGGGAACAGACCAGTCAATACAAAGTGTCCAGTGTCCTTAGGAAATTCAGGCCTTAGGTTTCCCACCCAGCAGGTAGGATAAGTTCAGTTACCCACATCCAAGTCAGTCTCCTATGCATGGTGTGACCACAATAAGTGGTCTTGTTTTCTGGAAAAGGGGAATAATGGTGGAAGCTAGCCAGTGTTATATATCATGGTGCTCCTCCAACTTCAATATGTTCACAAATCACCTGGAGATTTTGTTAAATTGCAGATTCAGATTCAGTAGGTCTGAAGTGGGCCTGAGACACCTACACTCCCGAAATGCTTCCAGGCTTCCAGGTGATGCTGACTAGCTGGTCCATGGATCACATTTTGAGTAGTGAGGGTGTAGTGGAAAAGGCATGGGCTTTGGAACCAGACAGACTTGAGTCTGAGATCTAGCTCAACCATTTATTAATTGAGTGACCTCAGGCAAATTCCTTGATTACTCTGAACATATTTCCTCACCTGGAAAATGATTTGATTATCCCCCAGGATTTTTGTGAAAGTTAAAGCGGGGAAAAACATGTTTGTAAATGCTTAGCAAAATGTTCTAGCATGGTAAATTTTAGGAAGAGGAAAACTTCTACCAAATCTCCTATGCCTCCATTTCTGTCAGCTCCTTTAGTAGCCACTCTGATTGGTCATCTCCAGGACATTGAATTGGCTGTGTTCATGTTCAGGATTACTTCATGCTCCTGGAGAATAAGCACATCTGGGTACCTTCTGCCTCCTTGGAGAAAGATAACCGAAGTCTGTATGTCTTCCCCACTTCGTGCATGCCTATAACTGAAAGAATAACTCATGCCATAACTTCCTCTGTAGACTCAGCCACCTCAAATTTAAGGAAAGGAGTTAAATAAACCAGATTAGATTTCTAAGCCTCAGGCTGCAAGTAGGCTTTTACCAGAGCTCATCATTGGAAGTTATTGCGTATTGGTTCAGCCATAAATAAAGAAGAGCTATGGGGTGCCTGGGTGGCTCAGTTGGTTCAGTGTCTGACTCTTGGTTTTGGCTCTGGTCATGATCTCACAGGTCATGGGATCAAGCCCCATATATGGCTCCGTGCTCATTGAGGGGGTTTCTGCTTGAGATTCTCTCCCTCTTCCTCTCCCTCTTGCCCTTTCCCCCCTCAAATAAATAGATAAATCTTTAAAAAAAAAAAACAAGAAGAGCTTTGTCTCCCATATGGATATTTTCCCTATGTACATAGTCACCTCAGTTAAGAGCCACCAGGTTGTGTGAGCAGCAGTCCAGGATTTGAGCATTTATTCAATTTTTGGTTTAATACATTTCAATTTTGCAAAACTTCACTCTGATCCCTTAATTGTAGCTGCCATCATCCCACTACCACCATACTCCTATCATCATCATCATCATCATCATCATTATCTGCCCCAGCAAGATTCAAACCCAATTTTGTTCAATTCAATTTGAATTGAATTTACTGAATGTCTGCAGTGTGCCATATGGTGTGGTCCTATCCTCTGCATTTCTGATGTTGGATGGAGCAGGTCTGTTTCAATGGTCTGAGTGCATTGGACATACTGATATTAGATACTGGAGATGAAAAGATATGAGGATCAGCTTAACTTAGGCACTGGAGCAAGCTTGAGTCTCAAGTGGTAATTCCCATTAGTGAACCCAGCTTTGGGAAGCAAAGGAGGGGGCAGGGGATGGAAGCAAGTTTGAGTACACCTTCATCTCAATAGTCTCCCCTAGCTTAGAGCTGGGGCATGGGAGGGGGGTGGTGCTACCATAGACCCAGGCAGCACCAGGAGATCTGCTCACACTACCAGTGGGCTTCTTCTCTAGTTTGGACATTATCTGAAATTAAAATCATACCTGACGTATGAGGTCCTGGAAGAAATGCATCGTGCTCTTCCACCTGAGATTATCTCAGTGTAGTTCCTGTGCAGCGAGAAGGACTGACAGAATGCTCAATTGCACTTTCTGGCAAGAAAATGGTCTTTCTCTAGGCCATGGCTTTTGGAGAAATTCTTCTGAGAGTGGCTCTCCTGGAGAGAAAGTGAAGCACTGACTTTTGTTTGGAAGAGCATGTCTGTGTCTGTGTAAGTGTCGTCGTCCTGTCCTGCTCCCTAAGCTTCACACACAACTAGCTACCATGCTAGCTATTTACAACCACATTTTCTTACTCAGTCTTGCTAAAACCTATAATACATACAGAATGAGTAATCCCATTCTACAGTGGAGGATATTGCATCTCAGATGGTGCAGGAACCTTTAAATATGTACAAACTTTGGATACTAACTCATGTACTTTGACTCCATCTCAATGCCCTTTTTTCTAGAATCAAATAGTAAATATTTCAGGCTTTGTGGACCATCAAGTCTCTGTAGCAACTACTTCATCTCTATTGTTACAGCGTGAAAGCCCCCATAGACGATGCTGTGTGAATGAATATATAGCTGTGTTCTGACAATGTTCTACTGTGTCTATTTACAAAACAGGCAGCCAGCCCATAGGCAAGAATTTTGTGACCTCTGTTCTAGAATGCTTTCTGGACTCCTACCCCTGACACCTGGTGATAAGCCAGGTAAACAGGACAATAAACATTTGTGGCCTCTGAGTTCCCATTCTGTCTAATAAATACCTTGTGGCCCAGGCCTGGTCCCAGGTCCTAAATCTCATGCTGTAGTATTTTTTGTGTCAGATATGACCCACATCAATCATTGACTATGCCATATCCTTTCACTGGGGCATGTACATCATGGTAGAACACAGCCCACATGCTCCTTACGTAGCTTCATGGTATGGCCCATTATTTAGTTTTAGGACTCTTTCTATAATATAAATAGAGACTTTGGAGTCCATTGAGTTAAATAGTGGATCCAATCTTCAATCACAGTTTTGGAAAAATACAGACATGCCTTTTTCTTCTGGGCAGTTTTTCTATCGACCCTCTGTAAAGGCAAAGAGCAAAATATTAAGTCGTAACTCAGGGAAAGCATTTCTGCCATGGGCTGAGATAATGTGACTCAGGTATTTCCTTTCCTGTGGAGACTGGAGATGAATGGATAGTTAGCATGTCTATTAGACTTTCTCTGTCAAACATCAGATATCGTAAAAGAGCTTCTGAAAAGTGCTGGCTCTCATTCGATTCACAATAAAATCCTCTAACAAGAACTTAGAGTGCAGATAATCTCCATTGTGGATTAAAGTAAAACCCATAGATTTGGCCACTGTGTGATACAGAGAAGTAAAGATGCCATCCTTCAGGGAACACTTAAGAATGGATCATTTACTGCCTTTTGAGAGAAACAGCCAAACCACTTCAGTGCAAATATGATCAGAATATTATCTCCTTGTTGGATGTCTTGGCATGGGGTTGGTCGGTGGAGACCATCCTCAATAGAAACTAGTGGGTGCTAGAATCAAGAAAGAACGATGATCCGAGAGTCAAATAGGAAGCCTGGTCAAGATGTAGAAAGAGAAGGTTTGAGAAAATGTCTAGAATTAATTTTATTGTTTTTGCACAACATCAGTGGTATGGTGAAATGTGGTCCAACCTCACCTAAAGAGCCAAAACAGAAGGAAAATGGATTTGTTTGGTTAAAGATATGAACATGGGTAAGGTGCTTAATTAGTAAAAGCCAACTTGTACTCAAGAAATGTTGGTGAAAGTACAATACAACAGTGGTATGTGAAAGAAATTTTGTCAACTTTTCTGTGAGAGACAATTCCAAGAACCAGAAATCCAGCCACCTGGTCATTCATTCACAGATCCATGCATGCATATTTTTACTCATTTATGCATGTAAGCATTCATCTATTCCTGGATTCGTTTGCATAGTAGGCTCCTATAGTTTATTTGAATGCATAAGTACACAAATTCATTAATTCATCCATCCACAAAGTGATCTCATCACGCATCCCTGCAAGCTTGATTCACTCCTTCATTTATGGGTTCTTAAAAGTATTCATTAATCTGTTCAACAAATTGCCATTTAAAACTCACCATACGAAAGGCACTGAATTAAGCCATGTGTGGAATCAAGATGATTCCCCATCATCATGGAATACACACTCAAGAGGGAAAAAAAAAAATGAGCATAAAAAAGGCTAAATATTAGATCAATTAAAAATATTTGTTGCAAGTAAAGCATTGTGGAAGGTCACAAGCAGGGAAGATTTACTTCCATTTGGGGCAGAGATATGGGGGGTGAGGAGTATATCATTCAGAAGGAAGGGGGCTTAAGCTGAAGCATGATGAGTAGACAGGATTGGACAGGATCACCTAAGTCAAGGGAACCACAAGTTGAGAAAGTACACTGGGTATGAAGACGGTGCTGAGGAGTAATAGACTCTGTATGGCTAGAGCACAGGGACTGGAGAGGCCCAGGCCACTAACAGAAGCCTGACAAGCAAGAGAGAGCTGGATCATGAAGGACCTTGAATGCCAAGCTAAGGATTTAGGACTTGATCCTGTAGGTGGTAGTGAGCTGCTGAAAGATTTTATAGAGAAATTATACCATCAGAAATGGGCTTAAGGAGGTTTACTTCGGCTGTCATGCATAGAGAGGCAGGGAGAAGAGCTGAGAAGTTATTAAAGGGGAAGATATTGAGGGCTAGACCTGGGACCATGAAAAAAGAGGAGGTGTGTGTCTGTGTGAGTGTGTGAGTGTGTGTGAGGGTATGTCAGTGTGAAAGAGTGTGACTGTGAGAGTGTGAGAGTATGAGAGCATGTGTGAGAATGTGAGAGTATGAGTGTGTATGAGAGTGTGAAAGTGTGAGTGTGTGAGGGTATGAGAGTGTGAGTGTGAGTGTGAAGGTATGTGTGTGAGAGTGTGAGTGTGAAAGAGTGTGAAGGTGTGTGTGTGAGGGTATGTGAGAGTGAGAATGTGAGACTGTGAGTGTGAAAGAATGTGAAGGTATGAGTGTGTGTGAGGGTATGTGAGAGTGAATGTGAGAGTGTGAGAGTGTGTGAAAGAGCGTGAAGGTATAAGTGTGTGTGTGTGAAGGTATTTGAAAGTGTATGTGAGAGTGTGTGTGTGTGAAAGAGTGTAGAGGTGTGTGTGTGTGTGTGAGGGTATGTGAGAGTGTGTGTGAGAGAATGTATGTGAGAATGTGAGAGAGTATGAGTGTGTGTGAAAGAGTGTGAAGATGTGTGCGTGAGGGTATGTGAGAGAATGTGTGTGAGAATGTGAGAAAATGTGAGAGCGTGAGTGTGTGTGAAAGATTGTAACTATAAGAGTATAAAAGAGTATGAGAGAGCATGTGGGAGTATATGAGTGAGTGAATGTATGAGAGAGTGTGATTATGTGGGAAACAGCATGAGAGTATGTGTGTGTGAGAGAGAATGTGTGTGTGAGTGTGTGAGTATGTAGGAAACAGTATGAGAGGTGTGAGTGTGTGTGAGTGTATGAGTGTGTGAGAGTATGTGAGAAACTGTGGGAGTATGTGTGAGGGTGTGAGTGTGAGAATGAGAGTGTGTGCGTGTGCGTGTGTGTGTGTGTGTGTGTGTGGAGGTACTGGGGAGAGCCAGAGAGCGGGAGAGAGAGATTTGGAAGATGTTTTGATAGAACTTGAAAACTGGCCGTAGAACAAGAGGGGAAGGACAGGAGGACAGGAGGATGGGTGCCTGTGGTTTTCTACTCAGGCGTCCAGGCGATGGTGGTACTTTTGAACATAGGAGGGGAGCAGAGGAAGAGGAGCTGGGCGGGGAAGGAAGATGGGGAGGTGGAGCTCAGTCTGCGTTCACTGTGATCCTCATGATGCTGGCAAACGTCCTTGAAAGCATGGAAGTGGGCTCTGCATGAACCAGCACACCAGAGAGCCCCTGCCTCCTCCCCACCTGCCCCATCAGCCTCGGCTCCTCTCCCACCACAGACTCCAGGAAGTAGGAGCTCCAGGAAACAATCAAGAAAGGCCACTGGTTGTTGGAGAGAACAAGACCAGCTGGGAGTAGGGGAGTGGAGGGGGGGAATTGCCCACAAAGTGACTTCTGGAGCCTGCCTGTTTCTAGCGCGTCTTCCCAACCTTGGCCTGAGCTAATGAACCTCAGAGAGCAAAGCTGTCTTTTGTTTGTTTGTCATTTTGAGGTTTTCTGGTTGATTAAGATCTAAGCCAGCAGGAGGGTTTAAAATCACCAGCAATTCTTAGTTTGAGGATCACAGGGCATTTTCATCCCCTCCTGACAAAATGCTGAACTTAATATAAAAACGCTGTCCCATCCACTTTACATGAGAGAAATTGTTAAAAGGATTTTTTCTTTCTCCTTTTTCCATTTGAATTGTTATTTTTTTTCTCCTCTTATCATTTTCTGCTTTGTTTCACACCCCCTGTAAATCAGGTTTCTTTTAAAAGAGCAAAAATTGAATTCTTAGTTACAGACAAAAACTACAAATGAATCTCACTTTGAATGAGGCCAAGGGAAGAAAAAAAAAATGGTTAGTGGGTGACACTTTGAGGTTTATTTTTTCTCATCAAACCCTGGTCTTTCTTTTTCATGGACCATTTTGTCACCCTCCCACCAATGCCTACCCTGCATCCTTGAAACCCCTTAACTCTTGCCGGAAAAAGAATGCAGCCTTCAGAGCTCCTGTTTTCTGGGGGAATGTTATTATCTAAACTGGCATGGATCCAGAATTCAGCTACCCCTGAAAAGGATTTCTTATGAAAGATTAAGTGGTAACACATATGTAAACAGTACTCCCAGCTCTGGAGTCATTCTGAGCAAACAAGAAAATGGCAACAGTTCGGATTCCAGTCTGGAAACTCCCTGGGTGCATAGAGCTCTTGAATTTGTTCTGGTCTTGTATATTGGGAGCCAATAGACAGGTGAGGGGGACAACAGGTTTATCCACGGTGAGCCTTAAGGGAATATGGGAGCCCAGGAAGCAGATGGCCAGCAGGCAGCCCTAGGAGGCTGGTTGTTTTAGGGATGCTGCGCAGGCCACAGGACCTGCTTAGCCAGGGCCCCCATCCTGTTTCCTGTAGCCCTTGGCCTTGGCCGGCATGACAACACTGCCCTCTGCTGGAGCAGCGCTGTCATCGCGCCCCACCTGAGCTCGGATGGTCAAGGACAATGGCTGGGAATATGGTGGGGAGAAGAAAGGCTTGACAACAAAGCAACCTCCAGAGTCAGCTCTTATGTGGCTAGCGTGTCAAGGGTCCTCATCTCTGATGTCAGCCTTGACCCAGGGATTTGGAATCAGGCAGCGCTGTCATGCATTTGCTAGGTGACCCTAGACATGTTACACCTTTCTGAGATTCAGAACAAAGAAAGTCACCTACATTTCGGGGCTTTGGAGAATAGAAAATGAATAATACCTCTTCAGCAAGTGTGACCATACATCCCAGTTTGCCCAGGATGGTCTCAGTTCATCCTGTGGTCCCGGTGTAATTATGAATAGGACCCCTTTTAATTCTTTGGATGATGCATGCTCTGGTCATCCTAACTAAAACGCAAGGGCACACACTCCCAGGTATAGTAGTTACTCAGTGAACTTTCTCTCTCTTTATCAGGCCGTGGGGCTTCTCCTGTGAATGTATAGATCTACCTTTTTTTTTTTTTTTTTTTTGGGGAAAACATTTTTTTTTTTTTTTTTTTTTTTTTTATGTTATGTATAGATCTACTTTTTTTTTTTTTTAAAGATTTTATTTATTTATTTGAGAGAGAGAGAATGAGAGACAGAGAGCATGAGAGGGAGGAGGGTCAGAGGGAGAAGCAGACTCCCCGCTGAGCGGGGAGCCCGATGCGGGACTCGATCCTGGGACTCCAGGATCATGACCTGAGCCGAAGGCAGTTGCTTAACCAACTGAGCCACCCAGGCGCCCCATATAGATCTACTTTTAAAGGGACAGGCGATGCATTTTCCTTTCCCTTTCTATGAAAAAAAAAAAAATGGACACTAGCTTTTCTGCATCTAACTAAGAAAGTAATACAGCACTGTTAGGAAAAGCCAGTGGTGAAGGAGGTAGGAGACATAGAGAGACAAACCAGGCCAACCATGTGCAGGGATATCCTAAGAAAGCCCCTTCACCCTGTCTGCTACCTCTCCAAAAAGGGATGTTTTACCTAATTTGTAGGACTGCGGCAAGGCCCAAATGCAGCAGTATGAAAATGCGGTGCTAGACATTATCTCATTTTCAGTGGATACCAACAATCCACAGTTGGAAAAATACCTTTAAAAGAAAGAAAATGCAAAATTTCAGCATGTATAAGCACATAGCTATATAATACACATTTATTTCTTCCGAGCCTGAAAAAGGTGGGGAATTATTGAAATGTCTACCACTCTGATAGCTCAAATCAGTGACAATGGCCAAATTTTGTGGTATCAACATCCCTGAGGAGGCCAGCACCAATGCCAGGGTAGCAGCTGATGTGCATGTCTACTTACATAAATTTGCATTGGTGTGATGTTAAAAAATAAATGCTGATATTAAGGAAAGTCCTTTCCCCCCAGCGTTGGTCATCTCAATAGAGCACAGCCGTGATGAGCATGGACTCCGGAAACTGGCCTCTTACCTTCTATTTGTGTGACCTTGAATATGAGTTATAACCTTGTTGTATTGTTTCCTTATCTAGAAATGAGAGTAGCAAGAATACCACCTCCTGCAGAGGATTGGTGCAAGGATTAAATGAGTTAATGTGTATGAAGGATTTAGAGCATCACCTGGTCTATTAAGTGCTCAGGTATCAGCTACTATTATTATCCCAGGGCTTGTCCATTGTCTCCCACTATCAACCTTTGTAACGAGGCCTCTGCTTTCTTCCTTCTATAAATCATGAAAGTTGGAAATTTGGGGCCCAGAGGGATCTCAGAACATCTAATCAGTCACTTTCAAACTTTCATTTTATTCCTTTTAAAATAACCATGGAGCACTTTTGGGAAATGAAAGCTTATATGGAAACCGGGGTGGGGGGGGGGGGCATGTAGCATCGTGGTTAAGAAAATGGGCTTTGGGGCGCCTGGGTGGCTCAGTCGTTAAGCGTCTGCCTTCAGCTCAGGTCATGATCCCGGAGTCCTGGGATCGAGCCCCGCATCGGGCTCCCTGCTCGGCGGGAAGCCTGCTTCTCCCTCACCCTCTCCCACTCCCCCTGCTTGTGTTCCCTCTCTCGCTGTGTCTCTATCAAATAAAAAAAATAAAAAAATAAAAAAAAAAAAGAAAATGGGCTTTGCAGACAGACAGGTCTGATTTCCAGTTCTGGCAAAGCTGCCTTTTAGCCTTGCGACTGGGGGTAAATGATTTACCTTGGCTTTAAGCCTCCATTTCGTAAAGTGTAAAATAGCAATCGTAATTGTAAATATTTCATAGGGGTGAGTGATATGAAACTGAATGACTTCATACCTATTGAGTGTTTAGTGCAATAGATGACATATAATAAGGACCCAATTATTCAACTCTTGAGGTTTTAATATGTGAAGTGGACACAAGCAGAGCCGCTCCAGGTGAAGCAGGGCAGAGAGCTAGGACCATACGGCGAAAGGGTGCTCCAGGGAAACTCCTATGACTGTGCAGAATGCAATTTAAAAGCTCCTGATTGGGACGCCTGGGTAGTGCAGTTGGTTGAGTGTCTGGCTCTTGATTTCAGCCCGGGTCATGATCTCGGGATTGTGAGATTGAGCCTTGCGTCCGGCTCTGTGCTCAGCGTGGACTCTGCTTGAGATTCTCTCTCCCTCTCCTTCTGCCCCACCCGCTCGTGTTCTCTTTCTCTCTCTTTTTGTTTAATAAATAAATAAATCTTAAAAAAAAAAAAAAAAAAAGCTTCTGATTTAAGCCAACATCTGGTAAACCCAGTTCCAGAAAGCCTCCAGCCCCTGACCACACAGCTTCCATAAGCACCTTTCCCCACCCTCAGCCAGGCTTCTATTTCCGCCACTGTCACTGGCTGTGTGTTTGGCCTTCCTTCCCCTTGCCCTTAAAACCACAACATAGAGAAGCCTCTTCGGTTTAACCACCTTTTCCAGGGCCTATTAAGCTGAGCAAAAGTGTATGACATGCCCTGTGGTTGGCTCCCAACGGGGCCAAAGTGTCCTGAACTTGCACTTCTAACATCTCCTGCTCCCTCCCTGAGCCTTCGACAGCTCACAGCCGGAGGGGGAATGAGTCATTTCGTTAAAAATAAAAACACTGCCATCTTCCCCCTAATGGCTTTGTTCACAATCACTGCAGGCTGGCACTGAGATGCATTCCAAGCAGCCAGGGACAGCCAATGGGCAGCCCAGGAAGCTGGCTTACCTGAAATCACAGCCTTGTCATCATCTCTGCTTTGCTGAATTGCAGGGATCCAGCCGTTCCCCACGTTGGCTGGATTGTGGGTGATGTGGGGGCCTGAACAACGTTAGCATGGGGTGGGGGGGGATGGCCATGTTCCAGAAGAGAAGGGCAGTGTGGACCCAGGAGTCACTTCGTCAGGAGGCAGAGGATAGGATTCATAAGCCACAAAGAGCTAGTCTAGTCTCTTATTTCACTGGAAACCAGAAATGGAGAGTAACTTCTCTAAGATCACTTAGCTGAGGGCAGAAGCGAGACAAGAATTCAGGGTTCCTGTCTATAATTATAACTAGTTCTGCACCTACTGCTCTCACTTTTACTTGCTGTCCCCAGCATCATGCTACGCTCTACTCCAGTCAGTCCTAGGAGGAAGACACAATTGTTCCCATTTTACAGATGAGAAAACTGAAGCTCGGAGAGGTTAAGTTACTTGCCTAAGGTCCACCAGCTAGTATGCAGTGAAGAAGTGTATGAAATTAGTTCATCTGAGTCCAGAGCCTGGATTCTCAAGCACTGGCTCCTCAAAGTTTGGGTGGTGAGGAGTGTGTTTATTTGCCTGTGCACGTGCTGAAAGGGCGGAGACCATGTCTTGTTCATGGCTGACACCTTGGTGCTTAGCACAGTGCCCAAAGAGGAACAGGCATTCCCTAACCATCCACTGAGTTCAGGTGTGCTGAGCATGAGTGTTTGCTCCCTTAGGGCCTGTTTTTTCCCTCTAGTGGAGGGTATGAGGGACTGCTACACACTTCAGTCAGGACAACTTTCTCTCACCACTTTGGGGTGACATCTCATTTTGGGGTGACATCTCTCTTCTTTCCCCAAGCTCAGGGTCATGAGAGACTAATAATAAATGTTAGAGCCGAACTGGAGGTTAATGATGCATGGCAATATTGCACTGTCCACTTTGGAGAAGTCACACATCTTCACGGGACCTGGACTAACTCAGCTGGAAGGAAACCAGATGGTTTCCAAGGACCCCATCCAACCAGAGTTTCAATTAGGCATGGCATAAGCAGGTTTTTCTCAACCTCAGCAGGATGGACATTTGGAGCTGAATAAAGACCTTGTTGGGAAGACCTGTCCTGTGCATTGCAGGAAGCTTAGCAGCATTCCCAGCCTCTACCCATCAGATCCAGCAGCACTTCCCAAGTTGTGACAAATGAAATGTCTTCAGAAATTGTCAAATATCGGGGCATCTGGGTAGCTCAATTGGTTAAGCATCTGGCTTCGGCTCAGGTCATGATCTCAGGGTCCTGGGATCGAGACCAGCATCGAGCTCCATGCTCAGCAGGGAAGTCTGCTTGTCCCTTTGCCTGTCCCTCCTGCTCGTGTGCTCGTTCTTGCTCTAGCTTTCTCCCTTTCCCTCGCAAATAAATACATAAAAATAAAAAATCTAAAAAAAAATAAGAAAGAAAGAAATTGTCAAATATCTCCTGGGGAGGGAGGAAGAAAAGACCCTGGTATGCGAGAACCCAGGTTCTGCCCTGACTTTGACATCCTCAGTCTCAGTGTCCTTCGGTAGGGTCCCTGGTCCTCTCTGGGCCTGACCCCTCCCCTGGAAAAGGAGGGTGTTATCCTGTTTGTCTAGGACGATTGAGCCATGAATGTGCTCCAGCTGTGATCCTTCCCTGTCTGTACCATGGCTGGGAGTCACCAACTGTTGAGGGAATTGGTACTAAGTGCTTTGATGTGGGTATGTAACTGTCAGAATCCATTACATGGAGAGGGTATTATGTAAATTTGTCAAACCTCACAATAATGTTTACAACTCAAGGAAAATCATGTTAGCCCCATTTCAAACCTGCCACCAGCCCCAGTGCCCACACTCCAAATTCCTGACTCTCCTATTCTATCCTAGGTTTTTCATGACCTGACACCTGTCCAACTCCCAGTTCTTGAGTTCACTCTCAACTCTAGGGCCTTTTTTTTTTTTTTTTTTTTTTGCTTTGAAAAGCTGTTACCTCTGACGGGAATATCCATCTCTCTATCGTGTAGGATAAAGTCCAGATTTCATCTGTGCAAATCTGGGTTCACCTCCTCCAAGAAGCCTCCCCAGACCACCTGTACACACAGTGTGAGTCTCTAGGTCTTTCTTGTGTGGCAGAGTGCCCACCACAAGTGAGACGCAGACTTGTAGCCTTGCTCCTGTATGTTTCAGGATTTTCACTTGCGAGATTGATCAGTTTCTCTGGAGAACCCCGAAGGACTTGAGATCTTAATCATCATCACCATCATCACCACTGTTGTTTACACACCATTCAATCCAACACGCGTGCCAGACACCGTGCTAGACTCCGGGTTTGTAAGGACCAGACATCATTTCTCCGGGAGAATCAGAGACCTCATCGTACCTCTTTCTGCTCTCTAACCATAAGCTCTTTTTAGAAAGTAAGCAAAACACACCACCTCCCCTGCGTCCAAGGGACCCGTTGAGTGCCTCCAGAGAGAGGAGAGGTGTAGGAACCCTTTGTAATGTCAGAAGTCACTCCATCCTTGTAAGGGATTATTTACTCGTGGTAGAATCAGGAAGAGTATCACCAGTTCTGTCGATAATAAGCATTCCAGAGCCAGGATTTTGTCTGTTTGGTCACTGCTGTACGCATCTTGGCTCAAGCAGCGCCTTGTTGGATGAATAAATCAAAGGCCTTACTTTTCTGGTTGCTGGCTCAGAATGCCAGGATAATTTCTCTCCATGTTCACAATGAATACAGAGATAAATATCCCATCACATGAGGAAATCCACACCTATCCCAACATGGAGAATGAGTTCTCTATGAATCCTTCTGGAGCAATCGTTTTCAGATTTCCTTTGAGGGGCAGGCCACCCCATCTCTTCTTCTACTACCTCTTTTTTCTAACTTTTCTTGAAAACCTTACATCTCTGGAGAAGGCCATTTGAAGAGTTGGCCGTGAATATTTTGAGTAAAAGTTTAGCATAATTGGAAAGGCACTGCACCAGGAGTCTGTTTTTGGCTTAGCCTTCTTTCTGCCCCTGAGTCACTGGGAGGCATTGGAACAGGCATCTTCCTTCTCTTCACCTCAGTTTTCCCATCTGTGAAGTGGGACAGATGGAATAATATTGAATGGTCCAACCAGATGTAATAGTCTAGGACAAATGAAGGAAGCACTCACATAAATTTCTCCTTTTGCAATATTTCCTTTTATCTTACTTGTTTGTCCCACCTCTTCCCTCCTGAGGAAAGCAAGGGCCCAATGGGGACTGACGGCTTGTATCCAGATAACAGAGCATCAGCTGCAGCCCCTGAGCACCTTTATGGGGTGACTGTAGCAGCCTGAGCTCTCGGATGTTGCAATCAGGTGTCCACATGACCTGATTAGAAATGACAAGGGAGACAACAAAAGACCCAAAGTTGTGACAGCAGCTGGGACCCCATGTTTGGCTCAAGGAAGATGGAGGCACGGTGCCAGGGCTGTATTCCAGGCAGTTAAAAGAAATATCAGCATCTATTTGCCAACTAATTACAGAATATCATTCAAACATCATCCAGCCAGAACCTGCTCTCTGGTCCTCACAGGGCCCTGGCTGAGATCAGTCTTCTTTTCCCTCTTCTCATTACCCCGTTAATACCAGATGAACATCTTCTAACTTCTCGTGGCATAAGCTTGGCTGTGATAGGACTTGCTTTCTCAAGATTCTCTCTTCTGCCACAGAAATGTATGCATCTCTCTGCCTGATGTTTTGACTCAAAGGTTCCAACTTCTTGCTTTTCCCTGCATCCTACCAGAGCCAGGAAACCTAACTTCAAATCTTGCTTCTGTCATTTCTTCTTGGAGTACTCTTGGACACCTCCTCTGAGTCTTGGTTTTCATATCCATTTTGCCTCTCCATCCGGTTCCCAGGTTTATGAGATAATCAAACTATCCTATGCATTTTAAAGTGCATGACAGACTACGAAAATATCACAGGAATGTTCATGTGTTTGGGGTCTAAATGGCTATTTACGTTTTATAAAACCTCTTTACTGCCTTAGATCTCCCAGATTGGGTGCCAGGAAAGTCTAATTCTATGAAATAATAAATGTTCTCTAGGGAAAAAAAATTTAAAGGGTTCACAGAAAAATAAAATTGAATTTTCAATTATGCAAATTTCTTTATACAGACCTCCTCAGTGCCTTTAAGCTAGAAATATCTGACCACAGAAGCTTTTGCTTTCCCTTGGGGATCAGTTATTATCATATCCTAGAACTAGTCTAGCAGGAAATAAAATTTGAGAGTTACTGAACTACACTCCCTTCTATTAAGACAAGTGCATTATAAAAATTGCTTCAAAACTGGGGGAAAAAATAAGGTAGGGAAGTTTAAGAAAGACAGAGAAATTAGATCCTTTCATCTCTTCCTAGATTCTGTAGTTGTTTTCCTTTGTATGTTTCTTTCCTTTTCTTCCTCCCTTCCCCCCACCGCCCTTCTTAGAATCACTTGGTAATTTGCCATCAATGCAAATTTTCATGCCCCTTCCCAGATC
Organism: Phoca vitulina; assembly: GCF_004348235.1. NCBI lineage: Eukaryota > Metazoa > Chordata > Mammalia > Carnivora > Phocidae > Phoca > Phoca vitulina. The sequence continues at coordinate 17,140,722 of NW_022589724.1, read as the reverse complement.
TACTGAATCAGAAACAAGCCCTGCAAAGTGATTCTGATGCACACTGAAATTTCACTTTAAATCCCTGATTTAGTTGCTTATTAATTGTGCCCTCTTTCAATTCCAAAAGTCCCTGTTTGGACAATAAATTATATGGTTACCCTAAATATAGCTACATTGGCTAAAATATCTTGTTAAATACTTCTGTTCCCTTTGGTAAACAGCAGCTGCGTGCACACACACACACACCTGGACAGCCCAGCCTCCACCCCGGGACTCAACAGATAAATAGACAATTCAGCTACTAAAGAATTAATGCTGGGCATAGCAGGGCAGCCAGACCCTCCCTCCAACACCCTGGACAGGGTGCTTTCTGAAGGATCAGTGCCTGTTTTATGACAATTAAATGATAAGTGTGTCAAGAGCTTCACACAGTATCTGCTATACAAGAAGAATTCAATAAATGGCTGCTATTTATATTCATTTTCTACTTTTGTTGACACTTTCTCTATGTCAGAAACTGTGGTAGGTTCTGGGCATTAAAAAGCAAAGCAGACAGACAAGACCTCTCCCCTCAGAGCTTAGGGTCTGATTGGAGATGCTGCAAACAATTATGACCTGAGGGGGCAAGTGCCGTTAGGACAAGCAGGAGCTGTGGAGTAGCACGGAGCAGGACCACTTAGCTAGCCTTGGCCGTGGTGGGTGGAAACAGGGGGTGGAGAAGTAGGCAGTCTCTAGGCAAAAGCAATGGCAGGTGGGAAAACCCAGGAGAGGAGAGAGACACTGTGCATTGGGAAAACTGTCGGCCGCTCAGGTTGGTGGAGTTTACAGTCAGGGAGGAAATGGGGAAGAATCATGATGAGAAGAGATGAGTCTGAAGATGCTGGCAGGGACCTACACATCAAGAGTGTTTGGAGCCACGCTGCAAAGTTTGAAAATTATTTTGGGACAATGGGGAGCCATGGAAAGGTTTTCAGCAGGGGAGTAGCATGTTGCAATGAGTAGTTTATGAATTCATTCTGGTTATTGTATGGTTGTGCATGACTGAATGGGAGAAGACAGAGCTGAGAACTAACCACAGTAATAACCCGATGGGGTCCTGGATGAGGGAGTGGAGGGGGCATGGGGATGGTGTGAGGGCATACCCACCACCACATTTATTGAGTTTTGCTTCCAAGTTGTCAAATAAAACATTCATTGTTTTCTCTCTCACCACACATCATTAGATTTTGTTTTAGAAAAGAAAATGGTATCACTATTACCTGGGCGTTTGGACCCCTAAATGAGCTCTTGTTTCTGTGTTTTTTGCTATCTTAATTGTCTTGACCTTAAGCCTCAGGGTAGATTTCTAATAAATGGAACATTTATTAGCCCATCTAAATATTGAACATTTATATATTTATATGTTATATTATTGCAATAAAGTTACCGTGTTATTGTGATTTATAAGAAATATGTATTTGGTCATTCAGGTAACCAAAATATTTTTTTCGTTTATATTCGGACTTGGTCCACAGTTCCTGGCTCACAGCTCCCAAAAGTCTTGGGATTTCTTGAGGGATAAGAGCAATGGGAGCATCCTTTGTTCTATTTGGTCTCTCCTCCTAATTCCTGAAATGTTTCAGAGCCATAAAGGTGAAGTGGGGGGGGGGGGGGTCTTGTTATTTATAACAAGCCACTTTCCACCACAACTAGGTTTATGCTAATGAGGGGATTTTTGGAAAGCACCTAAGGATGGGGCCTGGTTACCAAGGGAACCAACCTTGTGATTAGAGGGTTGGTTCTGATTTCTGGGGAGGGGAGGCCAGCTAGAGGGTGAATCAATCACCAATGGCCAGTGGTTTAATCAGCCATACCTGTGTCATGAAGCCTCCATAAAACACTAAAAGGATAGGGTTTGGAGTGCTGCTGAGCTGGTGACCACGTGGAGATTTGGGGAGAGTGGGGCACCTGGAGGAGGGCACGTGAGCTCCATGCCCTTTTCTCCAGACCTTGCCCTATGCCTCTCTTCCATCTGGCTGTTCCTGACTTATATCCTTTTATAATAAACCCATGATCTAGTAAGTAAAATGTGTTTCTGAGATCTGTGAGCCACTCTAGCAAATTAATTGAACCCAAGGAGGTGGGTTGTTAGAAACTCCAGTCTATAGCGGGTCGGTCAGAAGCACAAGCACCTGAACTCGGGATTGCCATCTGAGGTGGAGGGCAGTCTTCTGTAACTGAGCCCTTCACCTGTGGAATCTGAGGCTATCTCCAGGTAGATGTGTCAGAACCAAGTTGAATTATAGGACACCCAGCTGGTGTCCAAGAATCACCTGTCAGCATGGAGAAGGTTCCACTCCACACCCCCATGCACCCACGAGCTCGAGAGCACGTGTGCACATGCACGCACGCACACACACACACACACACACACTGGAATTGGTAAGCAGAATCCTGGTTATTTGCTTCTCATTTAATTGGCAATAAAAATATGTGAGTTAGCCAGGTAAAATTTGAAACCGAGGCTCAGAGAGTGTTGACGGTGTTCACAGAGATGGCAAGATGTCTGGTCTTTTGTCTCCAAATTCCATTCTCTTCCACATCACTGCACTGCCTCTCACTCATGCATCTGTGTGTCAACAGGACCTGGGGAGAGCCAAGGTATGACAGGCGGGGGCTTGCATGCAGGTTTGAAACGAGTTGCTATGCTTTACCCACACTTGCATACTCAGGACAGGAGATCCCAGAAAGGAAAAGAAAGAAGGAGGAAGAGGGAGGGAGAAGGAGAGAGGCTGGTCACCTTCTAACGTTGCTAGAGCAGCAAAGGTGGCTCTAGAGGGCTCATCCCCCAGAGCCACAGCTCGAGAGGCTTAGAGCTGCCTTGAGCTGTCCCAAAGTCAGCTACAAATCCTTTTCTGAAGATAGATCCAGGGGAAAGAGAGCTCCCAGCACATTAGGAAGAGCACTGGGCTGAGTCCCAATTCTGACACTTACTAGTTGGGCAACCTCCCCCTCTCTGAGCTTCTATTCCTTGGTATGTAAATGAGGACCTTAATAATACCTCCCTCTTGGGGTTCTGGTGAGGATTTTTGAAAGGGTTAAATGAAATAATGCTTGCGATGCTCTTCCCCACTTCTCCCCCGCCCCAATAGCTGCATAGCTCCCTCGCACACATCAGACCTTTGCTCAGATGCCCCCTTTCAGAGAGGCCTTTCTGGTCCATCCCCCTTTAAAATTTCAACCCTCCTCCCTCTTGGTCCCTCCCATCCCCCTCCTGGCCTTACTTTCCCCCACAGAACATAGCCAGTGTTGGCTAACAGTGGGTAGCAAGGAGCACACCTCCATCTAACATGGTAAATATTTTACTCATTCGTTTGCTGTGTCTCCACCTTTCACAGGAAAGCAGGGGTGGGTCGTCTGTTCTGCTCATCACTTTATCTCCAGCGCCTGAAAGTCCTTGGCACAAAACAGGCGTGCGGCAGGTATTCGTTGAATGAAGGACGGATGAATAATCAAACAAATGAGAATATTTCATTGGTTTGCTCTGCATTTCCCAAACTATATGTTATGCTATCAGAGTTTCAAATAAGCCGAATTTATTTTCTTAGTATGTAATACAGGAATGCTGTTCCACACAAAAGAAATAATGACAAGGATACAAAATAAAAATAAACAGGAGCGCCTGGGTGGCTCAGTCAGTTAAGCATGATTTCAGCTCAGGTCATGATCTCAGGGTCCTGGGATCAAGCCCCACAACGGGCTCCCTGCTCAGCATGGAGTCTGCTTGGGATTCTCTCTCTCCCTCTTCTCTGTCCCTCTCCCCTGGCTCGCGAGCACATGCTCTCTCCCTCTATAATAAATAAACAAGATCTTTAAAAATAAACAAATAAACAAACAAATCATTACAGCAAAGGAAAGGCCCTCCTTCAACATCCTTGTCCCACTTCTTCCCCCCAGTTAACCACCACTGGATCTTTCAAATCCATCCTCTTCAGTAACAGACGTATAAATGCTTAGACACGGTAGTAAACACGAGAGCAAACATTTTCACAGTACTCACTGCATGCGAGACATGGTTCTAAACACTTTGGTACCTTACCTTATTTAATCTCCACAACACTAGAAGACAGGCGCTATTCTTACCCCCAATTTGCCGGTAAGGACGTTGAGGCAGAGCTGCTATTTCTTTCATCCACAAATGGGATCCTACCAGACCAATTAGCCCACAGTGTGCCTTTCTTCCATTTAAAATGTGTTGCAGTTAGATGCACCTTGGCATTTAAACTTGGACTCCATCTGCTCCGCCCATTGCCGTTTTCAGATTAGTACAGGGCTGTCACGTCACTCGGGCCACTTACAGGTTTCTTCCTCTTGTCCTCGGTCTCCTTCCCCTTGGGGGCTGAACTGAGAGCCCTTGAACGCCCTTCTATAAGGAATGGTCCATGATTTCGCTCTGCCAGAACCCCCCCCCCCCGCCCACTCGCTGTCTCTGCCCTTCCGTCTGAGCCGGGGTGCAAGGGGGGTATCTCCTTCCGCTCACAAACTAGCACATGGCCCCTTTGAGTCCCCTATTAGCCCCACCCCTTGATTCCTTGCTTTCTGGCACCAAGAAATGAATTCCTTTCCCACTCAGGGAGGATGTCAGAAGGTGGGGAGAAGAGGACTTCAAACATTCTTTAAAATCAGCAAACACCCAAGGAAGTCAAGCAGGGGGAGCAAGGGGTGCTATTTTCACTAATTTGCTGACATTTTAAAACCGATCACTCAACCGCTTTGAGCCGCCAGTTACTCATGTGTTAAATGGTGGTGGCCCCACCTCGCTACCTCTTGTGTCTGAAGGCTCATATTTTGGGAGAATCTACCGCATCATAATGAGTTATAACAATCCCTCACACTTACAGACTGATTTACAGCTTACCAAGTACTTGTTAAAGAGGATTATTTCCCAGACTCATAAAATTTCAGAGGTGAGCCTTACCGATGACCACATCCAGTGGTTTGCACACTCTCTGCCTCACGATCCCTGGCAAGAAAATCCCAGGAGATATAATGGCAGTCCATGATCTCCTTTCAATATTTCAAAGATGCTAACGGGAATCATATATTTCCCCAATAAAATCAGACTTTAATTGCTTTTGGTGGGAATTATATCAACTAAACCTGATACTTATTGGAAAACTAATTATCCCTTAATAAATGTAACTTAATAGACATAACCTCTTGAAACATTGGGGGTCTATGGAAAGAAAAGTTCTAGAAGAAAAACTTAGGAGTGAAGTGATGAAGGATTTGGATGACAGAGATCCCCACATTTTATTGATGAGGAAAGGGGAGCCCCAAGAAACAAGGTGTACCCTGAAACTCCTCTTCTTCACCACCTCTACCTTAGATTATGCCTTGTGTCTCTTCTCTTGGGCAGCTGGTCCTAGCGTCTGCTGCCCCCTCCCATCTCCCTTCAAACTGCAACCCAAGTGGCCTTTTTGGTATAGAACCCTCTTACCCTCTGACAGGTTAGCATTTGCTGATGTGTCCCCATTGCTGTTAGAAGAGAGGCACACTCCTCTCCTCATGACCTGGCCTCACCATCCCTTGAGAGTCACCTCATGCTCCAGCCACACCTCCTGGTTTTTGGTTCTTCAGGGCACCCAGGCCTTCTCACTGCCCCTCTGTGCTTTGAACAAACTATTCCCTCCTCAGAATGCCCTTCCTCCACCTGTTTACCTGCCAACTTTAACTCACGCATCAAGTGTCAGTTTCACCACACCTCCTCCAGGAAGCCTTCCCTGCCTGTACTCCTTCACTGCAGAATCGATTGAGTGCCTGCCCTGGGCATTTTGGCACCCCACGCCTCCATCTGGCATACACTTCTCTTACTGCATTTCCAGCTCCTTTGTAGATGGTGAAGTGAACATGACTTCCCCGAGATCTCACGGCAGAGGAGGCAGGAGGCAAATGCTAGGCCTTCTCCTGGCTGAAGGGCTCTGTGTGCTGGAGAACATCGTGACTGAAAACCTCAAGCATTTGGTTTTTCCCTCCATAGATCACACATTTTGAGAAAATAAAACTTGTTTCAACATGGAATTTATTAAGGAATCATTTTAGGACTACCAGAGAGGAAAGAAGGCATACCTGTAGGAACCTTAGCAATTGGATTCTATCCTCCAGACTGGAAACACACAGGCGAGATTTAAGAGCAAAAGCCCAAAGCAGGAGCTCCTTAGATCTAGCCTGAGGCACGTAGAGCAGCTTTGCCACAAACCCCTGATGAGTGCCAAGGAGGCCACGGAGACCCTGTCACTTGTGTGGGAGGGAACTCAGGTTATAAGCTGGGGGGCCTGGCCCCATCATGCCAGGCTCCCTCAAATGGCATTTTCCTCTAGCCTCTCTGCTTTCTGACACCCAGCAAGTACAATGTCAGGCGGGGAAGCCAGCATCACTTTCACCTGGTTACAGGTACAAAGCCACCACCCACCAAGGCCTTGGCATCTAAAGAACACTCTTCCACCTTCCCTGGCCTCCAGCTGCTGTTTTAAGGGTACACACATACATACACACACACACACACACAAGTCCAGTACCAACTTGGAGGATCCCTAGGTTTATAATCAGAAGACCCAGTGATTGCAATAATGAGAGACTCTATACTTAATTCACAGTGTACTTTAATCTGCATTATTAGGACTTGAACAACCATGGACAACTGACAAGCCAAGGACATCTAATAATGTCTCATTTTTCAAATGAGCAAAACCAAACCTAGAAAAATGTTAATTGACTTCCCTGAGAGCTGATTCAAGTATGGAGGGTCTCTGTGTACCAACATGGTAATTGATCTGAAAATGTCAAGCTTTACCTTGACCTTGCTGTGCAGTATTGGGCAAGTTACTCAACCTCTCCGATCTCCACTTTCTTCATCCATAAAAGGAAGATGAAATTATCTCTCTCTCATGGTTGTTGTGAGAGGAAATGAGATAAAGTACCTAGTGCAGTAATGGACACACGCTGATACTCAATACCTAGAACTTTAGGATGCTCATCTTCGAACTCCAAATCCCCTTATTCTTTCTGATCATCCTGCTTCAAACATGCTCTGGGGCTACAATTTTTCCATCAATAAAGGAGGTTCCAATGACCTTACACAACCTCTCTGAATGTCAGTTCTCAACTCTAAGTTGGGAGGAATAATTACAGCTTCTCCCTTATAGGGTTATTCTGAGGCATGAAGTAGCTAATGCTTAGAAAGCACTTAAGACCAGGCTTGGCACAAAGCCAACACTAAATGTAAATTAACTATTATCCCTGTAGTTGTTGCTAATGTTAATATTATTAGTCCCTCCTATCATAAAATGGAATATATACCCTCTCACTCAGTAAAGTGATCAAAACTCTGTTCTGTTTGGATCAAAGGGAGATAAGAAAGTGCCTGTATTTTCACTACCAAAGACCCCCTACCTTTTTATTCATTCAGCTGATTTTAGAGAACCACGGATTCTAAGGCCTAGAAAGGTTGTAACTGGCCATCCACTTGGCCTATTTTCCGGCGTTTGCATTCTCTCTACAACGTCCCCACCAAGTGGCAAATACTTGAATACCTCTGGTGATGGGGACCTCACCACCTGTATAGTAGCTCACTCTGTACACAGTTCTGTGGGCTAAACTCTCTTATATTAAGCCAAAATGCAAGTCACAGTAGCTTCCTCCCTTTGTCCCACTGCTGCCCTTCAGCTCTCACTGGATCTGCAGAAGTCACAGAGTATTTGCAGAAGCCCAGCTTCAACAACATTTTTCTCCAGACTGTAACAAACTCGAATCATATTTGTTGGTCATTTTTCTCCTCCCTCCTTCTGAAAAAAAATCTTAAGCACTTTCACCATTCAAAAGATTTTTTTTCTCCCCATCTGCTGGTTCCCACTGGGATGCAAAGCAATAAAAAGTCAGAAAGAAGTATAGGTTTGCCTTCTGGTTTTGTCACTTAGACAAATAGCACCGTAATACACGGTGAATGCTATCGGTTAAAGCGAACTCCTTCCTCTCCCCCATACGTTTCGCCGAGGTCTGATGCAAGGGGTTTGGACAGGGAAACCTTTTTCTGGAGATAAGTAAGTTGGTGAGTTAAAGATTTTGCTAAAAACAGATCCTGGTTGTAATATCTTCCTGACAGTTGCATTTTGCTCCCCATGTTTTGTGAGTCATATAAATAAATCTCAGGGGGCTCCGCAGTTCGAGAGGGGCTATTTGGGAACATTGCAATGTATCTGCCAATCATAGCATGATAAAGAAGAGCAGCTTCAAGCCAGCCCTTGCAGTCTTCAAGGGGTCTGTCTGCATTCTTTCTCTTCCCACCCCCAGTGTCATTGTACCCTCGCCTCTTTTTAATGCCCTTTGTATTTCCAATTAGCTTCCCAATCTGGCACTGGTTTTAGGAAGTCACATGAATAGACAACATGAGAGGATCTTGTAATATTTCACACTTTCCGATGAAAAATATGCCGGTTGGGAATGTTAATATTTAACCACAGATAAAGTGTCTGAAAAGTTGCAGGAGAATTTTCCATTAAGATATGGAGATACTCAGAAAGTATACCCACCTTGTTGGAAACCTTATCAGGCAAGTAGACAGCATATGGTGTTAGGAAAAGATGCTGGGACAGCACCCATGGGACTACATCCCTCGTCCTGCTGCGGGTTACACATGAATTGTGAATCCAGAGTAAACACAATGCAGAAAAAGTGCTCCCCGATCCAGGGCACGTCTCTGACCAGCACAAGCAAGATGAGGAACTGAAGGTGAATGCTGAGCCTTGGGTGTATGTGGGAGGGGGTGGAGGCTGGATGTCAAAGCTGACTTTGAACCTCTCTCCTGTGAGAATGGTAGCCCCATGGACACAGTAATAAACCATCAGCTGAAAGGACCTGTGTCGTAATATGTAAGTTACAAAGTATCTTCTCACCTATCGTCCCATTGGACACTCTATTATAGATGAATGATAGGAACCCCCTTTTATGAACGAGGGTACTCAGGCTGAAGGGTGAAGTCATTTGCCCAAAGTCATGCAGCAGATGTATGGTTGGGTTTTGAATGTAGGTCTTTCTGACTCCAAATCTCATGCTCTTTTTTGCTAAAGCACATTTTCTTTCAACAGGAGAAAGAGGAACAGGTCTATTGTGGGGAAGATGGTAGTAATGACAATGGTGACAAAGATGATGCTGATAAATGAACACTAATGTCAGCTTCATGTTTCAAACCCGACTAAGTGCCAGGCCCTACATTAGTTAGGTGCTTTTCATGAAATCTCTCATGTAATCTTTATAACATCCATACATGCATTATTATTATTGTTATTGTTATATTTTATTATAGATGAACAAACAGGCTCAGAGAGGTAAAATGACTTGCCCAAGGTCACATAAGGGATTATTCAAACCTAGCTCTCAATAGATTTAAAATTCCCATACTTCCATTACACAACAAAAAAAGGAAAAGAGAGGGAGGTGGGCAAGGAGAGTTTGAGGCGGGGACACGTGGAATTCAGAGACAGTCGGGACAATTGATTTACATAGATAATCCTTTCAGAGCCTCACTCAGTTAGGGGTGCTCATGAGGCAGCTGGAAACTAACAGAGGCCTGGAGTTGAGGAAGGACGCTGGGGGGCAGACCTGCAGAGCCAATTAAGTCCTAGGCATGCATTGAGCACCTAGTGCATGCAATTCTAATATGCACAAAGGCAAAGGGATGGGATCCCTTAGAACAAGCTTTGAACTCTGTGATGATTTTTAAAAATCATGTCAGTAGCCTTGGTGAATACCACATCAGCCAAGGACGGCAGGTGGATTACCATCAGTGCTGTATTGTAGTGGGCAGTGAGGAAGGGCAGATGACAGCAAGCTATGGAGAAGTTTGTGGTCCAAAGGGGCACAGTGGCAAAATGGCTTACACGGATTTTCTAGGTCAAGGACAGTTTCCCCCACTTCTTTCAAGATAAGAATTGAACATTGTCATGGGCTACAGGATTCGGTGGAAAAGGAGAGATCAAAGATATAATCCGTGGCACGATCGAAGGCAATGTCAGAGGATGGTGCTTCAGAAAGGAGGCTCACCTTCCTCTAAGGCTCCAGGTGTGATAGAGATCTGGACCAATGAATGCATCGTATTAGATTGCGGGAGTGAGAAAGTCTCAGGGTATGAGCAATGCAGACCTGAGTTCAAGTCCAGACTCTGTCATTTTCTAAGTCTCTGATCTTAAAATTGACCTCTCTGAGCCTCAGTTTCTGCATCTGTTAAAAGGATCCAAAACTGAATTGTTCCCAGGCAAAGATTCCCAGGCATGCCTGGTTCATACACTCGTTAATGTCTAAGTGATTTTTCATGGGACTGCTAGGCCGAAAGAAATGCCCAACGGTTCCATTTATTGAGTAGTTAGGTTCAAACCATTTCATAAGTACGTATGTTCTATCACCTGATACACAGAGTTTGAAAGAAGGATGATGTTATCATTTCATTTTTAAATTAATGCAATCACTCGATCACTTGTGGAATGTATGGGACAGGGGATGCTGCTCAACTTCTCAAAACTTGGAAAACTTGGAATCAGATTGAACACCATGACCCCCATTTCTTGTTCCACATTGATCTTTGCATGTTACTTGCTTTTTTATTACAGCAACCCTCTGAAACCCAGCATCACATAACTATGACATCACTGAGGGGATCGTGTTGACATGGTGAACTCCACCACCCTAGTAGTTTCGGGATTCAGCAGATGTTAAATGCAACTGAATTTCTCCCTAAAGTGTCAACTATCTCTTGGTGCCCCTCTGAGCACCTTGATGCATCACGCTCAAGATTAAATTAAATAATATATGTGTCATATGCATAATATACAAAAATCCCTTACGAATACATAAGAAAAGGTGGAACATCCAGTAGAAAAGACAAAGGATGTGGCAGGGAAATATCAGAAGAGGAAACCATAATGGCCAATATAAGCCTAAAGTTGGATTAGGCTCCCCTAGTTGTTAGAGAAGTACAAATCAAAACAACAATGAAAAAACATTTTTGCCCAACCAATGCATGAAAATTGAAGATTGATTTCCATCTAGCTGCTGATGAGGGGTTAGGAAAAATAAAAATTGTCTCATATTGCTGGTGAGAATACAAATTGCTATAACATTTTTAGAAATTAAGCTGGAAGGAGCTAATAAATGTTGAAAAACTGTAAACCTTTACCACGGCAATCCCACTTGGAGGAGTCCAACATATAGAAATAAAACACCAGTATGTATGAATAGATAGCCAAGGATTTTTATTAGATAATTGTTTATCATAACATAAAACACTGCCTGGAAACACCACAAATGTCCATCAATAATAGAATAATTCTTACGTATCTACACTGTGGAGAGTTGTTTAGTTATTAAAAGAATGAGTTAGATCTATGTGTATTGACAAAAAGGGATGGCTGTGAGATATTGTTAGTGAAAAAGGCAAAATACAGAGTCAGTGGGTATAGTAGAATATTGTGGGGGTTTTTGGTCAAGAAAGAGAAGAAAAAGAAGCCTATGTTCTTACAAGCATATGGACAGGCCAGGTAAGACAAAAGCTAACACACTTAATTGTTGATATTTATTGCAGTGTGCGTGTGGAGGGGGGGCTGTCGAGGGAAGAGGGAGATTACTGTTTTATATGTGTTCATATCTGAGTTATTTGGCAAGTATCCACCTATCAATTAGCATCCTTTGTAATTTGAACGGAAAACCCAATGGTGTGCCCCCCCACCAAAATAATAATAAATAATAATAATAATAATAATGATTATGATGATGATGTATTTTATATCCCTAGCACTGTGCTTGGCATATAACAGGGATTTTATGTGCTTTAGTGTTCTGTCTCTGGCTTGCTTTCTGTATGCTTCTCTATGACTCTGCTGCATTTCTCTCTACATAGCTATATCTATATTTATATCTATAGATATCTCCATCTCCCTTCTCCTCTCTCAGCCTCCCTCTTCCTTTCATGCCAAATGATGGGGACACAGACAAGGAATAAGGCAGGGCACCTTCCCTTGAGGAGCTTACAATCTGCGGGGCTGAAGATCAGCACATTTGGAGAGGAAGAGGAAGGAAGCAGAGGGAGTGGCACCAGATGGACTTAATGTCAGTAAGGAACAGGGTAAGTCATCCACTTAGGAACGAGGGAGCTGGGGACTTACGGGAAGTACAAGTGGCTTAGACTGCAGGATAGAGTCACCAGGAGATGAATGGGGGGATTATCGTCCAGTCATCCTCCCTGGGTGATTATGAAATCTATCTTTCTGAAGGCATGATTCTGGGCTCAAGCACCTCTGAAAAACTCTTCTTTAGGATCAGATTCCTTCATTTTTCAGGGCTGTGTCGAAGACGTATGGGCAGACAGATCCCTTCCCCTACCCAATGCTTAATCTTTTCTATTTTGGCTGTGCTCAGAGGCCAACTGTTCTTACCCATTCCCTCCAAATCCTGCCTCACCAATAAAGAGAAACATCAGACTCTAACCAACTGTACCATCCTGGCCGCCGGACCCTCCTCCCCCCACCTCACCCAGCAGATCAATGCTCCTAGGCCAGTTCTGCTTCTGTCTCCCTAGACAATGGTCCTGGCAGAGACAGCAGGGTCAGGTGGCAGGGCCGCTGGGATGGGATCCCACAAGCTGTGTCCTAGTTTTCCAGAGAAGCTGTCAGGAGTTGCCTCAGTGCAGTCTTCTCTCCCGAAAATCCCTTTTCAGAGTCTGAAGAAATGGCTTTGCCAGCCCCAGGAGAAGCGTCCTGCCCAGGGAGAGCCAGGCCTGAGAAGTTGCCATCAGACCCCATTATCTGTGTCCTGGGACAACTGCCAAGGCTCAGGCATCTTGGCTGGGGATGTGGAAGGGCCCTGTTCTGATCCCATCTGTTCAGAGTGGGGGAGAGAAGCCAGATCTCCTCCCCTTTCCCTCTCCCCCAAACCCCAAGCTCTATGGATGAGTGGCTTTTCAGAGATGAAAAACCAGAGCCCTGTCAAACAAGTCTTCTTGCTTGACAAAGATAGAATCTAAATATAGAAAGGTACAGCTAAACTGTACTGCAGAGCAAGCAACCCCATCTGGCACACAGCTTCTGGGGGATTCCTCCCCTGCCGTGGCATCTATCCCAGTGCCCAGGACATAGCAGAGGGTCAGCACATGTCTTGTTGAACTGACCTGCTGAATTCTGCCTAACGCCCTCCCCCAGCAGCAAATGTCTGCTATGCAAACATCTCCATGAGACCCAATGACACTGCCCTGGGCCCCTCACTTTCCACCCCCAAATAGCCTTGGCCCCTCTCCTATTGGGAACCTCCTTGCAAAAATGCCACCACCTTCAAAAACACTTCCCTGAAGTGGAGGTGGGGGACTCATGCATATATTTGCTTCTCCACATGTCAGGTACTATATATCCACGACATTATTCAATCCTCACAATTTCAATAATATAGTTACTCCCATTTTACAGATTTGAACATTGAGGCTAAGAGGTGAACTGACTCATCCAAGACCTCTCTATTGGAAAACTCAGGTCCGTTCTCCATACTCCAGAGAACACCATGGGATGATGAAGGAGGGAGTCATGCTGCTAGACCCAATTTAGTAGCCATGGCATCCCACAGATCATTTCCCACAGGAGCTCCACAAACTTTGGTTTAATTAAGAATCATAAAATCATACTTCTTGGAGCCAAAAAGAACTCCATGAGAGCATGAAGCCTAGTCTCCTGTTTTTAATGGTACTTTTTGTTTTGTTTTGTTTTTAATGTGATAACATGGTACTTAAATGGTATATTAGTTTTCTAGGGACGCCATAACAAATCACCACACGTTTGGTAGCTTGAAACAACAGGAATCTGTTCTCTCTCATGTCTGGAAACTAGAGGTCCAAAATCAAGTTGTTGGCAAGGCCATTCTCCAAAAAGGCTCTAGGGAAAAATGCTTCCTTGCCTCTTTCTAGCATGTGGTGGTTACCAGCAATCCTTGGCTTATAGCTGCATTGCTCCAGTCTCTGCCTCTGTCTTCACATGGGCATCTTCCCTCTTAGTGTGTCTATGTTTTTGTGTCTGAATCGTCCTCTCCTTTCTCTTATATATGAAGACACCAGCCATGGAATTTAGGATCTACCCTAATTCAGGATGATACTCATCTTAACCAGATTATATCTGCAACGACATTATTTCCAAGTAAATTCACAGTCTGAGTTTCTAGGCAGACATGAGTTTTGGGAGGGCCACTATTCAAGCCAATACAGATGGAATAGCATGGTGCCGAGGAGCGTGGACTGAGGAGTCAGGCTGCCGGGGACTTTAATCTCAGATCCACCACTTTCCCACTGTATGACCTAGAAAATCTCTTAACCTTTCTGAACTTCATAGGTTCCTCATCTATAAGATAGAGCTAATTACAGTACCTACCTCATGGGCTGGTTGGGAGGAGCCACTAAGATAAACCATGCCCAGGGCTTAGCCCAATGCTTGGCACACAGTAAGTGCTCAAGCATTAGCTCCTCTCCCTATATGATGGTGGGTAGGGGTACTGGGTCTGCAGCCATGCTGCTGGGGTAAAATCCTGGATCTATCACTTTCACTTGTAGGAAGATGGACAAGCTACTTAACTTCTCCGAGCCTTAATTTCTTCATGTATAGAACAGAGATAATAATTGTATCCTGCATGTAGCAAGTTCCCAATAAGTGGTGGTTGTGCTGGTATTGATGTTCCCAATTTGAATCCATGTGATAGTATGTAATCACATCATGCAGTAGGAACAGGCTCAGCGGAGGGGACCTGGGATTCTGGTAGAGAACACCCAGAGCCTGGTGGACATCAGGTTGTTCAGAGGGTGGGAGCTTGTCTGTCCTTGGCAGTGATCCAAGGAGCTGAACCCATCTCACCTGAGATTGGCTCACACTCAGTGGATACACAGGGGACTTGGAGGCATCCTCTAGCTGCCGGGCCACACACACACACACACACACACACACTCCCACCAGTCTCCAGCTGCCAGATGAAGGTGACTTAGGAGATGTGAGGGTGGAGAAGGGCTGGGGAGCCAGGGGCGGAGAAGCAGCATGAAGCTCATTAGTAACTGACTACTCTGGTGGAACAGACCTCACCCGGGGGCCATAACTCTGTCCCTGGAAGAAAGAATGATGACTGGGGGGTGGCTGAGGCCCCTGCAACCCACATCTGGGGCTGGGCATGGGAAGCAAAGCTGAGTCCCTGCCTTCTCTACATGCCCAGCATAACCATTGAAAAAGAAGAGCTTTGGCATGAAAAAAGAAGGGTGGGGGGATGTAAGGAAGCTGAATAGCACACTACAGGGCTTCCTACATGTAGGCAGCAACTGTACCAACAGGGTCCCCGAACTGTCACAGTCCAGGATACCCTCTCAGTCTGGAAGGGGCAGCGTGGCACAGGGGAAAAATCGTGAGCTTTGGAGCCAGGTTCCTTCGGATTTTATTGGCTTGCCACACTTCTGGGTCATCTTGGGTAAATCAATCTCTTTGGACCTTAGGTTCTACCTTTATAAAATAAAACTATTTTTTTTGGATTTGTCATAAAGTTAAACCACATGATTTAACTCATATCAATCTAATTCATCCTGGATGATCAAACTCAGCTCCGCTGTCCCCAAAGCTGGGTTAAGTGACCCTACCCAATGCCCTGCCATGCCCTTGCACGTCCCTCTGCCACACACAAATCCTTTGTTGCTGAATTATAATTGCAGGTCTCCTTGTCCATTCCCCACACTAGGCTATGAGCTCCCTCAGGGCAGGGAATGCCGTGTTCATTTTGGCATTCTGAGTGCCCAGCAAAATTCCTGGCACAAGCTAAGTGAATGGATGGAGTGAGTCTAGTTAGGCGGGTTTTTAGGCAGCTATTATAACTAAAGCACTCTGGAAGGCACACGTAGAGGGATATATTGATGAAGGATTTTCTCTCTCTCCTTGGGTACCTTTAATAGAGGTGTAGTAAGGAGAGTTTGCGATGGATGAGAAGCAGTGAATGGGGAAGTTCTACTATGCGCCAGGCACCGTGTTCTGCACCTAAAATGAATCACAAACTTATTACCAACCAGCTGTTATTATCCTCGTTGTGCACTTAAGGAAACAGAGGTTCAGAGACCCCAATTAACTTGCCCAGGATCCCAAAGCTAGGAAGTAGCAGAGACACGGCGTGCCTGACTGATGTGCCTGACTACCCAGCCTGTGTCCTTTCTTTCAGGTCCTTTCTGATGTAAAACCAAAACTGTTGAAAACTGGGTAGCTCCCCCAAAAAGAGGTGGGAAGAAACAAGAGGTGAATTTTTCAGGGCTTATTAGATTTCTACTCTGCATAACCTCTTGTCTTTTCTTCCTTACCCATGCATTGGCTAAGAAAATGCCAGATAAAGCATTTTGGACACCAGGGTATTAGGGGGCTCTTGGTGAATTAAAACCCTGTTTGTCAGGGACAGATATTCTTCTACTCCTGATTAAAATGGAAGTGACTTTGTGGTCCTAGGAGTCTCAGGAGGGCCTGAGGCGGTGAGGACACAGAAAGAGGGAGAAGGAGTTGGGCGCCTGGGTGGCTCAGATGTTTGAACGTCTGCCTTCAGCTCAGGTCATGGTCCCGGGGTCCTGGGATTGAGTCCCACATCGGGCTCCCTGCTCCTTGGAAGCCTGCTTCTCCTTCTGCCTCTCTCTCTCTCTGTCTCTGTCTCTCATGAATAAATAAATAAAATCTTAAAAAAAAAAACAAAAGAAAGAGGGAGAAGGAGAAGGAGAAAAATGCCCTTCGGATTTTCTCAGAAGGAAAATATTTCCTGGATATAATAAACTGCCCAAAGTTGAGAGTGAAAATGCCTTGATGTGGGATGGGGGACGATTCAAGCATCACTTGGGTGAGACCATACATTGTTTATTGAGCTTGTATCAGGTGCAAGAAGATTTACAGGTATTTTTTTTCTTTTAGTTTTCCCAAGACAACCCCATTTTACAGATGGATATAATGAGTCACACTGCTAGTGAGCATAACTGAGATTAATAGCCAAGCATGCTGACCACAAAGGGCACAGCGGCTGCAATCTTTGCCACCGGAATAAAGCAGACGTGTAGACACGAAGACTCGATGTCCAGCCTCACATAAATACAAGTTTTGTTTTGTTTTGTCTTACTCTGAATTACACAAATATTCATTCTGAACCCCCTTACCTCCCACCCTCCATCTCCCTCTTCATCTGGCCTAAGAACAGCGCTGATCTTAGGATCCTCATGATGCCAAGCAACAATGACAAATAACACGCCACTCCAAGGACATAATTCAAAACATACATAAAAATTTAATTACAAGGATGTTCATCACCAAACTATAATATAAAAATAAATAAATAAAATAAAGCTCCCCAAACACCAAAAGCAAGCAATTGAACTAATAAACTATGGCACAGTCATTGTATGTGGAATTCTATGCAGCAATTGGAAATTATTTGTGGGACAATATTTAGGCACACAAACATGATCATGTGTTGACAAGGTACATGTTCTTGAAAGCAGGTTGTAAAACTTTATGACTATTGGCATTATAGGTGGTTTTTAATTCTTTCTGATTCTTAGCATTTTATCAGTTTCCTGTAGTGAATATCTGTTGTTTTGTAAAAAGGAAAACAACTGAATAGTTACTTATAACATCATAATAAATATTTCAGCCTCAAGTCTCTTTCAATTGTGATAATAACAGGACCAGTGTATAAGAATGCAAAAGATAAACAAGAAGTCCTAAGTCTGCATAGAAATCTGACTAAATAATCAATGTCTTTGTTCAGGGAAAGGGGAGCATCTGCTTTCTGTGTCCCCAAGAGGGGACACGTTTGAATGACAGCAGGCTGGATTTGGTTTGAATACAAGGAAGGACTTTTTTAATGCAGTAGTCATCCAAATACACCACAGGGGTGCCTAGGTGCCTCAGTCGGTTAAGCGTCTGCCTTCCGCTCAGGTCATGATCTCAGGGTCCTGGGATAGAGCCCCGCATCGGGCTCCCTGCTCAGTGGGGTTCTGCTTCTCCCTCTCCCTCTTCCCGCTCATGCTTCCTCTCTCATTCTCTCTTTCTCTCAAATAAATAATTTTTAAAAAATTAAAAGAAAAAACAAAACAAAACAAAAAACCAAATACACCACAGATATCAACCCAGTGGAAGCTGATAATCAGCATAGATAGCCAAACCAAGAAGATTCATGTCATAATGAGAATGGCAGTTCCAGCCCTAGCCACAACTATCTGGTATATGTGGCACTTGCCATATATAATTCAGCCGTAATCATTACATGATACTCAATTAACAGATGAGGAAATAAACATTAAACTAGATGCTCAGCAGCACACATCCAGAAAGTAGCAGGATTGACCTCAGAACCAAGATCTGTCCAGCACTAACTGCCCAGTATCCATACATTATGCTGATTTCCTTGGCTTCCTCTTCTACCTAAAAAAGTATTCACCTCACCAACCTTATAGGAGTTCCCAGCATTTTTAGATGAACTTTTAAAATTTTAGAATACTTTTAGATTTATATAAAAACCATAAAGATAATACAGAGTTCCCATATAACCCACACCCAGTTTTCCCTATTATTGACATCTCACATTAGCATGCCACAATTAATGCATTAATATTACTATGTTTTTATTAATTACTATCTATACATTATCCAGGTTTTCTTAGTTTTTACCTAATATTCTATTTCTGTTTCATATTTCCACATTGCATTCATTTATCAGGTCTTCTTAGGTTCTTCACTAAGATATTTCTCAGACTTTCCTTATTTTTGATGACCTTGACAGTTTTGAGGAGTACTATTCAGGTATTTCATAGACTGTCCTTCAGTTGGGATTTGTCTGATGTTCTTCTCATGATTGGACTGGGGTTTTGGAGAGGAAGATCACAGAGATCTTTGCCATTTTCATCACCTCATATCAAGGGTGAATGTTATCAACATGACTTATCACTGATAATGTTCAGCTTGATCACATGGCTAAGATAGCGCTTTTCAAGTTTCTCCTCTATACAGTTACCCTTTCTCGCTTTCCAGGCTTTTCCCCCTTTCGCCTTCCCATACATGATTTTCTGCAAAAATTAGTTGAGATTCTTCTGCATAAGAGATTTGTCTGCATTCCCCCCATTTATTTATCTACTTAAATCATTATTTAAATCAGTGCGACTCATGGATATTTATTTTATACTTTAGGCTGTAATTCAATACCACATAAAATTTCTTGTATTGTTCACATTGTTCCAACATTGGTCATTGGGAGCTCTTACAATTGGCTCCTGTGTGCCTTTGACATATCCCAATTGTGTGTGTGTGTGTGTGTGTGTGTGTGTGTGTGTGTGTGTGTGTTTTCATTTCTAGTATTATGAGACTTTCCAGTCTCACCTTGTGCATTTCCTGCCAGTCTTCAAGTCAGACTTTTCTCCAAGGAGCCCTGGTTACTTTTACTGGAGAATGGAATTAGAAACAAATTTATGGGCACTACATATGCTTGATACTACAGGGGTTTCATCTTTCAGGGCCCTTCAGCTGACAGAGCAAGGAAACATATATCGTGTACTAACCCTTATATGTACACACATCTATAAATAGTTCTATGTATCATCTGTATCCATATTAAGCAACATGAGTTCATCCTGATGTTGCTAACTCTGATCCACATGTATCATTCTAGCCTCCTCTTGCTTGTCTATAATCTCCTCCTCCAACAGTGAGAAACCAGGCTCCTACTATCTGCCATTATTTACTTAATTTTTCAGTTTCAGTGTATATAATAGAGGTTCCAGAATAGTCAATTTTTACCTCCATGGGAAACAACTTTTTCAACTAGAGTACAGTGCTTACATACAGTTCCTTTTGCCTTTAGCCTTATGTACTCCACTCATTTCCAAGGTTACCTAGATGAACACCTCCTCCCCACCACAACTCCCTTCATGGGGTTGTATCATGTATTTGTAATACAATTAGATTCTTTTGTGATATTCTGTATTTCATCCTGGGATTCTCTGAACTCCCACGTTATTTTTTAAATTTGCATGCATTAAGGTTCACACTTTGAGCTGTAAAGTTCTGTGTGTTTTTATCAATCAAATACCTAATGTCATATGTCCACCATTAGAGTATCATACAGAACAGTTTCACCGTCCTAAAATATGCCCTGTGCTTCACCTATTTGCCCCCCTCCTAATTCAAATCTCTAGCAACCACTTATCTATTTACCATGTCTGTAGATTTGCCTTTTCCAGAATATTTTATAAATGGGAATGGTACAATATGTAGCCTTTTTTGACTGGCTTCCTTCACTTAGCCATTTTAGGATTCAACCATATCTTTGGCCAGAAATCTCATTCTCTTTTATCGCTGAATAGTATTCCACTACGTGGATGTACCGTCATTTGTTTATACATCCACATACTGAAAGACATCTTGGTTGATATCAGTTTTTTGGCAATTATCAGTAAACTGTTATAAATATTTAAATGCTAGTTATTGTGTGGCATAAGTTTTCAAGTCAGTTGGGTAAATACCTAGGAGTGAGATTGCTGAAGCATATGAGAAGGCTATGTTTAGTTTTTGTAAGGAACTGCCAAACTGTCTTCCAAGGTGGTTGTATTATTTTGCATCCCTACAGACAATGAATGAGAGTTCTTGTCGCTTAGCATTCTTGCCAGAAATTGGTATTGTCAGCTTTTTGGATTGTAGCCATTCTGATAGGTGTGTAGTGGTTTCTCGTTTTAATTTGCATTTTCCTACTGATAAATTGTGTGGAGCATCTTTTCATATGCTTACTTGCCATCTGCATATCTTCTTTGGTGAGGCATGTTCAGATCTTTTCCTATTTTTAAACTGATTTGTTTTCTTATTGCCCCATTTTTGAGAGTTCTTTGTATATTTGGATACAAGTTCAGATATGTGTTTTGCAAATATTTTCTCCCAGGCTGTGGTTTGTCTTTTCATTCTCTTAAGAATGTGTTACATGGGGGCGCCTGGGTGGCTCAGTCATTGGGCGTCTGCTTTCGGCTCGGGTCATGATCCTGGGGTCCTGGGATCAAGCCCCACATCGGGCTCCCTGCTCAGCGGGAAGCCTGCTTCTCCCTCTCCCACTCCCCCTGCTTGTGTTCCTTCTCTCCCTATCTCTCTCTCTGTCAAATAAATAAATAAAATCTTTAAAAAAAAAAGAAAAGAATGTGTTACATGGAGGAAATTTTTTAAATTCTAATGAAGCCTAACATCAATTTTCTTCTTCTATGGATCATTCTTTTGCTATTTTTTTTCTTTTTTATGATATCCAAAAACTCATCTTCAAACCTAAGGTCATGTAGATTATCTCCTGCTTCTAGAAGTTTTATAATTTTGCATTTAAATTTAGGTGTATAATCCATTTTGAGTTAATTTTTGTGGCAGGTCTGTGCCTAGATACTTGTTTTGTTTTTGTTTTTTGTTTGTTTTACATATGGATGTCCACTTGATCCAGAATCACTTGCTGAAAAGACGAGTCTTTCTTTCCTCATTAAATTGCCTTTGCATTGTTGTCAAAGATAAATTGACTGTATTCCTGCAGGTCTCTTTTGGGGCTCTTTCTATCCTGTCACTCAATCTATTTTCTCCCACGGATACCAGACTGTCTTGATTATGGTAGGTTCATAATAAGACTTGAAATTAGGGAGTAGAGTCTTCCAAGTTCATTCTTCTTCAGTATTGTCTTGGTTATTCTAGGTCTTTTGCCTTTCTGCATAAACTTTAGAAAGAGTTTTACAATATCTACAGAATACTCTGCTGGGATTTTGGCTGTAATTGCATTGAATCTATAGATCAAGTTGGGAAAAACTGACATGTTAACAATATTGAATCTTTCAGTCTATGAATATGAAATATTTCTTCATTTATTTGGTTCTGCTTTTATTTCTTTCATAAGTGTTCTGTAGTTTCCATACACAGATATTATAACATTTTGTTAGATTTATATTGAATGTTTCATTTTGTGGGTGCTACTGTAAATGGTATTTTTTATAGTAAAATTCATTACTGGTATATAGGAAAGCTATTGATTTTGTATATTATTCTTATATCCTGAAACCTTGCTATCATCATGTACTAGTTTCAGGACTTTTTTTATTGATTGTTTGGGATTTTCTACATAGACAATCATGTCATCAGAGAATAAAGATGGTTTCACTTCTTCCTTCCCAATCTGTGGACTTTTTATGGCTCTTTCTTTTCTGATTGCACTAATCAGAAAAGGTGGGACTTCCATTATGATGTTGAACTGATGTGGTGAGAGAGAACATTCTTTACCAATATTAAAAGGAAAATGCCCTATCACTCAACATTAAGTATGATGTTGCTATAGAATTTTTGTAGCTATATGTTATCAAGCTAAGGAAATTCCTCTCTATTCCTAATATTCTGAGTGTTTTTATCATGAATTAGTGTTGGATTTTTAAAATGCTTTTTTACTGTCAGTTGGTATGATCATATGATTTTTCTTCTTTCATCCATTTATATAGTTGATAACATTGATTTCAATGGTTGAATCAGACTTACATACTTGGAATTAATTCCATTGGGTCATGGTGTATAATTCTTTTTATAGAGTGCTGGAATTTATTTGCTATTATTTGGTTGAGAATTTTCACATCTATCACATCTATGATCATGAGAGATACTGGTCTGTAGTTATCTCTTCCTGTGATGTCTCTTTTCAGTTCTGGTATTAAGGTAATACTTGAGTTAGTGGCCTCATAGAGTTGGTTTGCAAATGTTGTCCCCTCTCCTCCCACCATCAGTTTCTATTTACTGAAGACATTGTAGAGAATTGATATTATTTCTTGGAATCTTTGGTTCACCAGTGAAACCATCTGGGCCTGCTATTTTCTTTTTCAGAAGGCTGTTCATTATTGAGTCAATTCCTTTGATAGAGGTATATTCAGGTTACGTATTTCTCTCTGTGTATTTTTTTAATCTTTCAAGGAAATGGTCCATTTCATCTCCATTATTAAATTTTAGCCATAAAGTTTTTTTCATAATATTCCTTTAGTCTCCTCTTCATGTTCATGGGATCAATATTCATGACCTCTCCTTCATTTCTAGTATTGGTAAATTTATATCTTCTCTCTTTTTTTATTGGTTAGCCTGGCTAGAGGTTTATCAATTTTATTGATCCTTTCAAAGAACCAGCTTTGGGTTCTGTGGATTTTTCCTTTTTTTTTTTTTTTCTGTTTTCAATTTTATTGATTTCTGCTTTAATTTTTATTATTCTTTTTCTTCTGCTTGTTTTAGGCTTAAATTCCTCTTCTTTGTCTAGTTTCCATCTCTTTAGTTACATTCCCCATCTGTTCTTACATGTTGTATACCTTTTCCACTAGAGTCCTTAACATATTCACCTGGGTTATTTTAAAGTCCTTGTCTGATAGTTCCCCAAACAGCTATGTCATATCTGAGGCTATTCCGATGCTAGCTTTGTCACTTCAGACTATGTTTTTTGTTACCTTTTGGCATGTCTTGTAATTTTGTTGTTGTTGTTGTTGTTGTTGTTGTTGTTGTTGAAAGGCAGACATGTTGCATCAGATAACAAGAACTGTGGTAAATAGGCTCTTAATATGAGGATTTATAGTGGTCTGGCTAGGAATTGGACTGTGTTTGGTGTTTAGTGTAGCTTTAGATTCCAGAAGCTTCCAGTTCTTCTAGTGTCGTTTTTGTCTTCTCTCTTGAATTAGGACTTCCTTAAGTACTACTCCTCAGAGAAAGTCTGTGTTTATCAGCTGCTTCAGATGTAACCCACTGTCATTATACTATATTCCAGTTGGTGTGATAGTAAGTTGTAGGGGAGGGGAAGCTGTATTAGTATCTTATCGCTGCTGTAATAAATTAAATTTAGTGGCTTAAAACAACACAGATGTATTCTCTTACATTTCTGGAGGTCAGAAGTTTGAAATCTGGGTGGTGTGTAGCTCAGTCAGTTAAGCAGCTGACTCTGTTTTAGCTCAGGTCATGATCTCATGGGGTCCTGGGATCAAGCCCCACTTCAGGTCCTGTGCTCAGCACGGAGTCAGCTTCAGAGTCTAACTCCCTCTCCCTCTCCCTCCAGCTCACCCTCCTTCTTTCTCTCTCACAAATGAATAAATAAAATCTTTTTTTTTTAAGAAGTTTGAAATCTATGTCACTGAGCTAAAGTGCAGATGTCAGCACAGCTTGTTTCTTCTGGAGGCTCTAGGGGAGAATCCCTTCATTTGACTTTTAACTTCTGGAGGCTGCATACATTTCTTGGCTGGTGAGCCTTTCCTTGAATTACTCCAACTTCTGCTTCTCTTTCACATCTCCTTCCTGCTTTGACCTTTTTCCTCCTCCTTATAAGGATCCTTGTGATTAAACTTAAGACCTGCTAGGAAAACCCAGGATAATCTCCCATCTCAGGATTGTTTAACTTAATCATATCTGCAGGTCCCTTTTACCATGTAAGGTAACATATCCACAGGCTCTGGGGATTAAGATGTGGATATCTTAGCATTGGTATTCCACTGCTCAGATACCACAGGCACATTCTAAAACCTCATTAAATCTCAGTGTTTTACTGAGGGTTGTGTCTTAGGGCAATGACCTTCACAGGTGCCTCCCCAGTGCTATAACTTTTTTTTTTCCCCATTTGTCTCCTATTCCCTTCCCCGACTGAAACATTCTCAATTTCCTTGAATCCCAGATCCCTCTGGACTATGCCATTCTCCTTCTCCCCTTAGGTAAATCAGGAATGCTCCAAGGGCTAGAGTAATAAGAATGCCTTCCCCTTGGGGCAATGAGGATAATGATCTCGCCTGAAGTGTTGGCTTTTGTTATGGAGGGGCTCTGAGAGTATTTTATGATTACTTATCCCTTACCATCCCCCTGCTAGAGACACAAGGGGTTCTTCCTAGGTCTTCAAAATGAGACTCTGGTGAGGCGGTGGGGGTGGGGGGGTCCTGGAGCTAAAGCCCACAAAAGTGTAAGGGGTGCCCTAAGATTGAAGACCCCTGGCCTTTTTCACTCCCATGCTAGGCCAGACTCAGCTACGAGCAATTCTTCGAAATTTGCATTACAGTGTTCCTCCCCGTATGTGGCTCCAACACCTTATGCAGGAGGTCTAGCTGTATCTTTCTGGATGAAAGTGTTTCTCCAGATTTCAGAGTGGCAGTTTGCCCCGCAGCCTCAGTTCTCTAGTAGGCCCAAGAAAAGGCGTTGGTTTTCAGTTTGTCTGTCTTTTTCTTACGGTTCAGACTGAAATGATTCCTCTTTACGTGTTAGAGCTGAAATCCGGTGTCCAAAATTTTCAGCATTAGAATGTCATTGCTTTGAGTTAAGGCATTGGTATCCATGTCATCATTGTATCAGTCATAAATGATCTGGGAACAAAAGTGAGGAAATCTATTTACATCAAGTAATCGAGAGATGGAAGAGAACTGGGCCCCCCAATTTAGCTTTTCAAATGAGAAAACTGGTCATCAATGAGGGGAAAAGGGTTAAGTGAATTCTCACAGAGAATTTCAGCTGTGTTGGTCATTGAGGTCAATTTAATATGGCCTCACTTCTAGGGATATTTCAAAGGAGATTTCCAAAGAATAATTCACTAAAAATGAAATGTCAAACATGCATTAGTTGACTTTATATCCTAACACCTACCAACACTTATGACACAGAGCAGGTAGCCAGAAAGGTGTTTTTGTTTGGTTTTCAAATGAATCAAGAGATAAATAGGTCATTTCATGGTCTCTTACATGCAACTCTACAGGTGGTTGAGATCTTTTCTACTATGAACAATAAAACTGCAGTTAGATTTTTTTTTAAAGATTTTATTTATTTATTTGACAGAGAGAGACACAGCGAGAGAGGGAACACAAGCAGGGGGAGCGGGAGAGGGAGAAGCAGGCTTCCCGCCGAGCAGGGAGCCCGATGCAGAGCTGGATCCTAGGACCCCGGGATCACGACCTGAGCTGAAGGCAGCCGCTTAACGACTGAGCCACCCAGGCGCCCCTGCAGTTAGATATTTTACCACAATTTAAAAATTTTAAAACCTCAACTAGAGATTAGACAAATCTGGCTGCTGGTAAACTCAAGCTAGGTTAGTATTTTTTCCTTTTATAAAGTCACACACACACAAAAATGTTACTTTTGAAGATCTCCATTGTGTGTTTATGTGAGTTAGCAACCATCGCCTAGCAAACCACCTCAAACTTAATGGCCTAAAACTACAAATATTATTATTGCTCTTGAGTATGTGTATCAACAGAGTGGTTCCTCTTTTTTTTTTTTTTTTTAAGATTTTATTTATTTATTTGAGGTAGAGCATGCACGAGAGAGCATGACTGAGGGCCTGGGGGGCGGGCAGGGTACCAGAGAGAGGGAGAAGCCGACTCCCCACTAAGGAGGGACCCCAATCTGGGGCTTGATCCCAGGACCCTGGGATCATGACCTGAGCCAGAGGCAGACGCTTCACTGACTGAGCCACCCAGGTGCCCTCAGAGTGGGTCCTCTTGTCTTAACTTGCTCTACCTGTATGTCTGCTGTCAGCTGCGTGTCAGTCCATAGTGATGACTATAAATAGCTCTTGGGTGGCTTCAGCTGGGTTCTCCCCTATAAGGAGTCTGATCCTCCAAGAGGTTAGTTGGGGCTTTTGATATGGCCGATGGTTAGGTTCCCAAAGAAAGTGAGCAAAAGCACCTCATGAAGCCGAGACTTAGAACCATTGTACTGTCACTCCCATCATATTCTCTTAGCCAATTTACATTGCAAGGGATAAAGGACCAGACTCCATCTTGATGGGGGGGGCGGGGTGGTAGATAGCCAAGCTGTATTGCAAATGCTGTGGATACAGGGAAGGGTAAAGAATTGTAGCCATGTTTGCATTTACTCTATAAGTTTCTAACATTGGAACTATACTTCTTAAAAGTCCAAAATGCTAGTTGGCATTATATTGTATGGGTGCTGAGTTTAGGATAGATGAAAAGGAAAAATGGAGCCACTTCTCAGATCAAATTATGTTCAAGAAATGTATTCAGTAAGAAGCTTCCTGTATTATTTCCCCCCTTCCCCTATGATCTTGTTTTGTTTCTTAAATTCCACATATAAGTGAGATCATATGATAGTTGTCTTTCTCTGACTGACTTATTTTGCTTAGCATAATACCCTCTAGTTCTATCCATGTAGTTGCAAATGGCCAGATTTCATTTTTTTGATGGCTGAGTAGTATTCCACTGTATATATATACCACACAAAACAAGATGAAATCAGAGAGGGAGAAAAACTATAAGAAACTCTTAATCATAGGAAACAAACTGAGGGTTTCTGGAGGGGAAGGAAGTTGGGGAATGGGGTAGCTGGGTGATGGACATTAAGGAGGGCACTTGAGGTAATGAGCACTGGGTGTTATATAAGACTGATGAATCACTGAACTCTACCTCAGAAACCAGTAATACATTGTATGTTAATTAATTGAATTTAAATTAAAAAATAAAAAAAACAAGCTTCCTGTAAGCAAGTTACCAAGTTACCAAAGTCTCTGCTGCCCTGAGGAGGGGGATCTGCTGAGTAGCTCACGTATCCCCAGGGAGACAACCTCAGCCCTGGGTGATGGCGTCTCAGCTGGGTGGCCTGATTCCTGAGCATTATAGACATCTATCTGGAGCACCAAGTTCCAACACTAGACCCAGGTCATTCCTCTGACTTTATAACTCACTATGAATCTATTAATGAAGCACACAATTGGTATGTGTATCTAGGATTCAAATTCCTTGCTTTCTCTTTCTGACCACCTTGGCAAACTGAGCAAACAACCAACAGCACTTTCATATACTTCCTATCATTCGATCCCCAAAACAGCTTTGCAGGCTGAACAAGGGCTATCGTCCCTGTTTTGCAGATCAGATCCAGAGAGGCTACAACTTAGCTAAACTTACAGACTGGTCAGTCGTCGAGCCAGGGATCGCCTGCGGTTTCCTAACTCCTAGGCTCACATTGATAGGAGGTTATCTTCCCCTCAAGCACTTGCCTCTGAATTTCAGAAAATAGCCAAGTCTTGGATTGAACCAACACTTCCCTGATGAGCCACTGTCTCAACTACCATGTGCTGCAGCTGCCCCCACCGTGGGCTTTAAAACGGTTTTCGCAGACTGACTCATTTACTCCATGATTCCAAGTGGGCCTCAGGGAATTTTAAGGGAGAGATCAAGAAACACAAAAATAGACAACAAATCCAAATCCATTTACATTTGGTATAAAGAAAAGAATTAATTTTCTTCTCCTCCTACCCTGTAAGATTTAAAGCCACAAGGAACCCTCATTAACCTCATGTCTTATCCTTATTAATTATCAATAATAATAATCAGAGCTGGTAGTTCAATGCTCTGTGGGTTAAATTATGAAGCCAACATTGATGATGTTATTATTGTTCATAATAATGGTGGTGTGATTAGATGCCTTTACATTTTCACCTCCCATTTCAAGCCTCCCCTGATTAATTCTCATAATACACCCTATTTAATTGTCTTTGCCCTGCTTTTGCAAATGGTAAATTAAGGCACACAGAGGTTAAATGCTTTTCTCTGTATCCCTGAGAGAGGTCATTTTCTGGGCTGCAGCATCTGAGCCCTGTACCCTGAGGAGCCTAGAGAAATGAAAAGGGCATGGAGTTTAAAATAGGATGAATCAGGGTGTGAAGTCATTTACAAGCTCATTAACTTTGAGCAAGAGAGTGACTCTCTGAGCCTCAGTTTCCTCTTGTGTAAATGACCTGGCAGGATTATGGTAAAGAAGTTCCTGGCACTGAAGGAATTTGACTGAGTGGGAGACAATCAATCACATTTTATCTCTCTCCCCATTCATTCCTAAGACTCTCTTCAGATATAAAACTTGCTAAAAAGAGGAATTCTTGAGGTTGGCAATGCCTTCGTCTACTCTTACATTAATTCAGCACTTGCTTACTGCATACATTTTGTGTGCAAGACATAATTTTCAATGTCACAAAGAAGTGTTTCAGTAAATGCGGTCTTTAGACTTGCAACAGGATCATCTGGGATGATTGCTTATAAAATAGATTCTTGGATGCTATCTGAGATCTAGTGAATCAGAATCTCTATAAGTGGAGATCAGTGATCTGTATTAGTACCCCAAGTGATTCATCTGCACCACGAAGTTTTAGATCTATTATAACACTTATAAGCTGCAATTCCTGTTTTCCAGGGTCCTAGAGATTAAGAAGAAAGATAAGTCACATGTGTATATTGATATAACAAAATGTGTGAAATGATTAAGTACCCTAAGGAATGTTCAAACACATTAACTAGGAAATTTGGGGCAGAAGACATCACTTACTACCAAAAGTGATCAGTGAATTTTCCAAGCAAAAGATGATACAAGTTTCCCATGAAAGTGTGACCATGATAAAGATTCAACCCTCCCTCGTAGCTTTGGCCAAAGCTCATCTTTCCAGAACCCTAGGTGATTGTGTTTACCCTATGGTGGCCTCTGGCATCATGGCAGCAACGAATCTTGAGCCTTTTATTTTTAGTGTCCGGAATCCTGAAAGACAAAATCATTTTCTTTTTAACCATTATTAAAGCTATAAGTTCCAAAATCTCACTCTGATCCTCACAGGCTGAGGCCTGATTTCTTTTATTGCCTACACTCTACTGGAACAATGCTTTCTGGAAAATATGAAGGGAGGATGTCCCTGCTCCTTGTTCCAAGGAAGAGCCACACTACGTAAAGCAATGTAAGAACATATTAGTAATTCAAAACATTATCCCACTCTATTGATTATTAAGGAGCAATTTCCCCATTGCATCATTTGTAAACCTCCCTCATTTCATTTGTTCCAATACCATAACATAGCAAGATGAACTCCACAACCATGATCATAATCAAATCAACACTCTCACCTCCTAATAGAAGGATAGGTGCTGCTCTAAATGCTTCAAATATATCAACTCATCTCCTCATTAACTAATTTAAGCAGTGAAAGAATGTTCAGAAGAGGCAGAGAAGCAAGACTATAAGAAACCACGGCTTCTAGTTCAGAGATGTTTGTACTCAAAGGTCTTGTCCAGAAAGTTTTCTTCTCCTTGTGAAAACTCTTGGCATCTTGTAATTTAAAACATCCATGAGAAGTTCTGGGAGGTTCCCATCATTTTGCTGCAAAATGGTGTCCATCTGGTCCTTGCTCATATCTTGCCTCAATAGATTAGAAATTGAATAAAAATATCTAAATCCTACATATCATCTAGAAGACAAAGTAAAATATTCCAAAGAAAAAAAGAGGGTGGCTTCTCAACAGTATCATGTTTAATATATTTTTAAAGATTTTATTTATTTGAGAGAGAGAGTATGTGCACAGGAGCATGGCGGGGAGAGGGAGGGAGGGGCAGAAGCAGACTCCCAGCTTAGCAGGGAGCCTGAGGCAGGGCTTGATCTCAGGACCCTGAGATCATGACCTGAGCTGAAGGCAGACGCTTAATCAACTGAGCCACCCAGGCGTCCCATTGTTTAAATAATATTTTAAATGAAAGGTGTTAGAATGCTGGAAGTGGTTCTTCTCATTTCTGGTGAATAAAGAAGAGGAAGAATGAATATGAGCAGAGGTTGCTGTTCCCCTAGATCCTTGCCAGCAAAGCATGGACTCTAGGATCACTCCTCTAATTTCAAGTGCATATTTCCTTACTCCTGTGTGAACAGGCAGGAGGATGGATGTAATTTGAAAGCCTGGAAATGTGAGAAGGGAGGATATTCCAAAAGGAGGGAACAGTTGGATGGACAAAGGCATCAACACCTCCAACAGTATCAGTGCCATCATCTATCCTTTACTAGGTTTTACTATGTTTCATACAATATGATCTTCTTTACACAGAACATCTACAAAATTATCAGCATTCTAACCATTTTGTAAATGGTGATCCTGAATTTCAAAGAGGTTGAGTAACTTCAAGAAGGAATCACAAATCAAAACTGCAAGACACCATTTCACATCTACTAGGATGGCTATAATAAAAAAAATTTTAATTAAAAAAAAGACAAGCATTGGCAAGGATGTGGAGAAATTGGACCCCGTGTACATTGCCGATGGTAATGTAAAATGGTGCAGCTGCTGTGAAATACATTGTGGTGGTTCCTCAAAGAGCTAAACAGAATTACCATATGACCCAGCAATTCCATTTTCCAGGTATATACCCCAAATAATTGAAAACAGGGACTCAAACATATATGGTACACCAGTGTTCATTACAGCATTGTTGGAGGAGGTAATCAAGAAGACATGACTGCCCATTGACCCTCAAGCTGGCCCTAGGCAATCAGAGACTCTGAACCCCCTCCCCTGTCCTTAGAATGTACATTCTGCCCACTGTTCCAAAGTGGAAGCTGTTTTCAAGGATGCAGCCTTGAGAGAGCAATGTGTTGTTAAGACCATCCGGACAGTGTATGTGTGACTGAATCCAGTTAAGACCTCTATCTAAACTTAAGATTCCAGTGGGTGGGTGCAGAGATCTGTTTATCTTGTGGCCATCCAAGACAAGCCTTGTATGTAAGGTCCCTTGCTAATTAAAACTGCCACCTACCAATCTGGAGTGGTCGGCTTCTTCCTTGCCCTCCGTATATGGGAGCCCCAGTTCAGATTTCACCCAGGGAGCTCCCAAGGTTTCAAACCAACAAGCATTATTCACAATAGCCAAAAGGTAGAAACAACATAAGTGCCCATCAACAGATGAATGGCTAAACAAAATGTGGTATATTCATGCAATGGAATATTATTAAGTCTTTAAAAAGAATGAAATTCTAACACCTGCTACAACATGGATGAACCTTGAAAACATAATACTAAGTGACATAAGTCAGACACAAAAGGGCACATATTGTATGATTTCACTATGGAAAAAGCAAATTCATAGAGAAAGAGAGGAAATTAGAGGTTACTAAGAACTGGGAGAGAAGATTAATGAAGGGTTATTGTTTAATGGGTAGAGAGTTTCTCTTTAGGGTGATAAAAATGTTTTGGAAATAAATAGCAGTGATGATTGCACATTATGAAGACAATTAATGCCAATGAATTGTACACTTAAAAATGGTGTTATATATATATATATCGCTACAATTAAAAAAAAAAAGAGGTTGAATTCTTGACAAAGTCACATAGGGAATAAATAGCAGACGGGAGAGGCAAAGCCCTATCCATCTAAATCAGCTCCCATAAAAACCAGATTATTCTACCTTTCTAGAACTCCCGAGTTGGGGGAAATTGCAGATTGCAATGGAGACACACACTTACATTAATTCCTTGTTTTGTGTAGAAAAGATCTCTTTACTCAAACTCTTGCTTCTGTCTTCTGCCCCCGGCAACTTGGAACAAATCATCATTTTCTACAATCTTGGATCTTATGGTTTAAGAATCTTAAACTCCCCCACCCCCCATCCCCCCAACTGTTAAAAATAACAAAGTTTGACTATGTTTTTATTCATATCAAAACCTTAGAGGGGAAAAAAAGGACATTGTACAATGTCACAAACTTTCTATTTTCAACATTTATTTTTTTTTAAGTGGGGGGGTGGGCGGGGAAGCAGGGATCTCTTAGTCCTGATTCTGTGGGAGGATGTTTCAATGCCATGGCCAATGCCAGAGTTAAACCAAAAAACATCATTTGAATGTATTCTTTGTATGTGTATGGAAGGGGGATAAAATAGAAAATTGTCAGGCTTTTCTATGTGATCCTGGTTTACATTAGGTTTTAAAGTAGAAAAATAGTAGCCACTGGAAAACCTGGTTTCTGGCTTCTGTTCTCCCACTGACTAGCCAGGAGACCTTGGAAAAGTGACTGGTACATAATCAGTGTGGAATCAACACAGGTTTCTGTTGCTGCGGCCACTAGTGGTGGTAGTCATTCGTATTGTTACCTAATGTCAGAGACGCCTCAATCACTGTATCCATAATCTAAAGGAGTTTGATGTGGTAACTTCCAAGGTTTCTTTTCTGCACATGTTTTCTAGATGTCTAATTTTCTTAGGAGGAAAATTAGGAGAAAATCAATCTGCAAATCTCTCTCTCCTCTCACCCCTCTAGTTCCTCACTAGGGAAACTTTTTTTTTTTTTTTCTTAACTTCCAAAGGTTGCTCTTGTTGTTAACCATAACTTATTGTTTTCCCAAACTCGGGCAGATTTTTCTTCCCTGGTCCCATTACCCCTTCGGTGAAATTGACACTTTCGTGGCTTAGTGAGTGGAGTGTGAAATAATTAAATGTGACAAGCCTATTGCTCTCAGATTGAATCCAACTCCCAAATAGCAGGATCGATTTTCCTGCGACTTATGACAAGAAATGGGTCTGACAAGTTACCACCCAAAAGGAGGCCTTTCAGAGAATTTCAAGCAGGTGAAATTTGGACTCACAGTGAAAACTGTCCTTCATGCTGTGATGTAGTTCACAGGAGTCGACTCTATAACTCATCTACATAGAGCCAGACCTGTCATTTGTACTAATTAAGGGAAGGCCAGTCGAAACTCCAAAAGTGCATGCTTTGGAATTCAATTCAAGTCCCTACAGGGATACGCTGATGGGAATAGAAAAACACTCCTTGGAAACTAGGATGCAACATGCTAGTTATAACACAGTATTTTTTTTTTTAAGATTTTATTTATTTATTTGACAGAGACGCAGCGAGAGAAGGAATACAAGCAGGGGGAGTGGGAGAGGGAGAAGCAGGCTTCCTGCGGAGCAGGGAGCCCGATGTGGGACTCAATCCCAGGACCCTGGGATCATGACCTGAGCTGAAGGCAGACGCCTAACAACTGAGCCACCCAGGCGCCCTATAACACAGTCTTGAAAATTGCTCTCTAAAGGTGTCTAACCATCCTGTGGACGCCAGATCACAGTGTTCACTTACTCGGCAAACTTTGCAGATGATGCACAGAACTTTATACGCTCTGGGGCACCTGAGTGGCTCAGTTGGTTAGGCGTCTGCCTTCGGCTCACATCGTGATCCCAGGGTCCCGGGATCGAGCCCCGCATTGGGCTCCCTGCTCGGCAAGGGAGCCCGCTTCTCCCTCTCCCTCTGCCTGCCGCTCCCTCTGCTTGTGCTCTCTCTCGCTATCAAATGAATAAATAAATAAAATCTTAAAAAAAAAAAAAAAAAGAACTTTATGGGCGCCTGGGTGGCTCAGTTGGTTAAGCGACTGCCTTCGGCTCAGGTCATGATCCTGGAGTCCCTGGATCGAGTCCCGCATCGGGCTCCCTGCTCAGCAGGGAGTCTGCTTCTCCCTCTGACCCTAACCCCTCTCATGTGCTCTCTCTCATTCTCTCTCTCTCAAATAAATAAATAAAATCTTTTAAAAAAATTAAAAAAATAATAAAAAAAGAAAAGAACTTTATATGCTCTGAATTCATGGATACCCGAAATAACAGTACAGTGCAATCACTTATGTTCAGCTTCTCCCGTTTCCATGTAGAAGAACTTCCATTAGCACCATATTCCGGGCCTCTTGATGGCCCCCAGGGGAGGATAAGTGACATCTGACTGGTGGGTTCTGCGGAAAGACAGGGGCATGCAAAGCTTAATATGCATGTGTGTTGGTTGGTTGGTTTTTTCAGGTCTGCCTCTCCATACGAAGGCACGGAGCCACATTCTCAGCTGCTCTGGGCCATGTGCTCAGCTTAGTTGGGCAGGTTCTCTGTCTACGGTGGCGGCCTCCTTAGCAGCAGTGGCAAGTGAGCTGACCCAATTCAGGGCTGAGGTTCTGGCGAGCCCACTTGGGCAACAGAACCAAAGCCACATAATCCAAGAGTTTTAACAGTAACAGCGATAGGCTGATTTTTCTCTTTTGGCTCCTGGGTCTGTCTTTCAAATGGTTCTAAACACAGGTGGAAAAATAAGGTGTTCTTTATTGGAACAAGCATTATGTTCCACAGTGGTGTCTGGGGCGTGAGCCTAAAATTAGTTTATTGTGTCTCTATGCAGTCTGGGAAAGACCAAATATGTATATTTTGTATACATTTGTGTAAAGGTCACAAGATTGAGGGTTAGGAGATCCAACTGCGAGTTGAAGCTCTAACTAAGATGGGAGGCAGCATGGATTCTCGAGCCAAACCCGCCTGGAATAGCATCTTAGACCTGCCAAGTAGTAGCTTTACTAACTTTGGGCGCATTCCATAATGTCCCTGTGCCTCCTTTTCTCCTGTGTAAATGGGAGAGGATAATGCATACTACGCGAGGCTGCAGGAAGGATTCGACGTGACGGCATGTGGAAAGAACTGGGCACTACTCTGCTCGATGCACTGCGCCATTAGAATGGCTACCATCTTCTGACGGGAAAATGAGTATGCCTCTGAGAGCCTCTGTGTCTTCGTTTTCAAAAGATAAGGGACCAGACTCGGACGTTGATCAAGTCCCTGCATGCCTGACGGTCCATGATTCCAGTGGGCAGGCTCTGAGAGTAAACCCGTTGTGCATGTGAATTTGTGTGTGAGTATGGGGTTTACATCTGTGACCCACGGATCGTTGCTTCCTTTCTAGATCTCCAACATTTTACCATTCCTGGAAGACACCAACAGAGGGCATCAGGATTTAATTCTGGTTGAGCTGATTCTGGAGGCTGGGGCGCTGGTAGTCTGACAAGTCTCTAGGCGAAGCTCTTTCCCCACAGGCGTGCTAAAGATTTCACTCTCCTGACATGGCCTCACCCTCAGCCTCTTCCTTCCCGTCTGGCGCTGGGGTGCATGCTTTAGCTTCTGTTTCTAGAGTTTCTCCCCGGGGGGGTCTGCCTTTGCCTGGGATGGGAGATGACAGCATTTATGGAAACAGAACGGTGATTAATGACATCTGAGCTCTCTCTGCTGAGAGCTGAACTGAGGCATGTGGCTTAGAAATCCCAGTCTACCCAAGGGCTGTTCTCAGGTTTCACGTGACACCAGGGGACCTTCCAGCAGGCATATAGAGTGGAGCAGCCAAAGCAGACAGGACCCCGAGCAAGGAGTCACTCACAACTCACTGTAAGGAGGGCAGCAAATAGCTGGACAGCTCTGTGCCTCGGGTTAGACTTTTGGCTAGAGGGACAAGTGCACTTCACTCCGGGGCACTTGAACGTCACACTGAAGGAAACGGCTCCGTTTGGAGCCCAGTGTCCTGGTATGATCTCCATCACCTACTACGTGTGTCTTACGCAAGAAACAAATTCCTAGAGTCTTGTTGTCTTAGTCTGCAAAATGGGCTTAATCCCATCACAACTTCCTTTGCGGGTGGTGTTGAGAGGTGATGGGAGGATGCATGAAAAGGCATTTGGAAAAGTGTGCCATGTCTACATCAAGGGTGGCCCATTGTCAGCACCTGCGGTCCTTGCGGACATTCTGGTGGTGGCAGCAGAGGCGTTGGTCACGTCTCCGGGGTTGGAGCAGGGCGTGGAGGGGCTGGGCTGGGCTGGGCTGCTATTGGGAGCACCAGCTGGGGAGCCCTGTGGTCTCAGTTCACGTCCTACCTCGCCATTCACCTTGCAAGTCACTTATAATCTACAAAATGTGAATAGTAGTAGCAGCACTGACCCCACATTTTGTGAAAAACGTGCCAGATGTTTCATGTAAAGCACTTAGTGCAGGTCCTGGAATTGAGTGAATGCTTAATAAATCAGAGTTATCACTGTTATAATTATTGTTTCTTTCTAGTAACAGGCGGCATTCCTGAAGCATGTTCTAATGCCTCACATCTGGAGAGCCTCTCCCGAAGACTGTGACTCGCAAAGGTCCCTCCTTTTCCTAAATTGCCTTAGCACTGAAGTTCGGTGTCACCATCTTATATGACCTGGGGTGTTTGAGGAGGAGCCTTGTATAAATTCTGTCCCACATGGCATCCTGGGACATGCACGCTGGACACTGAGCCCCTCCCCTCCAGCACCCAAATTTTTATATTATCATCTAGCATTGCAGAGTTGTAAGAGTCCTGATGTAATTCAATGTCGCCATCTGATAGGACAAGTGAGGACCAGAAAGGGGAAGGGACTGATCCAAGGTCATAGCCTATCATAAAGGACAAATGCCAAATCAGTCTATTCTGGTAATTTCTTCTTTCCAAAGCACTACATTGACTCATAAAAGAAGTGAATGGCATTAGTGAATTCCTAACAGGGCTTGAAGTTTGCAAACAATGTTAGAATCCTCCTGGCTTCAAGTTGGTCTTCCTAGGCACTATCCCAGTTGGAGGCAATTTGGCCAACATGCCTAGTAAGGTGCTTTAAAAGGTAATCCATCACTGCATCACTGAAGGAAGGAATGCAATGAGGGAAGGAAGTAGAGGGAGGAGGAAGGAGGGAAGGAAGTAGAGGGAGGAGGAAGGAGGGAAGAAAGAGAAAAAAGGAAGGGAGGGAAGAAGGAAGGAATGAAAGGAGGGAGGGAGGAAAAAGGAAAGAAGGGATGGAGGAAAGAAAGGAGGGAGGGAGGGAGGGAAGACTTATTAAATTCTCCCATAATAGGTACTGTGCTTGGCACTTAACACCCATATGGCATTTTATTTAATCTTCAGCACAATCTTATTAACTAGAAATTGACATCCCTGATTTACAGACAAAGAAATTGTTGCCTAGAGAGACAAAGCTGCTTGTGCTAGGATTCTCATCCAAGTTTGTCTAACTATAAAATCTGTAGGACTTTCATAATTACACCACCTCAAATGAAGGTTCAGCTCTTTCCAAGGACACGGATTAACAGCACCTGGCTTTAGACTTTGGATTAACAGACATTCCCCTTGCTTCCATTTGAGACATTCCTGTTTTCATTCATCTGTCCAGTCATTTATTCATTCCTTCTCTCCTCCTTCATCTGTTTAATAAACATGTGGCACATACCTATGGCCATGGAAGATGTGTAAGCCTCAGTGCCTTTTCTCTCCACCCAATCTCAGTGTGGTAATTTGTCTGCTCCATGCCTGCAGATATGTGTGCACACATGCATACACATAGAAACACAAAGCCCCTGCATTCATACACAGACATGCAAATACAGCCAGAGCCCCACACGCACACTGGCCAGCTCTCTGCATCTGGTGTCTTTCCAGAGAGGGGCCCAGAGAGTTTGAGCTGGAGATGCCCTGCGGCCAGGCCTTGGGCCAATGTCCCTGGGGATTTTCCATTTCCTTGCTGCTGTGTCCCTGGACTGTGGGACAGGCTTATTCTCTCTGATGCTCTACTCCAGACGGACTTTGATGGCAGGTCAGGCCCTGGGCTCTGTTTAGCTCTTTGCAGGCTGACCTGCTGAGAGAGGAAAAGTCTGGAGGACAAGAGGAGATCCATGTCACAGCAAGAGAGTTCATCTGCGTAGACACATATGCAGGGTGGGGATCAGCTTGTGTTTTGGGTGTGATTTCCTCTAGCAAGGTACGAAGGAAAGAATGGTAACAGTGTTGAATCTCATTTAAAAAAATATGAAGAAAAGAAACAGCAACAACAATGATGGAAACAATTTCAACAATGATTGAAATAACTTATCCTACTAGATATGATTATTTATTTCGTTTGTCTGCTCCCTCACTCTGAGTTCACAAGAGCATTTCCTTGGTCAGTGACCGAGCTCAAAACTTTTCTATTTTACAGCAGTGCTATAACATAAGCCCTGTTATGTCTGTGTTTTAAATATGAGGAGACTGGAGCTTGGGAAGGTTTCAGTGCCCTTCCTTAAGCTGCAAAGCAAGCCCACGGCAGAGTTCAGGCTTAAACCATTTTCTGACGCTGCTTGTCTGCTCCCCTCCTGGGCTTCCGCCTTCCCACCTGTAAAATGTGACTATCATTCTGTGAGATTAGATCAGAGACTCTTCCACCTGGCTGGTTGCTAGCATCCTTTAACGGTCTACTGAAAACTGCTAATACCCAGACCTCTGGGGGCTTAAATGAGACTCATGATGTGTGTTTTTGACAATGCCCTGCCTAATTGTGAGGAGCAGCTAGGTCCTCATTTCAGGGGATCCCAGAAGACACGATCAGGCTTAAGATTTCATATTTCGAGTGTCCCTTAACCCGTCAGCTGGGAGGTAAGGAAAGGGGGGGATGGGCCCCCTGTGGAGACAGCTGAAAGAGGGCCTGGAGCCAGTCTCGACTCTCCCCCCATGGGCCTGCCCATAAATCTCAGCTTTTTGGGACTGGAGCCAATGCAGATCAGAAGCATTTCCCCTCAGAGCATCTAATGTCTGGGTATGTCAAGCAAGCGAGCAGCAAGTCTGCACAGGTTTTGCCGGCTTGGGAAGGCAGCAGCTTGACCAGACTGACAAGACATCAGTTACCAGCCTTGCAAACTGTGCAGAAATCATCTTCTCCGAGCACTGATATCTGGCCCATCTAGAGAGCCACTTGCTGGTAGCCCCTTCTTCCCCCCACATCCATCCCCAGTCTACTTGGGTCAGCCTTATCTTCCTAGATTGTTCTCCCAAAGGGAGGGGATCATCTGGGATGTACTGAGGGCTGGGTTGCACTCTGTCATTCATTGTCTATGCCATCCAGACAAGTTTCTTTTCTTTCCTCATTCTTAGATCCTCACTTGGCTTCTTGAACTTCAAAGGGGAGAAGAAAAGCAGCACCTGTTTACTCAGCTGAGTGTTGCCTGAAGTCACTATAATCTAGTGTTTAAGGACAGAGTCTCTGAAATTAGGCAGACTTGAGCTCATCTCCTCTTTGCTGTCTACCAGCTATGCAGACTTAGGCTAGCCACTTTACCTCTCTGGGTCTTACTTTCTGTAGCTTTGGACTCATCAGCCCCCCCACTCCAAGTCCAACTAGCTTTCTTTCCATTCCTGGCACATGCCCAACCCTTCCATCTCAAGGTCACTGTGTAGCTGCTTTCCCTCTGCCCTGCCCCCACTCACCACCAGGTAAGCCCTGCTCATTCTCCCTCTCACCGAACACTGCACTCCTGAGGCTTGTTTCTGTCCTCCACTCCTGTCCCTGGTTTCCCTCCTCTCTGTCCATGGACTTGGACCCACCTCTTGAATCCAACAGAAGTCCTTGATATTGAGCGCACCTGGTAATGAGCTTGTCTATTTCCTTAGATCAAAGTGCCTGTGTTTTATTTCTGGCTCTTCTGGGTGACTGTCTGCCCCTACTCTGAACCTAAACACCTCTTCCAAGACACCTGCTACCCACGGACATGTGCTCTGGAGCTGACGCAGTTGGTGGAAGCGCAGCTGACGAGGGGCTCCTGAATTGGAGAATGGTAAAAGGCACCGGGAAAGAATCTTCATGTGTGTACTTATTTAATCAGCAAACATTTATTTCACCGGAGTCACCATAAGAACTAGGCTTTGAAGAAGCCACACCTGGCACACCTGGTTATGAAGAAGGCACACCTGGCCCCAGCCCTCAGGAAACTGATGGGCTACAGAGGAGGACGGGTGGCTAACTAGGAGAACTTAGAAGGTGGAGTTAAGGGGAGGTTCAGGTGTCTGTTGGGGTATCACCTCAGTCAGGGTTCTTAGCTGAAAAAGATTCTTTTAAGTAATCTAGGCAGGAAAGGAATTGATGAAAGGAATAGATTAGAATGGCTCACAGACAGCCAGGTTATATACCGCATTATGTCCAAAGCATAGTGTGGGGATGTGGCAGCAAACCCCACCCTGCTGCCCCCTGCCCAAGGATGGCAGAACATGCCACTGGGCCTGGGTGCTGGATTCCAGAACTTCCACCTCCTGTGGCCTGAACACCAGATGCTTCTCCTGTCCGCCTCACCAGGAAAGAGATTTTGTGCATGTCTCCTTCCTCACGTACCTGCCTTTCCACTCAAGGTCTAACTTGGGTGCGCCTGATTGCTCAGCCTGGGACTGTAACCAATCAAATTGGAATAAGGCAGGACATTGCTAACCAGAGAGGGAGTATGTATATATGTTCAAAAGCTGCTGAGTAGCTGAAAAAGCAAGACAAGTATCCATTACAGATCTCCACTGGAGAATTTGGTGGCGGGGTGGGGGGGCGGCAGCTGGAAAGTAGAAAGGAGCATGACAAGCTCCTCAGAGGCACTGATATCTCCACTGAGCTCTGTAACATGGCAAAAAGTAGCCAGGTAAAGACAGGTCCCAAGGAGTGTTCAAGGCAGAGAGAAGAGCAGGTGCATAAGCTTGCAGCTGGGGATGGCAGCAGTTCAATGTCGCTGGAATAGATTTGGAAAGGGGATGATCACAGTTGAGGCTGGAGAGGTGAGTAGAGCCAAGATCCTGAAACCTTAAATCCCCTCCCCTGAGAAGCAAAAGCACAAACTAGACAGCCAATGTTCTCCAGAGAGACAAAGAAAGAAAAAAAAGAGATGGTTACGCATTCCAAGACCATCGCTGTAAGTGTCTCTGATGTTTCATTTCTTCTTTTATTGAAGACACATCATTGCAGCTCACTTTAAAACTCTCTGTAAGTAGAAATCCCTCAACATTATGGAGAATTTCTCCCATAAAATCACACAGGCGTGGGCTGTTTATGGAAGCATGAAACATTCCTTGCGGAAGACGTCATTTCGTATTCATGATGGAAACCTCATCAGACTCTCTTTGGAAATTAGCACGAGAACTGCATTTCTCTGCCTCTCTAGTCTGCAGGCTTCACCTCACCCCTCTAGCTCTAACCCCACCTCCTGCATATAGACTCCCTCAGCTGTGCACATCCCCACCAATGCCTTCCTGTTCTGACTTCCTCTGGCCTTGAGGACCTACGCACCTCATGTTCTCAGGTGCAAAATACTGCCTATTATTATACCCTCTTGCAATGAAAAGCAGGGGCAGCTCTCTCAACACTTTTCACATATAAAGATTCCTTTTTGTGAGATCTCTCCAGAGGAGGAAGTTGGAACATAATCTGTGTATTTAGCAATATCTAACCAGAGCTCCTTTGCACACAGAGGCCTCAACCTCAATGCCAAATTAATGTGCAAGACAATTCAGGGCCCCTCAAGAAAGTGTCTTTTCCCTGAGACAGGATTCACACCAGTAAGCAATGTTGGGATATGATACCTCTCCAGCTAACCACCATGGGAAATCATGGGATTCAGAGGGGCAAGATCATTTCCAAAGCTATGTGAATTTCTTTTGTTCTTGAACCTGAGTGAAGAGGCATCTACACTAGACATAGTTTTCTCAGTTCTGTCCCTATGTGATGCGAGAGAGAGAAAGAAATAACATTATCCCTTTAAAGCATAATAAGACTGTGTGCAAACCAATTTCTCTCAGTCATTCTTTGCCTTTAAAATGAAGAGGAAGGAGAATACGTTATTACCTCCATGGAACACTGCCTCTTAAGACTTTGAGTCCAGAACTCTTCCTTTTAGGGAAATATCCTTACATCTGGAAAGGTGATCATATAATGTTTTGTGTCAGGACCATTTGGGGTATATTTTACATTGGTGTAAATCAAGGAGTCTGAAATTTCATAGAGACCTGGCAATTCAGATTTGGCTTCAAATTCCCCAAGAAGAGGTACTGAGTAGCCACCAAGAGCTAAAACTACTTTCTCATTTGTGTTTTGTTTCTCTGCTTCTCTCTTGCTTCTTATCCTTCTCTCACTCATGAGTATCTTCTGCCTTCTGCCTGGCTTACGGTGGCTGACACAACCCCCAACTCTCTATTCCTTTTTTTTTTTTTTCCAGAAGCAGTGCCCACCAGGTACTGACTTAGTCTGTCAATCACCCAAACCCAAATTCCTGAATGAGGAATCCAGCTGTGTCTGTCCTTGGTTGTCTGTTCCAGTGTGCTATGGTCAGGCTAAGGGAGGTCACTGAGCACAGAGCACAACTGTGCTCATTCATGAAGGGTTATATTAAGGTAGCTTCTGTAAGATGGGATATGGACAGAGCAGGATTTTAAAAACTGTATTAGTCATCTATCGCTACATAATAAATTGCCCTAGAACTTAAAATAATTGTAAACATTTATTATCTCACAGTTTATGTGGGTCAGGAACTTGGTAGCAGTCCAGCTAAGTGGTTCTAGCTCATAATCTCTCATAGGGTTGCAGTCCAATGTCAGCTGGGGCTTCATCTGAAGGCTTGACCGAGGCTGGAGGATCCACATCCAATGTGGCTCACTCACATGCCTGAAAGTTGATGCTTGCTTTTTCTAGGAGGCCTCAATTCCTTCCCATACAGGCATTTCCATGGGCTTCCTGAGTATCTTCATGACGTGGCCACTGGTTTCCCCTGAGTAAGCAGTCCAAGAGAAATGAATTGAAAGTCACGTTTTTTTATGACTTAGCCTCAGAAGTTACATACTGTCATTTCTATAATTTCCTATTGGCTACAAGTTCAGTCCCAGTCATGTTGGGAGGGAACTACACAATGGCATGAGTACCAGCTGGTGAGGATCATTGAGGGCCATCTTGAAGGCTGGCTACCACAAGAGCTGGCACTTGTGTAGGTTTCTAGGGACAAAGATACAACATTGTCCTTGAGTGGCTCATGCCAGTATTTTTCCCCCAGCTGATCAAGAAGCTCTTTTTTAGATGCGACATCAGTCCCTCCTGTTTTAAATTCAAAATTAAAACCAACTTTGGTGCCTTAGCATGAGACATGCTGTACAGCTGGTTAAGTACAGAGTCATGATTTGTAGGACATCATCCACCCAAGAGATCTGCTCTCATTTCCCTGGAAATATGTTGCACAAGTCCCTGCAGAGAGCCATGCCTAGCTCAGTGTGAAGTGAGGAGTGAGTCCCCATATGTATTCCATGATGGCAATGGTTGATGGGTTGTTTCGTGGAGGAAATCCTCTTAAAAGAATGTAGGGTAGAGGCAAAGAAACTCATGGTTTCCGTGTCGGAAATGTGAACATTTAATTGCTTTGACATCTACAACGTTGGCTACTTTTTCAGAACCCAGAACTGGCAGAGGAAATGAGGAGCTAAGTAGAAAATAATAAAAGTGAATTGTATGTGCTCATTGCCAAGGAGGAATGATTCTAGGAAAAAAAATGTTAAATTCTGAAACCTGGGCTGACAAAATAATGTGTGCTTGAAACCTCTTATAAGTGAAAGACCAGAAGGCTGGAAATCTGGCACCTAATCCTCAAATCAGGTACACTGCCTTTGGATTGATTCTCCTACGTAGGATAGAGCAGGACTAAAAGCTGAATTTTGAATTTTGATTGCTTGTACAGAGTCACTGACAAACAACTTTGCCACTTGATAGCAGTGCAAAATTAAATAATTGTCATCTCTCTGCACCTCTGCTTTTTCGTCTGTTAAAAAAGAAGAAGAACTACCTTGCCTAATTCCTGATGCTGCTTCAAGTATCAAAAGCTGGACGGCACGTATAGATTTGAAAAAGTTCAAAGAAGCCCCTTTCTGGCCCAGGAAGGATTGGGGACCCTTGTAAGGTTTTTACTTTAAAATGCACCTGGTCCTACTTCAGGCATGTGAGTAGTGTAGGTAAAGGGAGCTGGTCGAAGCACCAGGCACAGAAATCAATAGAGTTATGTACAACAAGGTCCTCAGTGATAACAAAGATAATATTCACTTTCATTTTGGGCTTTATGGACATATTAGGAGCAAATATTGGATAAGTCTCTCTTTGAATCCAAGTGTGTGCGAAATGAAGCTCAGAATCTGTGGGTAT
Organism: Phoca vitulina; assembly: GCF_004348235.1. Lineage (NCBI taxonomy): Eukaryota > Metazoa > Chordata > Mammalia > Carnivora > Phocidae > Phoca > Phoca vitulina. The sequence goes on along the minus strand of NW_022589724.1, from coordinate 17,096,144 downwards.
GAGCTCCTCTTCTGTGGAACATTTACTTGCTGGATGAAACTGTCTGCAGACAGACAGAGTGAAGAAAGCAGGTACCAGAGATACAAGAAAGAAATAAGGACACAACGAGAAAGTCCTGATGATTTTCTAGTTCCTGGTTCCACTCGTTTCTCATGTCCAGCTACATTCCTGTCAAGAATCATCCTTCCCCCCCATATAATAAGTTTTCCCTTTTGCATAAGTTAAGTAAGTGTCTGATTTCTATCATTCAGAATTAAAATAGCTCTAAGTAATATCATTCCTGTAAAATGAACGATTTTTTTCAATGTATGATTCCAGTAGAATTGACATGGGCATTCTTGCAGCAGGAGTCCATAGTATTATCATGAGACATGGGACCATGATGATTTAGAGGATGGATCCAGGATCTGCAGACCACCTGGGTTCAAGTATCTGGACAAACCTCTTAACCTCTCCGGGACTCAGTTTCTTTATCTAGCAAATGCTGACAATGATAATAATACCCGCCTTAGAGGATTGCTGTAAGGATTAAATGAGTTTTATTTACATGATTCAGGTCACTTATCATTGCTTCATCTTATGGTGGGGGGGGGGGGGAAGTTACCCAGTTCCCAGCCCTGGCTCCAATCTGGACTTTTCGAGAACCTACTTATACACATACAGGGGGAAAATGCCTTTGAGTGCAGACAGGAGTCATTGTTCCCTGTGATAATGGGATGAATTCAAAGTAATCAGAATTCCATGCTGAAATTGGCTACCACTGCCATGGGGAAGACAGCCGAGACCCCAAGCTTCTGATGGGAAACCTCAAGTGAAAATGTACGTCCATGCTCAAAAATCATGGAAATAGGGATTGCTAATTGAGATTCTAGCTGAAGCAGAGTGAACTAAGATGCTCTAATTAAATTCTGCATAGGAGCTAATTAACCCATTTATGTGTTTTCTTCCTTTGTGCAATAGGGGAAGCACATTATCAGCATTCACATATTTGCAACCCATCAGTATGTTGTGTGTGATTTTCTCCCCCTTGAGTAATGTAGGAGGAGTGAGATGTCCTCCACAGGATCTCCCAGCCATAAGTCATCTGTCCGAGGCTTTACATTAGTTCTGGGAAGCTCACGCAGGCTTCACTCTTCAGGCAGATCACAGAAATCATCCTGGAGTTCCTACCACTAATTAGATCTGTCTTCCGACACGGGGTCCTTCAGACCGTCTGGAGCTGGTCACTGGAGTCCCCTCAAGGGACTTGCCTTGGTGTCATGTCTGGTGACTACTCAGTATTCAGAGAGGTTCTCCCTGCTGCCGTGCTAAATGATTGACAGGCAGGGTGAGTATTTCAAGACGAAGAGTCCGCCCGCCCACTCCAGCCATGTGGCAAAGGTATTTGCTTCCTTAGGAAGGAAGTGATTTATCTGTGGGAGAACACTGTTTCGACAAAGTTTGCGTAGGAACAGCCTCTGTCTCGGCAAGCATGTGTGTGTGAGTGCATGCAGAAAGCAGCAAGAGTAAAAGATAAAGGCGATGTGAATGCCATAAAAAGACACTTCTTTATATGAATGCTTGAAAACATACGGTGTTGAAAAACTTCGGATCACAGGAATGCATTTGTGCCTAATTCAACAGCTCTACTTCTTTCTTCTTCAGAATTAGGGAGTCTGGGTTATCATTGGCTTTATTATGAAATCTTCACGGGGAGAAAAGAGTCTTAGAGAGAAACAGGTGGGAGAAAAGAAGAAAAAGGGGAAAAAAAAAGATTGATGGGAGGGGTATGGGGCAGGGAACAAAGAGAATGCATTTGCTTTACATTTGAGTTGAAAGGGTTTATGAGAACTTTATGCATTGGTGTAACTAGTTGTAATTGCATATGTATATATGCTTTGCCTTTAGCCAGATTATCTCAACAATAACCTTCTGGTTATTTGGCCTAATGTTCAAAGTCAGGGAAGAAACATTTTCCCTGAAGGATTTGGATCCTTACTGATTAACCTCAGCTTCTTTCAAAAGAGGCTGGGCGTGTAACCAAATGCTCTGAACTTCCAATGAATATAAGTTCATGTTATTACCAATTATTTATTTCTAAAATTCACTGTGGCACACATTACTAAAACATGAGAATACAAATTTTATAATTAAAGAAATTAATTTTCTGGGTCAATCAGGAAGGTACAACTGTTTAATTAAAGATCGTTCACATGGCAAATGATTATATGTTAAGACTTCACTAAACATTCCACAGTAGGTCGAGCCAATGGCGAGCAGTTGTTTTCTGGAACACATTTGAACATATTTTCTCACAATCTAGAGAGTTCACCTACAGTGGGTTGGGTGGATCTAATTTATTGGCAACTAAGAGGCCTGAGTCCCATCCCAGGTGGTATCACGAGAGCCCTGTGGCCTTGAACATGACGTTTAACCTCTCCGGGCCCCTGCTTCCTCCTCTGTTATGTGAGTATCGCACTGTCTTTGCCTACCTCGGATTATTGCTATGCAGAAGAGATGAGGTTCTAGTTGCGGAAATTCTTTGAAAACTTAAGCCTCCGAACAAAACACAAGTTTTTATGGATCTACACACACATAAGCTATTCATGATCATTAATACATAATGTACGCTGTGTTGAATATGCTGTAGGTGTTTTGTGCTTTGAATGCATGCGCTTGGAGAGCCCAGCCTGGAGAACCACATAATGGGTGTCCTCCGTGGGATGTAACCTAGGTGACACTCTGCACATTAAGCCACACCTGTGCTCTGACAGAGACTTGTGTGTAAAGAATTTGGCAGATCAACATACACCAAGGTGGAGAGAACACAACCATGCAGTAGTCAAGGCCATCTGTCAAGGCCACACTGAAATATCACTTGAATCACATAGCTTTCCAGGACTCCTCTCTCCCCTGGGCGGGGGGAAATTCTCTCAAATCTGTGCACTTGTTTCACTTTACTGGTGTAGCCCTGAACTTTTTTTTTAAGAGTTGGTGGGGGGCAGAGGAAGAGAGAGAGAGAGAGGAAATCCCAAGCAGGCTCCATGCCCAGCACGAGCCCGACGCGGGGCTCGATCTCACCACCCTGAGATCCTGACGTGAGCTGAAATCAAGGGTCAGACACTTAACTGACTGAGCCCCCCGGGGTGTCCGTGGTGTAGCCCTGAGCTCTCCCACCCAGGCCAGCCCCCACAGCATACAAATGGCACCAGATACAAAGGATTCCCCACCGTCTGTGAGTTTGCCGCCTCAGTTCTGAACTCTGACTCTGACCCTGTCATTCCTCAGATTAGATCCCACCTTGTTTGTATTCTTCTGGCTTCCAACTGCAAGTCAAATCAATAAATAGTTAGCAAGCACCTTCTATTTGCTAGGATTGTGCTAAGTCATGGGATATCGCTGAGGACGATTCATGTCCCTAACCTCATGGAGGTTATAATCTAATAGGGTGATGGACAGTTAAACAAGCTCAGTCTTTAGACTGGGGAATCCATGGAGAAATTCCCAGAAAAGGTGATGTCCAATCTGAGACCAGAAGGCTGGGATGAAAGTATACTTGAGAAGGGAAGGCAGAATGTTCCAAGTAGCACAATTGGGAGGCAAGAAAGAATCTGCTGCATTTAAGAAATTGAAAGTCTGGACAAAGGTAAACAGTAAGCAAAAGCCAACTTCTTTATTCATAGTTCCCAATTTCAGCTCTGACCCGCCCCCCACCGCCCCGCCCCACAATCTATGAATCACCTCCCCAGTTTGGGCCAACACTGGGATCCCTTCTTCCTTTTGATCCCCAAAGGGACTTGCTATGGATTGAATCTTTATGTTCCCTCACAATTCATATGTTAAGGTCCTAATGCCCAGTGTGAGGATACTTGGAAGTGGGGCCTTTGGGAGATAGTTGGGTTTGGATAAAATCTGAGAGTAGAGCCTGCATGAGGAGATGGGTGCCCTTATAAGAGGTTGAAGGGACCAGAGCATGCATGTTCTCTCTCTCTCTCTCTCTCCATTCTCTCTTGCTCTCTCTCGCTTTCTCACTCTGTCTCTGGCAAATGAGAACACAGAGGGACCTCACCAGGCACCGAGTCTACTGGCGCCTTGATCTTGGTCTTCCAGCTTCCAGAACTGTGAGTGATGAATGTTGTTTGAGTCACCCAGGGTATGGTGTTCTGTTGGGGCAGCCCAAACTAAGACAGGGCTGATTTCCCCTGGCCTTGTAACTAGAAACCAATCTGCCCCAACTCTATTCTACATGTCATTTGTATCACAACTCTCTGATCTCATAGCATTTTCTCTATCAGATTGTCAGGGTCCAAGATAATCTTGGTATTTCCTCCCAAGGACGCAGGACTGTGTCTAGCAATGTATTTTTCTATAATACATTACTATTATGTCATGTTTTGGCTTAAATCCTTCAGTGACTCTGCAATAATTTTCAGATAAAATCCTATTCCTCAGCACGGCTCACAAGTCCCAGCCCCTGTTAGCCTGCTAGCCTCCCTCGGCAACCTTTTCCCTTCTCATTCTCCCTTCCAGCTACACAGACCAGTCCATTTCTCACTGGTTCCTTGCTCTCCTGCCTTTGAATTCTCACATGCTTTTCCCTTCCCTTGCCCTGCCCGGACCTGCCCACCCCCTCCACTCTCACTCATCTTTAAAGTCTCAGTTTATATACCACTTCTGTGGGGAGGCTATCCCTGACGCTGACTTACTTGCTCCTGCTAGAACATGGCACTTATTATGCTTTATTGAAATTGCTTGTTGAGATGTTTGTCTCTGCTGCTGTCTCAGCCTCAGCACTATTGATGTTTTGGACTGGATAACTCTGTTGTGGGGGCTGCCCTGTACATGTAGGATGTCTAGCAGCACGCCTGGCCTTTACCCACTTGATGCCCACATCACTTCCCCCAGTCGTGACGACCAAAAATGTCTCCAGACATTGCCAAATATCCCCTGGGGACACAAACACCATCTGAGAACCACGGTGCCAGACCCTTCCAAAGGTAGGGACTGTGTCTTATTCACTCCTGCATCCCCAACCTGGCATGTAGTAGAAAACCACTAATCAAACATTGCATGAATGAACAGATGTCACTACTATAAGCTCCTATTGAACAAACAAACCTTAGGAAGAAAGCTGTGTCAGAAGTGTTGCTAGTTCTGAGCTTTGCATTGCTCTCTAGTGAATGGGTGAAACCTGCATGAACGTGGTGGTCTTCTTACTATAGAGCCCATCCCCTCCCTGGCCGTTACAACTGTCCTGATAGCAACAGGCTAGTGATCCCCTCCTGTCCCCGCGCACACCTCTTTGGGCTGCCCTGTCCACCCCTCTCCCCTCTACAGAACAGAAAAAAGGTTCCAGCTCCCCGAGCTTCCGGCATCAAAGACGTTTAAGCTTTTAATGCGAATCCTGATTAATTAACAAGGGTGCACGACTTACATACATTTCAAGTTGCTTTTATCTCTGGAAGAAAAGACGCCTTTTGGCAGATACTTTCTGTTCACTGTTTAGTTCAGCATTTCAAAGGCCATGCTTTGATGGGCTGAACGGGTTACTATTTTTTTGTGTGTGAAGGGCAATGACTAGTAATTAAGGGACAGATGCCTTTATGTCAATTCAAGGGGTGAAAAAAATCAAATTCAATCTCGTCTTTGTCCAAAACTGACTTGTGTGGAAGTTGGAGGGCTCTGGCTGGTGTTGGAGGGCAAAAGCAAGAAGGGAAGAGCATGTGCAATGTCGTAATCATGGCTACATCCCTTTGCCTCCAATAAAAAAGCTAACATTTATTTAGTACCTACTGGGTACCATATCAGTTCTCTCACAAACTCTGTGAAAGACTCAATATAATTTCATTGTACGGATTGAAGATACTAAGTTTTGGTGATGGTGAGTAATTTGTCCAGAATATAACAGTTGGCCCCCATGTTTAGAATACCATGGGTCTGGCCATATTTTTCCCCCAAACTTACATTCCCTCAGCACCCCTCTATCTCCCCTTGCTCATTTACTCCCACTAGAATGGAACAAAAGAAGGGCTTCTTTTATATTTTTATGCAAACAATTCATTCCATCAGGCAGTCCAAGTCTCATCCACTCAGAGCCCCCGTAGTACCCTGGACTCACCCTATGGTAGCCTCCAACACAAATTTTGTGTAAGTCATGTTTTATTCATCTTCCTATCTAAAGCATAAATTCATAGTGAGCAAGGCCCTTGGCTTTCTTGTTGAATCCTGTTTCCTTACGTTTCATGCGGGGACTGGCATGAGCAGGTTTCAAGAAATAGTTGAATATTTACAGAGGACCTACTATGACAAGATTGCTGGTTGCATCCAACAGCTATTTACCTCTTCTTCCTTAATAGCATGATTCTCATTTTTTTTTTTTTTTTTTTTTTTAACCTGGAAGGCCATACCTCCACCTAAATGACTAAAAAGACATCCCCAGCTGCTTTGCAGTTAGAAGTCCTGTGTAACTCAGTCTGGTCCCTTAGGTAGAAGCAGAACTGCTGTGTTGAACTTCCACAAAGTCTCCTCTTACTCTGTCCTACTACTTAGATCATGTGTATGATGGCTGGAACTCAAGCAGTCCTTTTGGACCATGAAGAGCAGAGCCACACCTTAGGGATTAAGAAGCAAAAATGTAGAAGCAGTTTGGGTTCCTGATGACTTTGGAACTGTTAGAATAGTCCTGATGACTCCAGACTTATTTTATGAGAGAGAGAATTAGAAGTCTGTCCTATTAAATTCACTGTTTTTGTTTTTTTGTTAATTTCTCCTGAACCTAATTCCACCTAATATAATTACTAAGTGCAGAGCACTGTTCTAGGCACTGTGAGGCATGCCGACATACCTATCCCATGCCTGTGTGGAGCTCACAGCCTGTGGGAGAGCTTTGATGCGTCCATATCTGATGATTATTTGACACACTACACCCCAGTCATATTAATTTTCTTTTTAGTTCCCAAATGGTAATCACCACAAGTGAGGAACAGATAAAATGCTCAGTGGGATATGAATTGGGAGGTACCATATACAGCAGAGGGCACCATGAAAATTTTCATGGAGAAGATACCCCTTGAACTTGGCTTTGAATATTCATGAGCATTAGGATCTGCAGAGAATGGGATGAGGTTGAACACCCCAGGAGCAGAAAATATAAGACATGTTTGGGAGAAAGCCAGAGATTCTGTCACATAAAGTGCACGAAGAAAGAGTATCTAATTTTTATGAGCATGGGCTCTACAGTTAGATGTCTTGGGTTTGACTATCTACAAGGTATTTGACCTTGGCTGAGCCACGTAAATTTTAAGAACTCTATGTTTTTCATCTGTAAAATGAGGATAGTCACTACTACCTTCCAGGGACCTGCCTGGATCCAGGTGAAAATAGAATAGGAGAACTTAAAAAGGGGCATTGTTAGAATTAAGTGAGTCTATATGTATAGAAGGCTCAGAACAGCAGTTATCTGAAATAAGCATGCCCTAAATGTTAGCTGTGATTGTCTTCTCAAAAGACAGGAAAGGCTAGATGAAACCCCAACATGCAGAACCATGAATTTCAAGCTAAGAACTTTAGCCCATTTTCATGAAGGCACCAGAAAGCTGCTGAAGGTTCGTAAGCAAAATTGTGGGTGACATGATGAGAGTTATTTTGGGGGAAGTCTTGATATGCAAAAGTTAACCATCTTATTAGGCTTTCTCTCCCACACTCACCCCATCAGCCTACTGACCTGAGTGCCTCCCCATCCCAGGGCACACCTGTGCTCAGCAATCCCCCCCCCCCCAATGCTCTTCTCCTGTCTCTGGGGCTCTCTACCTGATTGCTGACTTAGACAAACCTGGTTGATTTGCAGAGACCCGGCAAATGAAGCCCTCTGGCTCGAAGCTCCTGGGCCCAGTTGTTCCCATGGGATTTGCTAAAGCGTGTGATTCCTGTCTCACTCCTCCACTTCTTCCATCCCCTCCGGAGTGATGTTATCAATGCTGACATTCTGACTCTTATCCTTGAAATATAGGCCAGTGATTACATAATAATGGGCTACTATGAGCCATTTTTTTCCTCCTTGGTGACAGTGGGAACCATGCAAACTTCGCTAGTGCCTGCAGAGAAAGTTGACCATACTGTATGCTGTGGACAGAATTGTGTCCCTCAAAATGTACATATGGAAGCCCTGACCCCCAAAATGTAGTGGTATTTGGAGCTAGAGCCTTTAGGAGCTAATTAAGGTTGAATGAGGTCAAGAGGGTGGGGCCCTAATCAGATGGATTGGTAGCCTTGTAAGAAGAAGGGATTGGGCACCTGGCTGGCTCAGTCAGTAAAGCATGAGACTCTTGATCTCAGGGTTGTGAGTTCAAGCTCCACGTTGGGTATAGAGATTACTCAAAAACAAAATCTTAAAAGCAACAACAACAAAAAATGGGTTCTCTCTGTTTTTTCTGTCACCGTGCCTGCACTCATACACCGAGGAAAGGCTATGTGAGGATACAGAGAAAAGTAGCCACCTGCAATCAAAAAACAGAACTCTCACCTGACACTAATCCAGCTGGCTCTTTGATCTTGGACCTCCAGTCTCCAGAACTGTGAGAAAATAAATTTCTGTGGTTTAAGCCACTCCGCCTGTGGAATTTTGTTTGGGCAGCCTGAGCTCACTGATACATTGTATGTACACTTACCAGGCTGTGTAATGTCGGCTGCTTTAGAGATGTTCTTCTGAGCTTGGGGGGGCAATTGAAGACCACTGCAGGCAGCAAGCGGCACCCCTCCATTGACACCTTAGCAATAACCTAATCTTCTGGGCCAGTTGATAAAAGATACATTGGATTCCCTTGTCCAGATTCCTGGCTGCCAAGCTCAAAGTCGAAGTGATATTCCACCTGTGGCCATTGACCAGGCACAGAGTAGTTTCAGCTTTCCCCCTGGTCCCCCTTTTTAATTCACATTTTATTGACATTTTAAGCATCTTCCACTGAAGATGTCCATATGTGGCCACCCAGTGAGGCTCAAATCACAGCTACAAAGAATATTAGAATGCATGCACTATCAAACCAGGGGCCTGCCCGGATCCAGGTAAAAATAGAATAGAACTTAAAAAAAATAAAAATAAAAACCCTACAGGCACATTACTGCTTCACCCAATTTTTATTCCTTTGAAGATAACATGGAGATGAATATTCATGGTGAGAAATGTGAGGCTTCGGCCTTGGAAGCATAATTATTGTTGTTATTTCGAATTTCATTAGCACTTTATATGTGGAGAGCCCGTTCTGGTGAGGCGGTTTGTTCTTTTCCTCCCTTGACTTTCTCTTCTGTGCCTCCATCCCTCCCCAAACTCCCTGTCCTCTTCCAAGAACTAAATCAGATACTGTCATTTTTACAGAAATGAAAAATCAGGAGTGAAGAGGGGAACTGACTTTGACATAGAAATCACCAGCTGTGGCAATGGAAATAATCCCTCTAGGAAAACTCGCTCTGAGGCTGTCGGGCCATCCATGCGTTGATGGTGGAGCTTTGTGCTCCTTGGCGTCTACGCACATCCCCACCTGCTTGAGGAGCCAAAGGGGAAGCATGGATCCCTGTCCCTGAGCTGGCTCCCTCTACCTATGTGCCCCATGATCCTAATGTCATTGGAGGACTTTCACTGGCAGGAACTGAGACTCTTCTGATTAAGGAGGCACGGAAGGGAGCTACTCTTTATTCAGTTGCTAGGTTCCTGGGCGTAAGTATGTATGATCATTCGCTGTCCTGGTTACCTCTTATTGCCAAACAAACTACCCCCAAATTCAGTGGCCTAAAGCACTGATTTATTATTAGAGCTTACAAATTAGAGGGTTGATTGGAGTTCAGCTCTCTAGGCGAGGCTCATCAATGGGGTTGCCAGTCAGCTGGGATTTAGCTCTAAGCTGAGCTTGGTGGCAGCACCTGAGCTGGGAAATCTCTGCTCCACGTGTTTGTCATCCTGCTTCTGAGACCAGCCGGCAAGCCCACACATGTGCTTCTCCTGTGACAGCAGAAGCCTGAGACCTAAAGCAGCAATACACAAGGTTCAAAACTGGTCCCTTGTCACTTCTGCCTCATTCATTTAGTCAAAACCAGTCACAAGGCCAGGCTCTGATTCAAGTGGAGGGGAAATCGAGTCTGCCTCTTTAGTAAGAGCACCTGCAAAGATGCCTGGCAAAGGTTGCAGACACTTGGAGAAGTAGAGAATTGGGCCATGATATAATCCACACTGCATTCCATTTTTCAAATGACTCAGAGGGTACCTTGTGTAGGCTACCATACGGTGAAGTCAGAAGCAAGTATTTTGGACTTCACAGAGCTTTCCCTTCCTTTTTACCTGTCTCCTACAATTTGGCCCCAAAGGCCACATTTTTATTTTTTATTTTTTACTTTTTAAAAGATTTATTTATTTATTTTTAGAGAGAGAGAGAACAGGTGCACACGTGCCAGAGAGCGGGGAGAGGGCCAGAGGGAAAGAATCTTAAAGCAGACTCCCCACTGAGCACAAAGCCCAAGGCAGAGCCCCATTAGGGGCTCGATCTCACCACCCATGAGATCGTGACCTGAGCAGAAACCAAGAGTCGATGCTTGACTGAGCCACCCAGGCACCTCCCCCAAAGGGCCACCTTTAAACTTGCATCTTTACTTTTCAATCAGTAGTGTCTTTCGGTAGGAACATTCCAGAAAACTACCCTCATGCAGTTACTTTTCTTGTTATAGTACCTAATTATTATGATTACGATAAAGAAAATGATGGTGATGATGATGATGATATCTTTCATTTATTGTACATCTAACCTTGATTATGGAGTAGTGGTTATAACCAGAGCTCTGGAATAAGGCTGCGTGAGTTTAAATCCTGGCCCCACCACATACTAGCTGTGTGACTCTGGACAAGGACTTTTTCCTCTCTGAGTTTTAGTTTCCTCAAATGTCAAATGGCAATTCTCTACCGTTCCTAGCTCAGAGTTATTGAAAGAGCAAAATGAAATGAGACCTTCACAGCATTTATCGCACTGCATGGGATATTGTGGGTCCTCAATAAAATGTGACTATTATTGTTTTTGTTGCCATATGCTAAATAGTGAAACACATACTGTGCATGCGTTATCACATTTAACTTGCACAATGATTAGAAAATAGATCACTGCTCATAGTTGTCTACCTGACCTAAAAGTGTTTTTTTTGTTTTGTTTTTTGTTTTTTTTTTTTTTTTTAAAGATTTTATTTATTTACCTGAGAGAGAGAATGGGAGACAGAGAGCATGAGAGGGGGAGGATCAGAGGGAGAAGCAGACTCCCTGCTGAGCAGGGAGCCCGATGTGGGACTCGATCCAGGGACTCCAGGATCATGACCTGAGCCGAAGGCAGTTGCTCAACCAACTGAGCCACCCAGGCGCCCTGTTTTTTGTTTTTTTAATGCCTGCAATACCCATTAGGATCTGCTATCATGTCAACGTATCATTTATGGAAGGTAGTGAAAAGTCTCACCTTATTCTTTCAAGGTGTAAGGTGCTAGTTTTGGAAATAGCCATGCATGTCCTTTTGGAGTGTCATCCTTCAAGCCCTGCAAAAGTTACCTTTTCTCTCTCAGTCCATCTGCCCTAGCCACCTGCTCTTTCAAAACACAGACACTAACACAAAACCTTAGGTGATATTAAAGCACAAGCTGGATGAATTTTGCCTCCCTGTGGCTGGTGTCCAAAGCAAGGGAAGCTGGACTTTAGTCTTGGCTCTGATGATGACTTCCATGATTTAGGAATTTTGGGTCTGCTCCTCATTCCTGGAGCTCCTTCCATTGTGAAATGGAAGTTGTCAGCCCCAAGCTCGCTCCTAGAGCCACACCTTCAGAGCGAGCAGGTGGGCTAGGCAGGAAAGTGTGACAGAAATGCTTAATAATCAGACACGCTCTCAGAAAAGGGCATTGAGGTTAGGCTGTCATGGATTCAGATTTTTGATTTACAGATGATAACGGCATTTAGGCTCAGCATGCTGACAGCCTGTCTACAATAGTGGACAGGGACAGAGGTGTCATTCAGCAATCAGAAAATGACCAACCAATACCTATCCCTATAAATTTCATTTTTACCCCTTGGGTCAGCTTGTACGACTCATTTTCTTCAAAAGGATGCAAATTCCTCCCATCTGTCTGGGGATTTGCTCTTATCCTGAGATAATGGGAATCAGCAGTGAGAGAGGGATCTTCTGCTCTTTTCTATCCATTATCACTTCTCTGATTATTTTGGTGCCCTCGCATGTGATTCAAGGATAATCAGAGTTTGCACGTTGACTGCATTATGATTCCCTGGTTCTCAAGCTTTCCCAAGCCACCAAAGAGCATCCAGAAGCCAAGTCTGGTTTGTTTAGCACTGAATACTGTTTTTTCTAACACAACGCCTGATGCAAAGTAAGCATTCGGTAAATTCTTATTGAACTAATGAGTACATTAGTCTCCTTAGTTCTTGAATCTCTCTCTACGGCTCTTTAGTTATTCACTTATTCATCCATCTATTTGTTCAACAAACACATATTAAGGTTGTGCCTTGGAATTTTGCATGAGTGAAACAAGAAGAATCAGACTGTCTCTATCTAGCTTCAAGGTACTCAGAGTATAGGAAAAGAGCTAAGGCTTTGTATCAGTCAGTCATTACCACAATAATGCTGTGTAATAATACCACTCTAAAACTCAATGGCTCAAAATGGCAATCATAGATTCTCACTCAACCATCTGAAGGTTACCTGGGGGACTCTCCTGACTTAGTCTGGCTTGGCTACGCTTGTCTCCAAACTGTGGGTTAGATCCAGCTCTGCTCTCGTATCTGTCACCCTACTTGGACCAGTCGGCTAGACAGGGAATGTTCCTCTCATGCCGCTGGCAAAAGTACAAAGAGGCAGCCCCGCGGTAAGAGCCTCGGCACACATCGTGACTGCCAGTATCTCACTCATCAACATGGCCAAGTTCAACACCAACGGGTTCTGGGGAAGTCTCTCCACTCACTGTGAGAGGAGGACGGGCATAAATATTTGCTGGACAATAACCTAAAGTATCACAGCCTTAAATACAAATAGCATATGTGATAAAAAAAAATACTGTGTTATAAATAAGTTATGCAAAGAATAAGGATGTGTAAAGGAAGAAATATTATATATAAAGAATGTGATGAGAATCAGAAATGGCCCTGATGGATGAATGCCGTGTGGGTGTGCAGAGCACTAGTTAGGGGAAAATAACCTGGACAGAGGCAATAGGAAATTTGGAGTGTGTACAGGGAGTAGTAGGGACAACTGTTTTGATGAGGGCATAGGTTGTAGGAAGAAAAATAGTGAGAGAGTAGATCAGAAAGATTGTCTTGGAGCTTGAATACCATGCTAATGGGTTACATAAGACTCGGGGCAACAGAAATTAATTAGAGAGTAACAGGTGAGAAAGCTAACAACAAGAAAAAAGAGTACATAGTGCATTGCAAGGTAGGTGTTAGACAATCTATTAGCTCCTAAGGATCTCCATAGATGTCAGGGAGAATGAACAACCAGTAGACTGAGGTGATAAATAGTAGACATTACACTTTTTTCAAGTATTATTTTTTCCCAGTGAATCTTAGTGGGCATCTCAGACCTCAGGCTTAACATCACAAGTGCAGTATATTTCCCCTGTGAAGCTTCCTCCTGCTTTCCCACCCTGTCATCTCAGAAATGATGTCACCATGGGAATGATGGTGAATGGGTGAGTCCTGTATAGGAGGGAGTGATGTGGAAGTCCTCTCTCCAGGGATGACATTTGCACTGAGACCGGGACAACAAGAAGGAACAAGTGAGCACCCCTTCTATGCCAGCCATGTGACCTGGGATGCATAATTCAACCTCACTAGCCTCAGTTTCCTAACTGAGGAGATGATAATAATACCCCTCCTTTCTAGGGTTCATACGAAGATGATGAAATTACTCACAGAGTGCTTAGAACAGTAAGTACCTGGCACATCAAGTAACTCCATTGTAAAGGTGAAGACAGACAAACAGATACCTTTTTTTATTAGTTACTTAATTAGCTAATTAATTTTTTAGAGAGGCAGAGCACGAACAAGGGGAAGGTAGTGGCAGGGGGAGAGGGAGAGAGAGAATCCCATGCAGGGCTCGATCCTACAACCCTGAGATCAGAACCTGAGCAGAAATCAAGAGTTGGAAGCCTGGAAGCCCAACTGACCGAGCCACCCAGGCACCCCGAGCAGATGCTTTTAAAGTATTATGATCTGTGCTCTGTTCTAGATAGTTACAAAGTGCTAAGGGTGAAGAAAGGAGGATGCCTAACCCTGCCTGGGGCATCAGCAAAGTCTTCGTAGAGGAAATGATAAAGCAGAAAGGAGATAAATTAACATTTATTGAATACTTATTCTTGGTGCTAGGGGATTTCTCTTACTATTTATAGAATTTGCTTTTCATAAACAACTTTGTGAGCTAGGTATGATTATGCCCGTTTTACAGATGAACCAAGTCACTGATTAAATACCTTATCATGATGGCAGAATTAATATTCTAAACCAGGATACCTTGTACTAAACCCACAGCAACCTCTATTTTGCCAAGGTTGCTTTTGGCCAAGAAGGTCTAGGGTGCTAGAACAGCTAACATTTACTGATTATATATTTACTGATTATTAATATAGGTTTGACAGAGTGCTTCATGCTTATAATCTGTTAGCTCATTCAACTCTATGAGGTAGGTATTTTTGTTGTTCTGAGATAAAGAAACTGAAGTTCAGAGAGTTTAAGTGATTTCCCCAATATCACACAGTAAGTGTCAGAGTCAGGATTTGAACTTAGACAATCTGATACCAGAACACATGAGCGTATCCTCCATCTATCCTGACTCTTGCTCAGAGGTGGAAAGAAGCTAGGAGTAGGAGTTGTAGGACTTGATTCAGGACCCGATTCTTCCAACTTGTCATCTCAACCTTGGGTAAATCACATCTTTGAATTTTATTCTTGCCACTTGTAGATGAAGCTAAAAATTCCTGTCCTGTTGGCTCACAACGTTATAGAGCCCAAATGTTATGTTGATGAATGTACAAACATTCAATGTAAATGGAAGTTGTTAATTATTATTGTTGATGTTTTTATTTTAATCTCAGGCAGAGAATAGTGGAAGTAGCCAGGACAGTCATTCCTCAAAAGAGAGGAAACCGCAGATGCCTTCAGATACTTGGGAGAATTTTCATGAAACTTGCCTCATCTAGCTTCCCCCAAATTTTGGAATTTGAATGCACAGTGGTAGATTCAACAAGAAAAATGTAAATCAATACTCTCTGTTGGTCACAGCCAGCCAAAGATAGAACCAGTTTTGAATGGAGATCATGAGTTTCCCACTATCAGTGTGTGCAAGCTATAGGATCTCATGATGCAGGAGGTCCTAATGGGAAAGTCTGCATGCTAGAGAGGTTGACACCTGGACGGCTGTGATAGAGTCCATGGTAGACTCCTACTGTCCTCTTCTGCACTACTCAAAGCCATTCTCTACCTACAGCCAAAGTAGCATTTTAAACATGTATATCTGACTATGCCATCCTCTTAGGTAAAATTGCCCATGGCTTTCCATTTAAATTAGAATTAAATCCATACTCCTTACCATGGCCTACATACACCTGAATAATTGAAGCCATACTAACTTTCCAAGACTCATTTCATCCTTTTCCGGTCTTTCTTCTCGACTCTCTAGCCACATGACTTGAAATGTTTGGCTCCCAGAATTTACCAAGTTCTTCCTCAGGGCCTTGGTTCTTGCAGCTCCCTCTACCGGGAATAGCCCGCCCGCCCCCACCCCGACCTGACCCCCTTGGTTGTTCCAACTCCTACTCATCTGTTCTCATTTCTAATGAAGTGCCACATTGTCAGAGACTCATTGCCTGGTCCTCAAATATAAATTAATCGCTCTTTCATTCTTCATTCTTCATAGAACCCTATTCTTTTCCATCACAGAATATTTAAACACTTTCAGTCACATATTCTCTGTTTTATTGTGTTAGGAACAGTTAGCATGAGATCTACCCTCCTAACAAATTTTTATGTATACGATACACTATTGTTAACTATAGGCATAGCAGATGTTGTATAGCGCATCTCTAGAACTTAATTATCTGTCATAACTGAAACTTTATACCCGTTGAATGGCAATTCCCCATTTCCTCCTCCCATATATTGGTTTTTGATTATTTGTTTTTGTCTATCTCTTGACTAGACTGTAAGCTCCATGAGTGTAGGGACCATTTTAGTCTTGTTCATTGCTACGTCCCCATTCCTGGAGCATAGTATTTCATGGTAGTCCATGAGGGAGAGGTGATAGGAGGGAAGGAGGGAGCAAGGAAGGGTTCTTTGAGTATTTTTTTTTTATTTGTCTGTAAAAAACAAAACAAAACAAAAAAATTACATATATATTACACATAGTGCCCAGAGCTGGGAAGAGGGACTTCTAACAGATTTTGCTAGAAGTCTCTCTAGCATGACATGGAGTACAGCTGGACCTTCAGGAGACACAGGGAGCCTGCAGAGCCCCAGCCTTGCTGAGTCTGCAGATT
This sequence comes from Phoca vitulina, assembly GCF_004348235.1. Lineage (NCBI taxonomy): Eukaryota > Metazoa > Chordata > Mammalia > Carnivora > Phocidae > Phoca > Phoca vitulina. Next base: position 17,079,611 of record NW_022589724.1, on the reverse strand, counting down.
ATCACACAATAGTCGTCAAATATAGCTTGGTAAGTAGGTCAGGAGTGGGGGATGTCCTGTGCCTCTCTGAGATACATCTGGGCTAGGTGTTGGGAGTTTTGTTTGCACGAGCTCCTAAAGATAACGGAGAGACACAATGAAAGGGGGCCATGGAGTCAGGAGTCAGAGCAGTGAGACCTCTGCTGTCATGAAATGTGCATGAAATGTGCATGAAAGCAGGCAGTCTTCCGGTTTCACCCCAGATCATCCACCAAAGTAGCCCTTGCCCTGGAGTGTAATAGAGAGATTGTATCATTCCCATTGTAGACATAAAGAAGTGGTGCTTAAAGAGATAAGTAACTTGCCCAAGGCATCCTGGCTAGCAATCAGGAGAGCTGGGTTTTGAACCCTAGTTTGTCTGGCTCTGAAGATTGTTAAATAATATCAATTAAAAATAAAAAACAACAAGCATCAACAAATGTAAGGATACAAACTGTGAGGAGAGATCTGTCCTCTTCCTCCTACATTCAAGGTCACACAGGTATTAAAGGCAGAGCTGAAATTCAAAACTGGTGTTGTCTTATGCAAGGGATTGTGCTTTTAATATTCATTCATTCATTCATTCATTCAACAAATAATCAATGATAGCCTAACACATGCCAGGTAGCAGGGAACAAGATTGGCGGGATTTCTGGTGACAACTGTAATTTAGCAGGAAAGACAAATATTAAATAGCACTCCTGCAAAGTGGTTTTCATCATCCCTGTTACACAAGTATAGTCACTCTTAGCCTTTATGCTATAATGTGTGGTTGGAGGAGGTCATCCAGAGGATATGACCTATAGTTGGCTGTGAGCTGACCTGGGGCAACTGGATGCTCCCCACCCCCTCCTCTGCCTGTGAAATGTACGTTCGGCCCACCATTCCCATAGCCAGAATTCTTTCAAGGATGCAACCTTGAGAAAACAATGGGTTGTTGAGACCATGTGATGGTATACAACTGAACCCAGTTAAGGCCTTTATATGAACTTTAAGATTCTGGCAGGTGGGTGCGGAGATCTGCTTATTTTGGGGCATCCTGAGGCAAGCCTCATATTTATGTTCTTTTGCTTATTAACACCACCACCTACCAATTTGCATCTTTCTTCAGTCTCTCCTTGCCCTCTGTGTCCTGGGGCCAGTTTTGAGTTTCTACCCAAAGAAGTTAGAAAGCCTTTTTTTAAAATAAAGATTTTATTTATTTTTGACAGAGAGAGAGAGAGCACAAGCAGGGGAAACAGCAGCAGAGGGAGAGGGAGAAGCAGGCTCCCCGCTGAGCAGGGAGCCCGATGTGGGGCTCGATCCCAGGACCCTGGGATCATGACCTGAGCCGAAGGCAGATGCTTAACCATCTGAGCCACACAGGTGCCCCAGAAAGACTTTATTAGATGTCAGTTGCCCAGCATATATGAGGTCATACGTTTTCCAAGTGTTCCTATTTGTACCCAAGTGAAGCAGGGGTTAAAAATTCCAACTTCACAGGTGGTTGTGAGAATTACATAAGAAAAAAAATGTGTGCTTAACTGATACTAGGCACCCAGATAATGCTGTGGAAATAAACACTCTATCCTGGCATCACCTTTACCAGCTCAAATATAATAATAAAAATAATGTGTTGCAGAAAGGAAAATGACCTAGTATTCTATAGCAGAGAAGAAAGCTTATACTTTTCATTAGTAATAGACATCCTAATGCACCAGGTTAGCAGTTCAGCTTGAATAAATATAGAGCAGATACTGCAAGGTTTTTTTTTTTTCCCCCTAAGTAGGGTCCCAGAGAAAAAAGATTTCAGACAAGAAGGGCCAATGGGACCTGGAAAGAGGATTCTGAAAATACACCAGTAGTTAAGATTTGTAACAAAAGAGATCCAAAGCAACGTCACCTGTTAATGTGTGTTAATGATGAAAGATGACACGTGTAACACAGTGAAGAACACGAATAGGTTAAATGATTATGTAGGCAATGAGAAACGGATGTGGGCACAAGCAAATGAATGATGGGGGTGAACTAAGATGAAGGGACATGAAACAGAAAATGCAAAAGGAGGAAGGAAGAAAGGGACAGAGACTTTCGAGAGGATTAGGAGATTTTCAACTGGATGGTGCAAGAAGGGTTGGAAATGACTGCAGTAAATCACAGATCAAGAAGGGGTTGATTTAGAGGACCGAGGACAGGGAAAGCAGGAGGTAGTGAAAGGTATGAGCTGGAGAAAAAAGATAATAAATTTGAGAATTGTTAAGGGGAAGAGTCAGAGAAGTACTGGGTTGAAGCAGAAATCAGTCAAACAGATGCAAGTAGAAATGAAGAAAGACAACGGTGATTAAAATATTCTTTCATTTTTCACGAAAGAGAAGTTAGAGACAATGGTAAAAGTTTGCTCTAAATGAGATATAGTGGAAATGTTCTGAACAGGGAAATGAGAAATGGAGGGTTGGAAGCAAAGAGACAGAGAAGTAACAGAAGGACCAAATAAATAGACATTTGCAGGTAGAAACAAGCTACTGTTTCTGAGGACCTACTATGTGCCAGAGAGCACAGGGGGCTTCCATTTACACCAGCTGGCTCATTCAGTTTTCCCATGACCCCACTTATGGGAAAGGACATGAAGGCTCACAGAAGTTGTAAATCACTCAGAATTAGTCAAATAGTAAGTGATGGAGAAAAGAATTTGAACTTACATCAAAGAGAGGTATCTGAATTGAGGAAACAAACAGTGGTGATAGGTATATTTACAGTCATCTATTTCAGATACAACAATAGAAGGGAAAGCTTCGAGATTGACCTTAATCTTGTAATTAATTGATCCTATACCAACTGAGGGAGCTGGGCTCTGCGTGGCTCACGGGGCTGGCAGAGCTGCAACAAGAGTATCTGGGGGGGGAAGTGGCTGAAGGGTAGAAAAAGAAGCAATATGCCAGGTGATGAATGGAGTCAGCGAGCAAGGCAGGATTAAAGGGACAACGTGAGTTGCAGAGGGGGATGATGGAAACGAGAGAAAACAAATGGTGGGGATTTGTGGGTTCGAGGAGGATGGATGGGAGATGGAGCTCAGATAGAGCAGAGATGGAGCAGGAGAGATAGCAAGCTTTCCTCCTGAGCTGGAGTTTATGTTCGAGAGGTCATCTCGAGGCTTAAAGAAGAAAGACTTAAAAAAACGTACTTGATGGGGCACCTGGATGGCTCAATCCATTAAGCGTCAGAGTCTCGATCTCAGCTGAGGTCTCCATCTCTCGGTCTTTTTTTTTTTTTTTTAAAGATTTTATTTATTTATTTGAGACAGAGAGAATGAGAGAGAGAGAGAGAGCACATGAGAGGGGGGAGGGTCAGAGGGAGAAGCAGGCTCCCTGCCGAGCAGGGAGCCCGATGCGGGACTCGATCCAGGACTCCAGGATCATGACCTGAGCCGAAGGCAGTCGCTTAACCAACTGAGCCACCCAGGCGCCCTCCATCTCTCGGTCTTGAGTTGAAGCCTGGCATTGGGTTCCACACTGGCATGGAGCCTACTTAAGAAAATTTACTTGAATCATGGGAAGCTGGGAAAGAGGGAAGGAAGGAAAGGAGGGAGGGAGGGAGGGACAGACACATGGACAGAGGGAGGATAATGCACTCATAGTAGAAAACCGGAAGGATGCAGTGAAGTTTTCTTCACTGCAGAATTACGACTAGTGCCTAGTACCATACCTGTCTTAGAGTAAAAAGCCAATAAGTATGTGCTCATTCATTGACAATGTACTTGCTTTGCGTCTCTACCCTATGTTAGTGCTCAGGTTAGCTTAGACTGGGTGGTTAGTCATTTTAGGGAAATTGTTTTATTAGCTGACACAGTTAAGTAAAATGTAACAAGGTGAAGTCTAGAGGGAGATCTCTCCAGGCAGAAGGAAAGAGCCTGTGTGAAAACACTGGGACAACAAGAGCTTGGAACATTCTGGGAATAGAAAAGAGATACCTATGGCTAGAACAGAGTGGCGGTCGTGAGGAGCTTGTTAGGGCTGAAGAGGAGAAGAGTGAGGGAGATGCCATAAGATGTTTAGATTTACTTAGAACATTAATGAGAACCTAATATAGACTAGACATTTTCAGACATGTGATCTCATTTCATTCCCATCATGATCCTGAGAAGTAGGTACTACTTTCCCCATTTCACAAATGAGAAAATGAAAGGTCTCATAGGGGCAATTATTAACTGACTTGATCCAGTAGATAAATAGCAAAGATGTTATCCAAACCAAAGCCTGTATGCCTCCCCAGTCCCTGCTTTTCCAACTACACTAAGCTGCCTCAGTCACATGGTATGGATAGGCAGAAATTAAAAAAAAAAAAAAAAGAAACAGAATAAAGTATAGGGTAGGGGGAGTAAAGAAAAAAATGTTACAAAACGACAGAACTCAGAGAGGCAAACTCTGAAAGATGAAGGAAAAAGAAGGATTGGCTGAGAGGACAGGGAAGGAGAATGAAAAGAAATCTGAGACCAGTGGAGTCAGAGATGGGGACACAGGGGCACCCTAGAGCACAGTAAGTTACATCAATAATGAAATGGGAATGAGGGAAGGGGAGAGGAGAAGGCGAGAGAGAAGCTGAGGGGGACAAGAGTGGTGCCATTACCACGAGACAGGACATTGTGGAGTATGAACCGAGAAGTCACACTACTTGGAAGAGGTGAGGAAGCCTTGTCCTGTGCAGGGGGTCAGGGATTGAGAGTCAAACCGACTTGTGTTTTACCCCTGATAAGTATTAAAGTCAAGTGTCTTAGCTTCCCTGAGGCTCAAACTCCACATCTATTAAATGGGGATAACAAGACTTAACTCCAGATGTTGTTGGGATGACACATCAAAGAAGCAGTTATAATTTATTGAGCACCTAGAATGCTAAGCACTTGGCATAATGACTTCTGAAGCCCCACAACCACCGGAAGGCAGGGATTGTTATCATCATGCACTGAGAGACCACATAAAGTTTTGAAGTTGCAGAGTATGTGTTCAGAAATAGGCGTTCTTTTCCTGTGGCCGTGCCATATTCTACACTACCTACTAGCTAAAGTTGGTCCTCTCCAAAATGAACAGCAAATCCCTTGACTGCCTTTTTGGTCTTGTCTTCAATTACTCCCTCTCCCCCTCACTGAACTTCCCCCTTTTCCCTTCATCAGCTCTGCCCTCGCTGCCCTCCATTTGTTTCCAATTTCTGTGTTCTCAGGCAGGTGTCTTAGTTGCAAGCAACTGATACCGATTCTGGATAATTTAAGCAGAAACAGAATTCAGTAAAGTGATATTAGATTACTTAGAATCTCCACGAGGGCATGGGATCCGGGCAGAGTCCGTGAAGTCAAGAGCGCCACTCCAAATCACAGCACAGACACTACTGTTGCCGTTGCTGTAGGCATAAACAGGGCGATTCACTCTTGACACTTGGCACTACTGTGCTCCAAGACAGTGCCGTTAAAACCCATTTCCTCTGGCAATAAAATCTGGATGTAACTGCCCCAGGTAGTGCCACTTTGGTCCCCAGGGGGATTCTGCCTGATTCCTTCCAGCCTCTGGGGTGGCTGAATCTGATTGGTGAATTCTGAGTCACGTGCCCAAGTCCTAGCTGTGGTGGAAGCTGAGAAGGTACCTGGAAATGTTAGCCTCTTCGTGGGAGGTGGGCTGTGCCTCAGAGAGTGAAGCACCCTCTGACGTAGGGAAGGGATTCGTTCAGATACCAAACAGTTGCCAAGAATGCCAAATGCCAGCTTTAACCGGGAATGTCTACCCCCAAGCTTCTAGTCCTTCATGGTTCAACTCCGAGGCCACCTCCTCTGGGAAGCTTTCTTTGATTTCTCCAAGCATAAGTGTCAAAACACCTCATTAAAAAAACACATGTCTGCCTGCCTGCCTGGTACCTGAGATATTTCTGTGCTCATCTCATCCCCACACCCCATGCCCCCATCATTATAAACTCTCCAAGGGCAGGAGCTGTGTTTATCCGTTTCTGCATCCCCATATAGTGCCTGGTAGGAGCCCTGGATATTTGGTGGTGAATGAATGAATGAAAGTGTTGGTCGCATTCGACGGGCCTTTGTACCAGAGGTCCATGAAGGACTTGCACAGACTCTGCCTTACATAAGGGAGCCCTTTTTTCCTGGTGTGCACTTCTATAAATGGACTATGTCAGCATATTTGAAGAAAGGGGCATAGAGAATCAGAAAGCCCCATTGCAGAGGATAGTGGCGGATTGTAAGGGTACAAAGGAGAGACTGAGGGAGGCAGGACGACATATTTTGGAGGAGTAAATGAACTGGAGCAGGCACCAGAGAGGCAAGAGACGATTTAGAATCAGAGGACTTGAAAGGCCAGATTCCACCTCTCCCCCTCCCTTTGGGTTCACAGATTAGTAAACTGAGACAGGAGAAGCACACCTTACAAACCTCAGAGCTGAAACAGACCCAAATGCACTCATGCAGATGTGCCTTTCACATCTTCCATAGGTGGGTTTTTCCAAGGTCACTGAGGACAGGATGATTTAATAGAAACAGCCAAGGCTTTGGAACCTGGAGTTCAGATCTCAGCTCTTTTGCTCACCAGCTATATGACCTTGGGACGTCCCTTCACCTCCCGGACCTCCTGATCTCAGTTTCTTCATCTGAAAAATGGGAATCATAATACCCATCTCACTGGATTATGGTTATGTATAATAGCTAACATAGGTACTTGCCTAGCACTAGGAGAATGCTTCATAAGCAGTATTAAGTCCAAGGTCACAACATAGGGTTTGATTTTTCCTTCTTTTCAGTCTTCTGCCTTTATTCAAAGTCATAAAACAGTAAATAAAATGTGATGGGAGAGGGAAAAAGGCAATTCGTGTGAAGGGTTAAAGACAGAAAGGAGAATAGAGGCAGAAGAGGGAAGAACTAAGAAGAGAGAAGTTAGTGCCCAGAGACCCCACAAAAAAGTGCAGATGGGCAAGGAATATAGAGAATGGGGAATGTCTCACAAATTATAGGGAGGAAGCATTTGTAAGATTAAAGTCAAGATGAAGAGGAATGAAATGAGTGGAGAGATGAAAGAAAAAACAGAGCGAGGAGAGACAAGAAAGGTGAGGGGGGTGGGGAAGGGGGCTGCTTGAGTACCGGATCCCCGCAGAGGGGATGGCTCCCTGGAGGATCCAGGTAGGTGGGTCAGACAGAATCAGCCCAAGGCCAAAGGCTGCCATTGTTGTCTGAGGGCCTAGGTTCACAGATCAACTTGAATCTAGAAGGACTGGGGTAAAGAATTGGTGAACAGACCCCCTCCTCTGAATGGGGCAGAGGGTGTAGGAGCCCGTGGGAGCCAGAAGCAGACAGAGTAGTAGGTCTCTACCTCGCACCCTTTTCAGGAATTTCACACAGAGAACAGAAGCAGCCAAGTAGAGCTGCTCCAAGCTCGGAGTTGGGATCCAAAATACAAGCGCAAGAGTGGGCGGGCTTGCAGGGCGGCAGCTAGGGGGCCAGAGCTTCCTGGCCAGAGTCAGTTTGGGGGCTAGAGCGTGGAGTGTGACACCCCTCAGTCTGTAAGCATTTAATGCAACCGCGGAGGCCTGGATGTGGGAGAGAGGTGGGATCCTGGTGTCGGGGGATTGAATACGTGAGTTGTGGGCAAGTGGGTGAGGAGGGGGCTCTGAGATCCTAAGGAATTATTTCAGGGACGAGAAAAGGGTACAGGACTTGCTATTGAGCTTGTGGGGAGGTAGACAAAGTTAAGTCTTGGCCATCAAGAGGCGCCCCCTACCCCCAGGAGGGCGGGGCTTGGAGCCCGGCAGGGCGACGGCGCGCCCCCAGGTGCAGCCCGAGGAGGGCTGAGCCAGGGGTGGGGTGAAGCTGGGCGAGCTGGGTTGAGCCTGGAGGAATTAGAGGAGGCGCGAGGGGTCCTTAAGTCTTGAGAATTTGGAGAGGGTGGTGTGGTGAGGGTGGCATTGGGGGATCCTGGGAAAGGAGAGGGGGCGACTGGGATTTGCACGAGGCCGGGCGGAGCCTCCGGAACGCCCGGGGTCTGCGGGGGGGAAGCCAGGGAGGGGGCGGGCGGCGGGGCCCGGGGAGGCGGTGCGGGGGGGCGGTCCAGGGCCGATCGGGAGGCGGAGCCGGGAGCTGGGGGCTGCTGGCGAGCGGCTCCCACGGCTCCTTAGCTCCGGCGTCCTGGTTAGCTCCGGCGTCCGCCGCCGCCGCCGCTTCCTCTTCTTCCTCCTCCTTCACCGCCGCCGCCGCCGCTCGCAGCACCGCAGCCCCTCCCGCCATGGCCGCCGCCGGCGCCCGGCGCAGCCCCGGCCCCAGCTCGGGGCTCTGGGGGCGGCGGAGGCTCGGCTTCCACCCGGCGCCGCCGCCGCTGCTGCTGCTGTTCCTGTTCCTGCTGCCGCCGCGGCCGCTGCTGGCCGGCGCCACCGCCGCCGCCTCGCGGGAGCCCGACAGCCCATGCCGGCTCAAGACCGTCACGGTGTCCACGCTGCCCGCCCTGCGGGAGAGCGACATCGGCTGGAGCGGCGCCCGCGCCGGGGCCGGGACTGGGACTGGGACCGGGGCCGGAGCCGCCGCCGCGTCCTCGGGCTCCACCGGCTCCGCGGGCACCGCCGCCGAGTCGCGCCTCCTGCTCTTTGTGCGTAACGAGCTGCCGGGGCGCATCGCGGTGCAAGACGACCTGGACAACACCGAGCTGCCCTTCTTCACCCTGGGTAAGGCTGGGCGCCGGCACACGCGGGATCCCAAGGAGCCGGGAGCCCCTAAGTGAAACCGGACGGGTGGGGGCGCCCTGGGGATCCCCGCCCCGGGCTGCCCCGAGCGGGGTTGGGAGAGGGCAGCCGAGGGGCCCGGAGGGCGTACAGGTGGTTGGAAAGCAGTATGGGCAGGAGGTCCCCAAGAGTGCTTGGCGGGAGCTCGGGGGCGTGCCAACACTCCCGCAGTGGGGACCTGGCCCCCAGTCTCTCAGACCAGGCGTTGAGCTCTGCCGTGATCCATCCCCGACGCCGGAAAACCCAGATGGCTGAGTGTGCGCGAGCTGGGGACCCGGGTGGTCCAGCCGCCCGCGGCTGCTCGGGGCACGGTCACTGGCCGCCCGCGGTTACCGCCCCCTCACTCTCGCCTCGGACTTGGAGGGTCCACTCTTCCCCATAGATTTCCTGAAGATTCGGAGTGGAGAAGCTCCGTGTGGCATCACCTAACCCTCATAAACTCGGTCTCCGTGTGGGTTACGTGACCTTGGCCAAGTCGCTTCTCCTCTCTGGGCCTCAGTTTTGGCCATCTGTGAAATGGGGCTGGGGAGGATTGAGTGATTTCTGAGGAGTGGGCTTCTGAGCCCGAGGTCTCCACTTACAGATTCTCTGCTTTTCTCCCCCACCCTCCTCGTCGCAGTCGCATTTCTGGCCCCCTCCCAGGGGAGAACATGTTTGTCCTCGCTGCTCACTCACTGGGCTAATAATAATAACTTAGAGGCGAGAACACGGAAGCGAAGAGGGAAAGGGTGGGGGTGGGGTGGGGGCTCAAATGGAAAAGTTAATCGGAAAGTTCGCCAGCAGCTTGCTGCCTGCTGGTTCCCAGCGCCAATCCCGGAGGAGTCGGCCCTTGCGAGGAGCTGTGGGAAGCGCGGCCGATTTCCCACCCCGGTAATTGATAGCTTAATTATCTCGGAGAGCGTTTACAAAAATGTTCCCCCTTAGCTCTCCCGCGCTCGCGGATCGCTCGCTCCCCTCCCCTTTTGGGGGCGCGAGGCGCGATTGGTTGTCGGAGTCTGGCCAACAACAGCGCCTGGAAGGCGCCGGGGGCTCGCTCGGAGACTCCCGAGCTCCTCTTCCCGGGATCCGTGCCTTCTCGGGATCCGGCTCGGCTCCGGCATCTCGCGGGTGAGGCGCCTTCGGGATCCCGGCTTGAACCTCCGAGGTTAACTCTTCGCTTGCCTGAGGAGCCCCAAAGACTAATCAATAGACTAGAAGCCTCTCTCCGGGGACCCATACTATTTTTAAATGTATTTTTGTGACCCTCGCCCCCCTTCCCTTTCACGCTGGCCGCCTCCGGAGATTTGAGGGAGTGCCAGGCCCGCTTGTGGTCGCAGCTTCTGGCCCCGGGGCTCTCCCCAGCTGGCTGTAACCTGAGCTAACTGAGCTTTCCGGGAGGCGCGGTGGGAGAGCGCCTCGCAGGTTCCCTGGGGACTTCCCGCGGCGGCGCGTCTAGCGTGCGACACACACTCTCTCTCAAGCACACACGCACGGACACACACATGCACACACACACCACTAGCTCTTCCCACGTGCACCTGTGGGCCTGCCCATTTCCAAGGAAGGGGATGAGGGTGGAGATGGGGTTCCTTAGAGCGAAAGGCTAACCTTGGGCTCAGGGCTAACTCCTCCCGCCTCCTTGCAGGGAAGGGTCCTTCCGGAGCCACGAAGGGTTCCCTTAGACACCACTTCCAGTTCCACCCTTCCTCTTCCACCCGCGTGATCTCTCTACTCCGGGGTGTCCTGAGAGGTCAGGAGTGGGAATCTTCCTAAACGGCTGTTCAAATAAGGGCGTAAAGGGGGACATTCTTGGATATGGCAGGACTTGGGAGCTAGGACCCCCAGAGCATTCCAATTCCCCGAGGATGTGGAGGGCCGGGTCCAGTTAGCTATAGGAGTCGCCGGAAGCTGGCAATCTCTGCCTTTTTAAACTTTGGCTTTCAAGAGGGAGTGGGTGCCTGGGAGCTGGGGCAAGCTGAGTGGGGAGCTGCGTGAGGAGCTGGAAGTCTTGAATCCCCCGGGGCTCCAGCTTCGGCTCGAGAGTCCCCTGGCGCCCGCCACTTGGAGCCTTCCGCCTTCTCTGACGCACAGCAGCTGAGCCTGGCCGCTGGGGACTGCCTGCTGAGGAGTGGGGGGTTGCTGTCCCCCTTGGCAGCTCTGAGCCCTTTGGAAGCGTGTAGGGAATTGTGTCCCGCCTCCTCCTTCTCCCCCCAGCGCCCTGGACTGGCAGCTCAAGGCGCTCCCTCCAGGGATTTGGCTAGCGAGGTAGTCACCAGATGGCCGAGTATAGCAGGAGCTGTGTAGGGAGACGTGGGTTTTTTATTTGTGTTGGTCTTCCACTGTTTGCACGTAAACATGGAGTGCACAATGAGCTCTGGGAGGGCCAGGCTGGCTGCAAAGGAGGGCCGGTGTGTGTGTTGGGGGGTGGGGGTGGGTGGGTACTATGAGTCATTTATGGCCTTACCTTTCCCAAGGTCCCAGGGTAGCTGCATCCCATCATTTCATCCCCAGACCTTTGAAACAGCCTTGCCTAGTGTTTGTCTCCGGTGTGTTGAGCGAGTCTTTCACTACTTCCTGGCCAGTTCAAGGGATTTGGAGATGGCACGCGCCGCGGTTGCCTATGCAGTCCGTAAATGCCAAATCCTGCCGATAATGTGGTGTGTGGAGCCACCACTAGGGGGTGATAGTGTCTGCCAAAGCCCTCGGGCCATGCTTTGGGTTGTGGACCCAGAGTTGGTGGTTTGAAAATGTCCGTGGCAGTAAAGGGTGGGGGTGGGGATGGGGGTGAACAAACACATAAAAGATAGAATTCCCATTTTACTGTCAGTCTAGTTGGGGGACCTCAAGGTTATTTTGCATACGTTGCCTACCATCCGCATTCACCAAAGTCACCTGCATACCTGGCCCTATCTCCCTCCATTCTGCCTCTCTTGTTTGAGTTATTGGCTCTATTATTGATAATGCCTGCTCATATTTCTCCTCTCCCATCATGTTCCAGCCTGCTTTATGTAGATGGAAGTTTACACCAGAGCTGAAATTTCCCCCAAGTTTCGGTGTCTGGGCCTCTTTTTAGATTCTGATCATAAGTCAATGGCACTGACAAAGCGAATTTCCTTTAAAGTGATCAAGGGATAGCAAATAGTTACTGAATCTTTAATGAGGTGCTAAGAGGTTTACTCTTGCATTTTATTATTAATTCACATAAAATATATGAAGTGGGCATTTCCGTTCTTCCCATTTTACAGATTAAGGAATCATTTTTGGAGAGGTCAGTTGCCTAGTTCGTCACACAGTGGGGAAATGGCAGACCTGGCCCTGGAATCTTGTTCTACCAGATAGCTACGTTCTTGGTAGTTGCGTATTGGCAAATATGCGCTGGCATACATATGGTTACATTTAGGTAGGGCATGGTGCGGGGTCCTGGAGAGAAATACACCAGTCATCAACATGAGGAGAACATTTCTCAAAGGAACTTCAGCTACACTCGGGTGCTAAAATATGAGAGTCTGAAAGTAAGGCATGACCTTCAATGACCCTGCCAGCTCAAAGTTCCATGACTCATGGGATGTCAGGGGGCATTCTATGTCATGGTGCCAATGAGTGATGGAGATTACACATTCTGTCACATCAGGGAGGGGACACATCTCTGTAGATTCAGAGAAGGCTGGGGAAACTTCCAAAAAGGGAAAAAAAATATTGAGTGATGCCTTAGGAGGATAGGGTGGCAGAGAGGTTAGAGGCTCCAATGCAGTTTGGGAATTTCGTGTTGGTTAGGATCTGGAAATCTCAGCTGTGGCCCACTGTGACCTTGAACAAGTCATTTATCCCCAGAGCTTCAGTTCTTTGTGCTGTAATGTGAGTGGGTAGAGAAGCCCTAAAATAATCCTTCGGTGTAGAGATTCTATGAACTTGAAGTGCCCTGATGCACTCTCTTACTCTGACTAGCTCCTCTCGCTTCTTACTGTCTCCTTCCTTTTGCTGGTAACACAGGGTGTTGGGAAGGACTGATTGAAAAGAAAGAATTTGTGCAGGAGCAACTGCTGGTACAGGGCTTCAGAGGTGAACCTGCACATCACTCAGTCCTCATTTGCCCCCAGGCAGCCCTGGAGTCTGCTTGTGGATTTAGCTTTCATGCCCACAGGTAGGGAAATGGCATCCTTCTTCCTGCACTTGACGATGGCCGGGCTGGACTGTTTACCACCAGCCTTGATTCAGCAAAAGGGGGAAAAAAAGAGATAAAATGGAGTAAGCACTTATTGTCAACATTTCTTTCTTTTTTTTAAAAAAAGATTTTATTTATTTATTTGACAGAGAGAGACACAGCGAGAGAGGGAACATAAGCAGAGGGGAGTGGGAGAGGGAAAAGCAGGCTCCCCACGGAGCAGTGAGCCCGATGAGGGGCTGGATCCCAGGACCCTGGGATCATGACCTGAGCCAAAGGCAGATGCTTAACTACTGAGCCACCCAGGCACCCTGTCTTTTCTTTCTAAATTGCCTTGGCATATATATCCCACAGTTAAGGCGTGTGCTGTGTATTTGGGGGAGGGCACATAGAGAAGGATAGCCCATCCAGTAGTATGTCTAAATGCATTTGCATGAGTAGATCTGTAGATCTGGTCTGCAAAGATTCCTTAAAATACAAACAAAAATGGAGACCAAAAGAGAAAAGCCTCCGGAAGGAATGAGGATTCAGGCACCAAATCAGAAGGGTTGCCGATAAGCAGGGAGTTTAGCCTACGAAGGACAGTTCAGAAAGGGCAGGAGCAGCTGCCTACGAATGTCAATGGGGAATGAGGAATGTGCTTTTTTCTGTCTGGTTCCAAAGGTGCAAATGCTAGGGGGATGGAGTTCAGCCCCCACAGGGGTTTGGTTCCCAGGGAGCCGTCCAGAACTCAGCATCCTGACCCCTAATGATTATAGGATTTGTGTTGGAGGAAGCCTTCCAACAGAGACCACACAGCTATCTGGCAGGCATTTGGAGAAAGAGCCCAAGCCCTGGGAGACAGTGAGGCTATTTGCCCTTTTTGGTTTCTGGCTTGATTCTGAAGGTTGATGCCAGTGATTAACAGGGAGGAAAAACAACAACCAGATACAGATAGTAGTAATCTGGGTCTTCTGTAGGGATTTCTGACCACAGAATATTCGTTAAAACCAGTCCCAGTGTTCTTTTCTGTATGGGCCAGAGAGAGAGAAAGAGAGATTGTGGGGTGGATAAGAGAGAGAATTTGATATCTTCAAACAAAGCTAGGTTTAAAAAATATGTATGTTATTTTCTCAGTTGGGCATCAGGCCCCTTATCACTAAATAAAATATTTGAGTGGCACTTAGACTTCGGGGTCCCATCCTGCTGTGATGGTCCAGGTTTCGGGGATATTGTAAATAAGGGTCCCAGTCAGGGGGGTGTTCACTGGTCTCTGATCTGAGTCTTCCTCTTCCCACTCCCATCCCCAGCCTTTCACCGGCTCAAACCTGATGATACATATTTAAGAATCAGGGCAGATAGAGATGTATTGTTTGCCCTCAGAAAGTACCAAGTTACTGAGAGGGCAGTGGGGCAGGGAGAGAGGTGGATTCCTTTCGGCTGTGTTACGGAGGCTCAAGTTCGGTCAAGGCCAGCCAGATTGGCTGTTTCTGGGGGTCCGTGACACCAGCTGAGATAGCACAGCTCTGCAGGCTTGGGTGTGACCCAGAGCTTGATGTTTTCCTGAACTGGGCCCTCAGGCTGCAAGAGCGTTCTATAATTTTAATTTACAGCAGGTTCGGCAGGTTTGAAATGGGCTCTGGCAAGCAAAATCTCCTGCTTCTCACTTCCTTGTTTTGCTGTAAATTTGGCCTTGGCTGCCCTAGGACGGTGTGAACACGTGGGCTTCAGGGAGAGAGGGATGGGGAGTGACAGTGACTTCTTTGGGTGAAGTCATGAAAACTTTGACCATGACCATCAGTGCGGATGGGCTCACCGCCTCACAACATCTCAGAGCACACAGTATTTTTTATGGGAACATGGGGGCCCAGACTGGGGAAGAAACTTACTTGAGGACCAGCAGTTCAGACTTGAACCCAGTGGTCCTGGGTCCCACTCTGTGCTTCCTCCCATTACCCTGGACCTCGAACACTTGGCTGTGGGTTTAAATACATCTCAGTGTCTGAAACTGGGCTGATCATCATCAAGTGCACCACTCTCTCCTCTCCCTGCAACAAAAACAAACCAAACCCCTCCCCCCAAATACTGAAAATCTACGGAGAAAAATATCCCCAGGGAAACGGAATTTGTTCTCCTGCCCAAGTACCCAGCTGGTTGGCTCCCATCTCTCCGGAGAACCGGAGCTGATAGGTTTTTGTTCTGGGGGAGGAAGCCTCATCGCTTTTTACTCCAGCTGCCTTTGGGGGTGAGCAGAAGAAGCCTGCTCTTTTCCAGGAAAGGAACGAAAGTCGGATTTAACCTTGACGTGGAGCAGCATTCCGGGGATGCTTTCTTTGCAGAGCTCATGCTTTCCCAAGTTCTCTCACTGACCAGCTAGTGGCAACAGAAGATTAACTATAGTGAGAGAGAGAGAGAGAGAGCGCGCGTGAGTGAGAGAGCTAGTTTCTCTCCCTCCCAGCAGAGCTTGCAGCCTTCCTGCCCTGGAAGGAGGCAGGCAGCCGGCCTTGGCCAGGCCTCCTCTCCTCTCCATTGCTAGCGCTCGAGTTTCTCTGGCTCTCTGCTGCTGTCTGTAGCTCTCCGGGACGGCAGCCCCCATAAAGACTTCCCTTTGGGTTGGAAGGGGGATGGGTGATGACTACACAATGTGAGACTCAGGACTGAGACCTCCGTAGCTTCCCTGCTGGCGGGCTAGGACGCGCAAGCAGCCCCGTCGGTGAGTCCAACTTTGACGAGGCTGCCGCAGGCTATGACCTGTCTGGGTTTTCACCTGAAGGGGAACCATGACTCCAGCCCCACTGTCAAAGCCCCTGGCAGGCTCAGACCTCAGTGCTTCTCTCAACTACAATTTTAGCAGTCAACTCAATGGCCTGTTCACCTCCACTCTTATCCTGTCTACTCTACCATCCGTACTTGCAGCCAGAGTGATTTCATTAAAAGCCCAGATCTGATCGTGGCTGTTCTCTCCTAAAGCACTTCACTGGTTCCTCACAATTCTTAGTATGGAGTTCAAGCTTCTTATTGTGGTCCAAGTCCAAGATCATACTCTGCCCAGAGTGCCCTATCGTAAGAACCCTCCTCCCTTTTGGTTTGGTAGTTTTGTTCCACCACTCCCCTGGGAAGATTCCTTCTTACCTTTCAAGGCTGAATTTGTTTTTTTCTTTTCTTTTTTTTTTTAAAGAATTTATTTAAGAGAGAGAGAACGAGCAGTGAGGAGGGGCAGAGGGAGAGGGAGAAGCAGACTTCCCACTGAGCAGGAAGCCTGATGTGGGGCTGGATCCCAGGACCCCGGGATCATGACCTGAGCAGAAGGCAGCCGCTTAAGCTACTGAGCGACCCAGGCGTCCCTCAAGACTGAATTTAAATGTCACCTTATCTTTGCAGCCTTTCCTGACCTCCCACTGGAGTTGCCCACTTGAGCCTTGGCGCCCACTATCAATATAAAGGAAGACTCTAACAATGACTAGACCCTTAAGTGAGCACCTACAGTGTGCTAAGCACTGTCCCAGGTGCTTAGGATATAACAGAGAACAAAAGATATAGATTCTTGTATTCAGATAGCTCATTTGTAGAAGTGAGTGAGTGTGTGGATGGGTGGGTGGTGAGCAGAGGATAATAACAATGCACATGATAAATAAGAAAATTATGTAGTATGTGAGGATGTGATAAATTCTATGAATAAAAGAAAATTAAATACAAGGGAAATTTTGGAAATGAGATGGGTTTTCATATTAAGTAGAGCAGAGCAAGAGGAGCTTGTTGAGAATGAGGGGGTAGAACCAAGACTTGAAAGTAATGAAGGAGTTAGCCAAGCAGATATCTAGGAGAAGAGCATTCCAGGCAGAGCACTACCCTGGAGCACATCTGGAATGCCCAGGGCCAGTGCATCTAGAGTGGAGCGAGAAGGGAGAGGCAGGACAGGACAGGAGAGGACGTGGGGAGGCACCCAGGGCCATACAGACCGCTGCTGGGGTTTTTGCTTTCACTGTGAGTGAAGTGGAGAGCCAGGCAGGATTTTAAGCAAAAGAGTATCAACATCTAACTTATGCTTGGAAAGACTTACTTAGGCTTCTCTGGACAGGAGCAAAGATGGAAGCAGGCAGGTCTGTAGGAGTCTGTTCAGGGATGATGGTGGCTTGGCCTACAGCGAGAGTCCCTACTGGGCAAACCTGGAGAGGTGCTGGAATTCCACTCATCCGTCTTAACATCTGAGCTGGAACACCATCTGTTCCGTAGAGTTTTCCCTCTTCTGAGCTCCCATAGTCATTCCTTCTACCTTCTCCTAGCTCCCTATTATTCTGGGGCTGACGATAGGATGAGGAATGCCGTCAGTCTGATTGGAGGAAAGTGTGCTGGGTTTAGGGAAGACCTCCTCTTGAGAATCATGAAAGCCAGATAAGGGATTGGAATCTTTGCATGGTGGCAAACAGAGAGGCATTGAATGTTGTGGGGAAGACAATATGCCATGGTTTGGGGATCACCAAATGTAATAATCTAGGGCATTATCAAAACAAAACCCTTCTATGTAAAGATGGGGAAATCGAGGCACATAGCAAGGCAGCGATGAAGCAAAAAACAGATCTCAGTCTACTGACTCCTGGTCCAGTGTGTCTTCCTCCCACCTTGGGGAAGGGCAGCTGGGCCACCAGGGCGGGGGGGGGGGGGGGGGGGCTGGTGTTCCAGACGTTATCATTCTGGCATGAAGCAGGCCATGAGAACATCTGTTGGACATTTACTGTGCCCCCAGGTGTCACACTGGTATGGCTGCTATCTCGTTTCATCCTCTCCACGGTGCTGAAAGACCAGATTCACCCCATGTTTTAGGTGAGCGCTGAGGCTCAGAGAAGTTAAGGAACATGCCCGAGACACACAGCTGTTACGCGGCTGGGCTGGGTCCAAACCCGGGTCTGCCTGGTTCTAAACCCTGTGCTCTCTCGCCTCCCAGGCTGCACAGGACTAGGAGTGCTCCTGAGTTTTCATCTCTTCGACAACCACTCTTACTTTTTATCTTTTCCTGTTCTCATTACCAAGAAGTTGCAGACGTTTCTTTATTGGAACTGCGGTGTGACAGCCTCACAGACCCAAGGGACTGAGCACCTTGTTTCTGCGCTGCCAGGAGCTGACTCAGCATCTACCCAGGCCCTTTCACTCGGTGCCACTTTGCCAAGAGAGCACCAGGCCTTGTCTCATTTTCTCTAGATGCCACTCATTATCCCTGGACTACTCGACAAGCAAATACCTACACTTCTATGCCTTCATGACTCCCCCCTTTCTCTCCTTCCTCCTCCCCTCTTTCCTTATTCCTCTCCCTTCTTCCTTTTCCACTCTTCTTCTCCCAGGGCTTAGGGAATTCCCTCCTTATGCTGGGCACAGTGTCATACTGGGGGAAACTGTTATCTAGTCCTTTTAGGCACATGGGAAAGCCGTACCTTCTCTTTCCAGAAATTGACCGGGAATCCGTTGTCAGACCCACAGCCCCCTTTTGACCAGGTGCACTTCCTTGGCACTCTTCCTCTCCACCCCAAGTTGAGTTTTGTCCACCTAGCACTTCTTCTTCTTCTTTCTTTTTTTTTTTTTTTAAGATTTTATTTATTTATTTGAGAGAGCATGAGCAAGAGAAAGCACAGGAGCTGGGGAGAGGGGCAGAGGGAGGGGGAGAAGCAGATTCCCTGCTAAGCAGGGAGCCAATGTGGGGCTCAATCCCAGGACCCTGAGATCATGACCTGAGCTGAAGGCAGACAGTTAACCCCCTGAGCCACCCAGGTGCCCCACCACCCAGGTGCCCCACCACCTAGCGCATCTTAGCAGACTCGTGCAGTTTTTATGTTCCCTTGTTGAGAATGGAAGTTACATGACGTTATCTATACATATGGGACATATATAATAATAGGTGATCTTTAGATATATTAGAATGCTGTAAAAATCCAAATAGTGTATCCTTTTCCTAGAATATTAGAACCGAGTAAAATAAAACCTCTGAGATCCAGCCCAGCTCTCTCATTTACCGAGCAAAGGGAAGTACATTTTCCAAGGTCCCAGAGCGAATGCAGAGCAAAATCCAGGCTCCATCCCAGTTCCTCTGACTGGGAGGCAGTGTGCTGGAGGGTGGGGGTGGGGGGTGGGGGGGACATGTGCCAGCTCTAAAGACCCCCAATCCCCCCGGATCAAGTCCTGGACGCACTGTTTCTTCACTGCAGTGACATCTGTATGCCACCTCCCGGAGCCTGTTTGCTCATCGGTAAAGTGAAGACGAGATAATAATCACTTCTCTGGGTTGCTGTGATCATTATTTTTGGAGAGCCCTCTATAAACTAGATTTCCGTCAGTGCCTAGCGTCGTGCTCAGTCTGTACTGACACTGAGCCTCTGATCCTCACGGAGCCGGTGTGTGCCAAGCACCAGAGTACAGGGTCTGGAGGGGTTTTTGCTCTATGCCTCTTAGCCACCTGGAATCCTTTTTTGGAAGGAAGTAGAGGTATGAATAAATAATGAATGCAAACTCCTTTTCCCTTGCCCCTCCCACTCCAGCAGGCTATGCTTACACCTCTCCCTGTCCGCCCTTCTCCCTCCAGTGAGGCAAGAAAGGATGAAATTGACCATTGATCTCTGCTCCTTCTCCAGAAGCAGGGGGAAGCCGGGAACTCCAGGGTTGTCTGAGGACAGCTTGGACAGAGAGGCTCTTAGATCCGAAGTCTGAGGCAGGTGGGTGTCGGAGGAGGCAGTCGGGGCAGAATGTTCTCCCTTCTGGTGGTGGCTGGCTGACAAAGCCTTGCTCTCAAGCACCGGGGAAAGTCACGAGTGGCTTTGCAAGCAGCCGAAAAGGGAAGGAACATTTCCATTAGCAGAATCAGCAGTGAAGAGATTTCCAGTCACAGTAATAGCTGCATTTGGGGGAATCATTTCAGTAGGGACTGTGGGTGGAGGACAGAGGGGGTGGGTGACAAGGAAAGTCACAGAGACGTCTGGTCTACCCGCACCGAGCTGAGAGCCAGTGCCCAAGGAGAAACAGGTGCCGGACGCAGAATGACTGGGAGTTGGGCTGGTGGTTGTGCGAACATTCCGGACCTTCCACATCCCTCCTGGTGCACAGAGCTCCCTCAGGAGTCGCCACGGGAGGCTTCACGCTCACACTACACTGCCTTTGATCTGATTACTTGG
The DNA here is from genome assembly GCF_004348235.1 of Phoca vitulina. Classification (NCBI taxonomy): domain Eukaryota; kingdom Metazoa; phylum Chordata; class Mammalia; order Carnivora; family Phocidae; genus Phoca; species Phoca vitulina. The sequence continues at coordinate 17,059,589 of NW_022589724.1, read as the reverse complement.
ATTACTCTTTTCAAGATTTCAGAGCCAGGAGCAGCTTCCTAGGCTCTTGGCGATTTGTAAGAGGGAAAATTCCTAGATTATTTAGCCCAGTTTTCCCTACAGTTAACTACTCATTGGAATCACTTTGGAACCCAGTCTCTTGCTCCTAGCCTCACTGAGGCACCCAGAGGGGCCTGGGAATCTATATCTTAACAATGGTACCAACTCCTTAGTATGTCCCTCAAGGACCTGCGTCAGTGGCCCCTGGATACCTCTTCAGCCTCACCTCCTGACATTCCCCATGGCACTTGATGGTCTAGCCTCACTGACAACTTGCAGATTTCTGAGGGTGCCGGGAACATTCCTCCCACCTGACCCTGGAGTGGAAACGCTATTCTCTCTGCGTACAATGCTTTTCCTGTCCCTGATTCACCTGGCCAACGCCTAGCCTTAACTCTGCTATTACCTACTCTGAGTAATCTGCTCTCTCCTCCAAGGCTTAGATAGAGATTTTTTCCCCCCATAAATGCTCATACCCCCCTCTTAGGGTTGCCATACTTTGTGAATAAAAATAGAAACAAAAAATAAAATACAGGATGCCCAGTTAAACTTGAATTTCAGACAACGAATACTTGCTTAGTAGAATTATGTCCCATGCAGTATTTGGGATATAGTTGTATTTAAGATGACTCTCTGATGATCAGAAATTCAAATTTAACTGGGCATCCTGTATTTTATCTGGCAAGCTCCAGGGACCCTGTGTTTCTCTGTCTCCAGTCAGAGATCACACCACCACTGCGTGATTAGCTCCCCAAACCTCTTCCCACATTTCCCCCATCTCAGGAGATCAGACTTCCATCCTGCCAATTACTCAAGCGAAAGAGTCATCCCTGAAATTTCCTTTCTCTTGCCCCTCATTCTCTCTTTCAGCCAACCTTGTTGGTTTTACTCCTAAAATGGCTCTCAGTATGATTCACCTGTAATCTCCTAATGCCATAATCTTTATCCTAGCCACCATCCTTGCTCACGTGGGCTGTGATATCCGTCTCTTGTCTTCCTGCTGCATCTCTGTCCCCATCCTTTATACTACACGGCATTCAGCACATGGGCCAACCCCAGCTTGCTGCCCGCTTTTATACAGCCTGTGAGCCTATTTATTTATTTATTTAAATAGGTGAAAAGAATCCAAAGGAAAATAACCTTTTGTGATATGTGACAATTACCTGGAATTCAAACATCAGTATCCATAAATAAAGATTTATTGGAACACGGCCACGCTCATCCGCGGGCGTATGCATTGTCTCTGGTTGCTTTTGCTTTACAACAGCAGAGCTGTTGTAGCAACAGTGAGTGTCTGGCCCACAATGCTTAAAATATTTACTAACTGTCCCTTTATAGAAAACGTTTGCCAACCTTGGTATATATTCAGTAGCCAGAGTGATCGTTTCCCCAAAAAAGGAAGTTAGATCTCGTCACTCTTTGCTATTTAAAACCTTTAATTGTTTCTCATTTCTCTTAAAAACAAATCTTAATTCCTTTTCAGAGTCTAGAAAATCCTACAAAGTTTGCCACCTTCTCTGAGTTCATCTTCCATTTTCTCCTTTGCTCTCAAAACTGAAATATCACCTCCTCCGAGAAGTCTTCCCTGACCAAAGTAGCACTCTGGTCCACCCTCCCTTCATAGTTTTCTGTTCCATTCATTTTGAAAAACCTTTATGTCATGGCTCATCTCTTAGGACCGTGCCTTGTTCATCCTTTTACTCCCTGAACCGTGTAGCACAGGACACTGCATACAGTAGGTGCTGAGTGGATATTTTCTGACCAAACGAAGGAACATGGACAACTGTAGGAGTGATAGTCGGTGAACAGCTCCTTAAGGGGTACCTGCCTCATCGGGGTTTTCTGTTGCTTATTGGCGAGATTGTTGTGAGGATTTCAAGAACTAAAGTGTGTAGAGCGTGCTGAGCAGCGCCTGCCAGTCAGCACATGCTATCTAGGTGCTTGTTAAATAAACAAAACTAAATAGCCCTGCACCCTAACCCCTGGGACCTGCCCCTTCCCCACTTTTTTTTGTCGTTGGCGGGATTTAAGGCAATTCAAAGGAAGTCTTGTGAGTAAAGATCTCATGGAACCCAGGGGGCAGGTGTGATCTGGTGGCCAGGACTATGAACCAGGAGTCTTTTTTTTTTTTTTTTTTAAAGATTTTATTTATGTATTTGATAGAGACACAGCGAGAGAGGGAACACAAGCAGGGGGAGTGGGAGAGGGAGAAGCAGGCTTCCTGCAGAGCAGGGAACCCGATGTGGGGCTCGATCCCAGGACCTTGAGATCATGACCTGAGCCAAAGGCAGACGCTTAATGACTGAGCCACCCAGGTGCCCCATGAACCAGGAGTCCTAGGTTTGGTCTTGGTTCTGCTGGGTGTCGGTTGTTCGTCCCTTCCATATTTTGGGCTTCCCTCTGTTTCTAATGTGATGAGATTGAACCCTGTGATCCCTAAGGTTCTTCTCAGCCCCTTCAGCTCAGCAGGAGCCCAGGAGGGAGAGAAGGGCTCCCTTGAGTTTCTGAGGCTGGAAGCTGCTGCAGCAGGATAAAGCCTCCCTCCCCTTCTTCCTCCCTCTCTGCATCCTTCCTGGGGCCTCTGAAGATCAAACCCTAGCTCTGAATCCAGGTGCAACTCAAATTTTCCAGCCCAGTCTCACACTAATTTGTTAGGGAACCTTCTTCAATTACCTCCTTTCTAGTCTCCCCCAGGGAGGGAGACTGGAGAAGCTGACCACCGAAGTAACCAATTACTTGTCTGCCAATAGCGGGGCTCCTCCTGTCCCTCCCTCCCTTCTTTTCTCTCTCAACTTTATTCTCAGGGCCTTGCTGAAGCATCTCTCCTCACTGCAGAGGCCTCTAGGGAAGGGCCCCCCTTGCCCCTGGCTCCCTGCTACCAGCCCCGGAATAGAAAGCCATCCCGCCCCCAAGTGGGACAGCCAATGGGAAGGCTGGTGGCTGAGAAAGGGCAGAGCAGCAAACCTTGGAAAAACCAAAAACCGGTTTTGCAAGTCTGCTAAATCCCAAACTGTGCTGGATTGGGAGGCAAATGCCTTGATTCTTGTCCTGGGTCTGCCATTCCCTGGCTAGATGACCTCAAATAAATGACAGTTCCCCTTTGGGCCTCAGATAAGATTGAGGAATATTATCCAAGCCAGCTCTCCTTCAAGAAGTTGGGGAAGATTGAGCTGCAAGAGAGGAGAAACCTTCCAGTCTTGTCCACTACCTGGATCCCAGGTGCCTAGAGCCATGCCCATCGCATAGTAGGCCCTCAGTAAATACTGGTTGAATGAAGTTAAGAATAAATGGAAAATTAGGTGTGATCAAACATTGCTCATCCAGAACTTAATCACTGCTTTATTTTTTTATTTTATTTTTTTAAAGATTTTATTTATTTATTTGACAGAGAGACACAGCAAGAGAGGGAACACAAGCAGGGGGAGCGGGAGAGGGAGAAGCAGGCTTCCCGCGGAGCAGGGAGCCCGATGCCGGCTCGATCCCAGGACACTGGGATCATGACCTGAGCCAAAGGCAGACGCTTAACGACTGAGCCACCCAGGCGCCCCTAATCACTGCTTTAGATCACTCCTCAAATGCAGTGCCTTCAGCCTCTTATCAACTGGGATTTGCAGGAGAGATGAATTCTATTTGCATTTTCTAGATAAAACCCATTCACCTAAAACCCAAGGTTCACCTTTAGCTCCCCTTGCCTGGAGCTAAGCCCCTCAGTCATTATTCAGTGATCCTTCCATCCCAGTCTGTGTGCCCAGTCCCTGGGGGCACAGAAATGCAAGGGGTTCACAGTTATGGGGATAATACCATTTGCACTTTTTGATTTAAAGAAAAAAAAAGAAGCCTCCTTTTCATGGGTATTTTTAGTGTCTCCATATTACAGATGAACACATGGCCATTCAGAAAGATCAAGTCAATTGTGCAAGGTCACATAGTAAATGGGATTAGCTGTATTTATTTTTAGAAGGAATCTTTGTATCACTGTCACAAATGGAACACCAGAATAACTTGCTATAAATAGAAGATAGCCTGTAAAAAGTATGTAACTATTAAAGGAAATATATATATATATATATATATATATATATAGTTACATATGTGCTCAAATAGATATATGTATATATGTATATGTTTACATACCACCTAAATTTATCTCTCATACCATACTTTGGGAACACATTGATCCAGCCCACAACTGAGACAAAGGTATTCATTTAAAATTTAAATTTTGCCCACTTAATTGTCAGATTTCCTCTAATACATACATTTAAAAAATACTTTTCCTGCCTCATAGCTACCACTTTCCTACTCATTTTTTTTTTTTTTTTAATCAGAGGGGGAGAGAAAAAAAGGGGGGGGGGGGGGGGGGAGAGGAGGGGCAGAGGGAGAGAGAGAATCCCAAGTAGGCTCCACGCCCCGTGTCAGGCTTCATCCCACAACCCCGAGATCATGACCTGAGCCAACATCAAGAGTCGGATGCTCAACCGACTGAGCCACCCAGGTGCCCCTACTACTAGCCATCTTTTAAGATCCAGCTTGAATGTACCTTCAGTGCTTCCAAAATGACTCTCCTGGCATCCCCAAGAACACTTCTCTCCCAGACCCTTGGGATATTCATTGCAGTTCTGTTTTCATGGAAATAATTGTGATTGGTTAATGGTCTGCCTCTCTTGCTAGTCTTTAACCTTCCTAAACACCTTGTCTCTTTCATATCTGTAACTCTTGCAGCTAGTTAATGCATGCTTATTGAATTTTAACTTAATTTTAACAAAGGGAACACAAGCTTGTTGTAACAAATGCAAACAATTCAGGAATATTATAAAGGAAAAAGTGAACGTCTCCCCCCTACCCAGTCTCATTTCCCTAAAGTGATCATTACAAAGAATGTGCTGGGATCCTTGTGGAATGTGGAATAACTATGCACCCAAACAGCCACCTTTGGGTGGACAGAGAGAAGTGACTTGTCCAGCATCTCTCTGTAAGTTTCTTACAGGCAGCTCAGGGATATGAACATTGAAATTGTCATTTCATTAGGGTGTTGTTTTTTTCAAACTGGGTACCATGATAAATCAGGGGAATAGGAGTCACTTTGGGCTTCAGCTAAAGAGATGGTCCCCTTTTATTTGTCTGCAACACTGAACCCCATTTCACTTGAACAAAAGATTCCACAACTTGAAAGAATGTTCTATAAGCACAGTGCTATGCGAAGATCACACCATCCACTTCTATGTCTCATGTACAATATATTAGAAAGGAGATGGTTACTGTTCCTGCCATAATATTTTATGGAGGTGTTGTGATTGGAGAAAGCGCACTGACCATCTTATATTCAATATTAAGCCAACTTTACAATGCTCCTCCCTGCATGCTCAGGCCCCAGAATCTGCCTCCAGATTTATTCCAGTCCTTGGCCTGGGAGTCATCTTCTTTACTCACCCCTGATTGGAAAAAATGTTTATATATGAAATGTATGTATATATAAAAATGTATGTATATTATATATGTTTATACATAATGCATATATTCATGTATATATCATACACAGACATTATACATATATACAGATATATAGGAGAGAGGGAAAATATAATAATGACTCTCTGTCTGGAGAACTAAAAGAAGAAACTGGACCCAGGAATGGAGTTGCCAGAAAGGGAGTGATTATCACAGTGAGTGGGGGTGGGTAGGTGTCTCTTTCTTTCTGGCACCATATTTGACATGACTGATAAAGCAATTCTTCCCCTTCTACCTTAGATTTTTTCCTCACTTGGATGGGGAGACCGACTTTTCAGGCAAGGATTGCCTGGGTTTAGGTTGAGTTGTTTACTTTAGAAACCCTCGTCTGTAAAGCTATGTGGATTGGCAGTTGGGTCAGTTAATAGAAAGTCTATTAAAGCAGGGAATCATAAAAAATAATAATGTACCTTAAATATTTTATTTTAACTTAAGATATGTAAATGTGTATACATTTGCCAATTACTTGATGTAGGTTCCCGAACTCTTCTTTGAGTCTAGGTCAGCTGATTGAAGTCCCACGCCATCTTCTTTGCATAAACTCTGCTCATAATGCACCAAATATGGTCTCCAATGTTGGTTTCATAAAGGGGACTGAGGACTTGAAGATGCTTGCCAAGTAATTCTCCCAGAGTTTTATGATTCCTTTCTAAATTTTTATAGTTGTCACACCTGACCTAGCTCAATAGCAATATTTAAGTGACTTTATTTTTATAGCAAAAGCAACCTAGCCCTCTTAGAAACCACTTCCTTCTGATGCTCATAAATTTTTTAATTTGCATAATATTTCATTAAATTTTCAAGTTACAGAAAACATAACAGGCATCCATAGGTTTGAGAAACAAATTGGTCTTCTGTAAAAATGCAACTGAACTGATAGCAAGCTAAGAATGCTGGAGAGGAAGTAACTCGCTGGTGTGAGCACTCAGGGCTTGTGGACCTCAAGGATGTTTTACAGAGATGGTAGAGAACACTGGTTAGCCTGCCGGTCCCAGAGAGGGGCCAGCTGAAAGCTTTTGAAATACATACATGTTTCAGGTTGACAGAGACAGTAAGCCACAGAATTTTAGAGGCTGCACCTTTAGATAGCATTCTGACTTAAAGGAGAGGAAAAGGGAAGCCATTTACACTCCTGGTGGAAATATAAATTGTTGCCATCAGTATGGAAAACAGTAAGGAAGTTCCTCAAAAAAATTTAATATGGAATTACTGTATAATGCAGCAATTCCATTTCTGGGTACATATCCAAAGGAAATAGAAACAAGATCTCCAAGAGATACATGCACTTTCAGGTTCACTGAAGCATCACAATTGCCAGGATAAGGATGCATACCTGTGTCAGTCAGCGGATGAATGGATAAAGATGATGTGGTATATACATACAACGGAGTATTATTCAGCCACGAGAAATAAGGACGTCTGCCATTTGTGACAATTTGGATGGATCTTGTGGGCATTTGTTAGGTGAAATAAATCAAAGAAAGGCAGATACTGTATGGTATCACTTATATGTAGAATCTAACAAAGCCAAACTCATAGAAACAGAGACTAGAATGGTGGTTACTGGGGTGTGAGGGAAATGGGGAGATGTTGGCCAAAGAGTTACATGCTTCCAGTTATGAGGTGAATAAGTTCTAGGAATCCAGTGTGTAGCATTGTTGATTACAGTTAAGGGTGATATATTATATAGTTGGAAGTTGCTAAGAGAGCCGATCTCAAATGTCCTCACTACAAAAACAAAATGGTAATGATGTGATGTGATGGAGGTGTTAGCAAATGCTATGGTGGTGATTATTTTGCAGTATATGAGTGTATCAAATCAACACTGAAATTTACACGATGTTATATGTCAATTATATCTCAGTAAAGCTGGAAAAAATAATTAAAAAAATAAAGTGGGGGAACTGAATCCCAGAGATGAGTCAGGAACACAAATTGTTGAACTCATGGAGTTCACGGCCCCTCCAGGGACTCCATAGCATTTGTCCCTAATGTCCTTTTCCTTTTGGATGGCCTTTTAATAATTGATTTATAATTGACATACAATATTTTATTAGTTTTAGGTGTACAACATAGTGATTCAGTATTTTTGTACATATTAGGAAATGATGACCTCCATCGATCTAGTTACCATCTGTCGCTGTACAAAGTTAGTACAGTATTATTAACTGCATTTCCTGTGTTCTACATTAAATTCCTGTGGCTGACATCCCACAGTTTTCCGTTTTGCAGATGAGGAAACTGATTTAGATGGTGAACTGACCTAGCACAGGGCGCAGAGCAAGCTAAAGCTGCACTTCTGTTCCCAGATCATGTTGACTTCCTGAATGGCATTTCAAGTATTTCTTTGCCTGATATTTAAAAAAAATTGTTTTTTAAACATTTTATTTAGGGCGCCTGGGTGGCTCAGATGGTTGGGCATCTGCCTTCGGCTCAGGTCATGATCTCAGGGCCCTGGGACCGAGTCCTGCATCGGGCTCCCTGCTCCTTGGGAGCCTGCTTCTCCCTCTGCCTCTCTCTCTCTCTCTGTCTCTCATGAATGGGGAAATAAAATCTTTAAAAAAAAAAAAAAGATTTTATTTATTTGAAGGAGAGAGAGAGAGAGAGCAGGAGAGAGTGAGGGGAGGAGCAGAGGGAGAAAGATAAGCAGACTCCACGCTGAACACAGAGCCCGACGTGGGGCTCGATCCCATGACCTTGTGATCATAACCTGAGTCGAAAACAAGAGTCAGACGCTTAACTGACTGAGCCACCCGATATTTAAAAAAGAAAAATAAACCTTATCAAAGGTTTTCTTTTTCCATCTATGACCACATGACACCTGATCTTTGCATCACCTTGTGAAGGAATTAAAGCAAGCCCTCTTTGCTCGCACCACACAGCCCCTCCCATGCACACGCGTGGCTGTCCAGTGGCTCTGTAACTCTGTCCTTCCACATTCCAGCTCTCCAGGCCATCCTTCAGGCCTGTCCAGACCAGCCTCTGGCCCAGAGAAGGCCAGTACCTTGCCTAATGTCAAAAGGCTAGGGCTGCGTCTGAACCTAGACCCCAGTCCACCCTGCCCCATGTCCTTTTGCCTCCACTGGGTTGTCTGTACGATTCTGGGTGTCCCAGCAAGCTTTCTTCCTGGGAGGACTGGGCAGGTAATGACAGGGCAGTGTGTGTGAGGGGGCTGCCAAGAGTTCCCGTGCTTTATGAGGTGCAGAGTATAATTCAAAACCCATTTTGGGGATGTCTCGCTCCATAAAATCTCCAGCAGGAATGGATGGAAATTTGTTTTGACTTCCCCAGCACATGTTTTTTAAATACTTCTTCTCTCCATCTCATTTTCCTCTTTTCTTGGCTCCCCCCCCTTTTTTTTCCTACCCAAATCTCATTGGATGATAAGCCCCTGGTGGCTTATGAGGAGACACAGTGGGGCTGGTGCTGGGGGAAGGGATCCTACAGGATAGGTTAATGGACTGGCAAGTGGTTGTGGAAAAGATCACCTTTCTTGGATGGTTCTTTTTCTGCAAAGACATCGGCTCAGGAAATGACTTCAGGGATCTGCGTGCCACAATTATAGTTAGACTTGCACATGCCATTCTCATTTGGGGCGGAATAAGGCTCCCAGACAGCCCTCGATCTTATAATCCAATAGCGGCCACTCCTTCCTCGTCTCCTTTACGGTTCTTTGTGTTATATCATCTCTCTCCCATTTTCGTTTTTCTTTTTCTCTTTTAAGATTTTTATTTATTTGAGAGAGAGAGAGAGAGAGAGTGAGTGAGAGAGCACAAGCAGGGGGAGCAACAGAGGGAGGGGGAGAAGCAGACTCCCAGCTGAACAGGGAGTCCAATGCAGGACTCGATCCCAGGACCCTGAGATCATGACCTGAGCCAAAGGCAGATGCTTAACTGACTGAGCCACCCAGGCACTCCTCTCTCCCACTGTCTTGATAGACTTCTCCAGTTTCTTCCTTTGAGTAGATATGCTGCTTGAAGGATCATTCCTAGAGGTCATTTCTCCCTTGCTGAGAATCCTCAGTGACCCACCCCCCCTTACAGCATTAATAGTAAGCTTCTGGGCATCTCAGCCTTCCACCTAAAGACTGAACCCACCAATATTATCCTTCTCTCTTATTACTCCTCTGCTGACATGTCAGCTCCCAGAAAACAAGTTCTACTCCTGCATTTCTGTGACTTTACTCATGCTGTATCCTCTGTCATGATGTCTTCATTCCCCTCCATTTCTGCTGGTAGAATTCTGTCTTTTATAAGCTACTTTCTCTCTCTTTTTTAAAGATTTTATTTATTTATTTGAGAGAGAGTGAGTGAGAGAGCACGAGTAGGGGGAGTGGCAGGCAGAGGGAGAAATAGACTCCCCACTGAGCAGGGAGCCCAACACAGGATTCGATCCCAGGACCCCAGGACCACAACCCGAGCCGAAGGCAGATGCTTCATTGACCGAGCCACCCAGTGCCCCTATAAGCTACTTTCTCTTTGGAAACTTCCATTCTTATTGCTTCTTCCCCTTTCCTTCCTCCCCTAATTCAGATTTAAATACCTTTATTCAGAAAACTTAAGATCTATCCCTTATAGACATTTCCTTTCTATTAAATATATATGTCCATGTCTTACCTCATTGTCCACCTGCATAGGCTCATATGGTGGCCACTGGCCACATGGGGCTGTCGAGCACTTGAAGCGTGGCTATGACTGAGGGACGGAATTTTAGATTGTACTTAGTTTTAATTAATCTAAATTTAAATAAAGCTACATATGGCTAGTGGCTACTATATTGAATAATAGCACAGATATACAATGTGTCCACCATTGCAGAAAATTCTGTTAGCACTGCTTATGAGACCCTTGGCAGGGGAGGGTAGAGTCCCATCTTTTCTTTTTTTTTTTTTAATTTATTTTTTTTATTTATTTGACAGAGAGACAGCGAGAGAAGGAACACAAGCAGGGGGAGAGGGAGAGGGAGAAGCAGGCTTCCCGTGGAGCAGGGAGCCCGATGCAGAGCGCGATCCTAGGACCCTGGGATCATGACCTGAGCCGAACAAAGGCAGACACTTAACGACTGAGCCACCCAGGCGCCCCAGAGTCCCATCTTTTCTGTACCCTATTGCTAGTATGGGGCCTGTTAGTGAAGAGGTGTCAATAAATGTTAGTAGAACTGGCCTTCGGGCAAGACTATATAACCACTAATCTCAGAGAGCTCTAGTTTTAAGAAGAAAATTCACAGCACCTTACTTTAAACCACACGAAGGTTTGCTAATAGAACTGTTGCTTCGTGAACTTTCATTTGCGAAGTCTGGTATGTCTAGTCCAGGGCGTCTAACCTTCCTCCATTAATGACCCTCTCTGGAGGAGTTCCAGGTCTCTGATGGGTCATTTCTCAGCCCTGCCCTTTCTGGCCACCTGCACCTCATCTCTCCCTGCGCAGGTGAGGCCCACCCCACAGCGGGGCCATAGGAAGAAGAGCCCCAGGTATTCTTGTTCCCTGGAGACAGGTGCACACAGAGCCACCTGACATGCACACACAGGTTTGAGCTTCCATTGCTGTTTCACGGAGGATTTATGAGTGTTTCTTCGAGAGAGAACTCCTGAAAACTCTCTCCTGTGATGGATGGGATGAGCGTGGAAGGCAGGACAGGACTCTCCTCTCTTTTCTGCTCCCCCATCCTTGCCTTCCTTGTTCTTCTCTTTTCCTCTTGTTTCCTCTTCATTCCTACTTTCTCTTGCTCTGTTTCATCCCTTTTCTCTCTCCTCTTTGTTTCTTCCTTGTCTTTCTCTTCTTTTTTCTCTTCACTCTTGATTTTTTCTTCTTTCTACCTGGCTGTGTGTATCTGTCTGTCTGTCTTTTTCCGTCTCTCTCACTTACTCTCTCTCTTTGTTGGCTCCCACAGCCTTGGGTTCTCTCTGTGGTCCCTGCGCACTGTCTGCCCACCCTGACCAGGGAAACTAGCCCAAGCCCCTTGTAACCATCATGGCCCCATGCACTGCTCAGAGCTCGCTGCCTCTGGTTGTAGCTACACATCCCAGCATCAGTACTTAGAGCAAAGGAGAGAAAAGATGAGCGGGGCCTTGCAGGGGCAGCTCTCCCCAACTTCTAGTGTCAGGGCCTCCACGCATCTGACCTTGTCTGATGTGACTTCAAATGTCCTGAGTGACTTTAGAGGCCTCAATGACCACTTGGTTCATCTTTTTTTTTTTTTTTTTTTTCTTCTTTTTTAGAGGGGGGTAGGGGCAGTGGGAGAGGGAGAGAGGGAATCTTAATCAGGTTCCATGCCCAGCAAGGAGCCCAATGTGGGACTCCATCTCACAACGCTGAGATCATGGACCTGAGCCGAAATCAAGAGTCGGATGCTTAACCTTCTGAGCCACCCAGGCGTTTCTTGGTTCATTTTGTATAAATTTTTCCATGACCTTGATTTTCAGCAAGAGGTAGATTTTTGAGAGCAGCTGGTGAAAAGATCTGGGTGACTTATTCCTGTTTTGCTAAATAGTCAAAGCTCTTTTTCAGTGACTCTGGTGGGCTCCTTTTTCTCAAACCTCCTCTGCTGCTCTTGCACTATTCATCATCAGCTCTGTTTTAAAGCTTTTTTTTCCCCCTCAGGGCATTAGAAACATCTGCTGGAGAGTTTCAGGAGAAAAGTTGGGAGAATGATAAACCTTCTTCAGAGATCATCCCTTCTAAAATTTCATCCTTTGGCTATAACAGACAATGAGTGGCATCACTCATCAAAGTCAAGTTACCTTATCCCTGAAATACCATGTACCTTTTTGAATTTGACCTTAAGGGAAGATGCTCAATTAGCTTGCAAGGGTTTAGTAGTACGTTAAAATAGCAATTGGTCTTAAGTCAAGAAGATTTCTTGTTTCAAACAAACAAAGACCAAAACAAAGATGGAGAAGTAGGAGAGGAAGTGGAGGAGGAAGAGGAGGGAGAAGATAGTAAAGAGGACAGGTTAGTGACTTTTGGTGCCTCTTCGCAAGGTAGACTTAAATTTGCTTCTAGAGCTTGATTGGAAGTATTTCTTGTTATCCTTGGATTTCTCCCTTTGTTTTCCTCCATTCCAATATTTAACCAATAGCCAGAGCTTATTAATTTTCTCTAACGTGTCTTTTGAATCCATCCCTTTCTTTCTATCTCTGCCCTGGTACGAATTACTCTCATCGCTGACCTGTAATTCAGTAGACTCCTAACTGATCCCTCAGATTCACTCTTGCTCTTACTGCCTCCCCAGCCCTTCCCAACCCATTCTCACATGCTGCCAGAATGACTTCATAAGCTTGTGTGTCAAATCAGGCCTCTTCTTTGCTTAAATTCAAAATAACTTTCCGTTGTTCTTATAGTGAAATACATGGTCCCTAGCCAAGGCCTACAAGATATTAAACCTGAGCTTTACATCAGAATATTTGGGAAGTGTTTAAAAACTCTGGGACCTGGAATCTACCATAGGCCAATTACATCAGTATAACTGGGTGTTAGACAATTCGGCAGTTTCTTGCAAAACTAACCATACTCTTACTGTAAGATCCAGCAGTCACATTCCTTGGTATTTTACTCAAATGAGTTGAAAACTTGTTTCCATGTAGAATCCCGCACATGAATGTTTTCCGCAGCTTAATTTAAAAGTGCCAGGACCTTGGAAGCAACGAAGATGTCCATGAATAGATGAATGGATAAATAAACTGTGATACATCCAGACAATGGAATATTAGTCAGTGATAAAAAGAAATGAGCTATCAAGCCCCAAAAAGACATGAAGGAGCCTTAAAATCCTATTGCTAAATGAGAGAAGCCAATCTGAAAAGGTCAAATACTATATGATTCCAAATATATGACCTTCTGGAAAAGGTAAAACAATGGAGATAAGAAAAAGATCAGTTGTCAGGGGTTTGGGGGAGGGAGGAAGAGACAAACAGGTGTAGCACTGGGGTTTACAGCAGAGCAAGTATCCTGTGTCATACAGTGATGATGGACACAGGATACATTTGTCAAAACTCATAGAATGCATGCCACAAAGAGTGAACTGTGGATTGCCATTAACAATGATGTGTTTATGTTAGCTCATCGATTTTAACAGATGTGCCATACAATACAAGATGTAAATAATAAGGGGAACTGTGTGTGTGTGTGAGTGATTGTGTGGAGTTGTACATGGGAACTCTGTACTTTCCCATCAATATTTCTGTAAACCTCAAAACAGCTCTTAAATTAAAAAAATAAGAAAGAAAAAAGTCTATTAAAAAAAAAAAAATTCAGGTCCTGGGCCCTCCTCTAGGCCAATTAAATCAGAACCATCAAGCATTACTGTTCTGTTTTGTAAACTTTCCAGGTGACTCAGGGATTCTAATATACAGCTGGGGTTGAGGGCCACTGCCCAGAGAGGCCCTGTCCACCTCTACCGTGACCCATGCTGTATTTTTCTGTTGCTTGCCAGAGGGCTCAGAGAAGCCTTCCCTGACCATCTGATCTCAATTGTACCTCGATATCTGTTTGTCCATGTTGATGGTCTATTGGCTCTCCTAGACTACGTACTCTTTGAGGACAGGAACTATGTTCAACACTGTGCTTCTCAAAGCATTTGCTTCATAATTAGTGCTCAGTAAATATTTACTGAGTAAACCAACAGATGAATGGTCTGTTTAGATGATAGATTGTAGAGTTTACTAGTTTCTTCCCTCTCGCCCCCATACTAGCAAGTCAGAGGAGACTGGGGGTAAGGGTAAGTGGTGGGTGGTTAAAGCTAGGTAAGATGAAGTGTCTGCATGGGGGCTACAGAACACAGAGAAATAATTTTCTTCATGACCCATGAACATTCTTCTCCATTCCCTTTGCCCTCTGGCTGGAGGCCTACATCTTGAGCTTTAGTTAGGGAATGCATGGGTTAAATTTGTCTCTGTCATTTCCATTTTTCTTTCTGTGCAATAAAGTTAGTGATCACTTGGTCAAACTGCAGCATAATGCAATTAGGCTCATGTGCTCCCATCTTCAAGTGCCTTGGGAGCAACTTCTGCTACTATTGGAAACAGCTCTAGTCAACGAGCAAGCTGAAAGAAGAGAAACCAAAAGCCCTCCCTGCCACCTCCCAGTGCCAGGCTCCTTTGCTGCTGCTTTCATATAGGAAATTAAATTGCCTTTAGATTGTGAGCAAAGGGAAGAGTGATGTAGAAACAGGATATTCACAGGTGCTTTCTGAAGCAGGGAAAATTGCAAAAAATGTCTCTAATCCTCGCTGGGGTGGGAGGGACAGACACACACATACTGGTGTAGCATAGTAAGGAAGCGGTTGAGAATTTGTCTCATTTTTATTTGGCTTGAATCTAGCTCCTGGCATAATATCTACACTTGTTTCTCTGCACTTTCAGATAGATTATTTTGTGGCCAATGAGGAGTGGCTGATGTCAGATTTATGGTAAAGGACCACAAAGGCAGGATAGCCTGTGAGTAGAAAGGAAGGGAGGTGACTATATATTTTTTGTCCCCATGAGACTTAGGAAAAGAGGCTGGGAAGTCAAGGAGGAAGACTAGGTGACCCAGTGAATATGGAGCTGTGAATGGTTACCAGCCAGGGCAGCCCCAGGCTGTGGTTGAAGGGCTCTGGTTTCTAACCTGGGGCGCACTTCTAGCTCTGAGTGCCCTGAGCAAGTCATCCAGATATTCTTGAGCAATATCAGGGGGTTGCAAGCAACAGACACCAACTCTGCTTATGTAAGCAGAGGGACTTTAGGGAAGGATTTCAGGTGGCTCAGAGAAGGATGGCAGAGCTGAAGAAGCAGGCTCAGCAAGTGCAGCTCTGGGGATCTGAGCATCCCCACCAGGATGGAGGGGCTCCAAGAGTTTGTCCATCCTTACTCCTCTCCCTTCAGCAATCATTGGCTCAACGTGGCCTCATGCTTACTCCTCATCTGGGGAGGAAGAGGACACCCAGATTGACAACCCCTCTAGGCTGCATATGGTTGCAGGGAGAGGTGAGCTTGGGGGCTGATACCAAAATAGTTGCTGAGTAGCAAAAGAAATGCGTGTCTTCATCAGGGGCCTCAGTGTTCTTGTCTGGAAGATGATAGTATTGTTCCAGATCCTCTTTCAGCATCAGAAGCTTTTCTTCATATGGAATCTTGGGCAACCCGCTGTAAGTAAGCCCACTGTAAAAACCCAGGGGAAACAAAGCTGTTCTGGCCGAGATGGAAGCAAGGGGGCCCCACGCCCTGCCCTATAGGCCTTCCCTTCCCCCCACCCCCTCAGTGGTCCCTGAAATACCTATTTAGATATTCCCTGAGGATCACTAAGAATCCCTGAGGTTCACTTAGCCACCACTGGGCTGCATGATCTCCAGGACCCTTTTCAGCTTGGCCTTCTCTGCAAAACAGAGCATCTCAGATAAGGGCTCTATTAAGACCTTTGTAGAGGTGAGGCTGATTCATGGAAGTAGCTGCAGGGCTGAGGAACCCGATTTGCTTGGCAAAGATGATGACCTTCATGTGGCCTGCTGCACTCCTGCCTAACCCATGTCCAGAAGGGGCAGGACTCAGCATCTGCTCCAGAAAGAAAGGCTCTGCTGTAGGGAAATGATGCTAGCAAGTGTATGGACCTCTGGTTCGAGTACTCTTCACATTTCCAGCCTCACATTATGCCATTCTCCCTGTTGTTCTCTGCGTTTCCATCTCCACTGGGCTTCTTTCAATCCCTCTCCTGTAGCAGTCCCCTTTCTGCCTCTGGGCCTTTGCACAGGCTGTTTTCTTTGCCCGAAAAGGTTTTGCCTGCGCCTATTTTTGCTTGGCTGACTCCTGCTAATTTTTCAGATCCTAAATTAATGTCACTCCCTTAGAGAAGCCTTCCTGACTTCTCAGGTTAGAGTTGGTCTCCCTGTTTTATATATACTGTCTCTTAGTAGCATTTAATCATAGGTTTTAATTACATATATTTTTTGATGTTTATCTTTTCCACTATATTGTAAACTTAGCATTGGCAGAAATCATGTCTTTATTAGGTGCTAAGAGATGTTTGTGGAATGAAGAAATAAATATAGAGCATAGTGTAATTCTCAAAGTGTTGATTCAGTTCACTGAGCATTTATTGAACACCTTCTATGTACCAGGGCCTCTCCTGGGGGCTGGGATGGATCTCTGAAGATGATACAGATCCAACCCCAAGTTGCTTATTTGCTTGGGTATCAGATTTTTTCCATTTAATCCCAGGAGTTCAAACAGGGTGTGGACTATGAGGTGCAGAGAGGTCAAAAGACTTGACCAGGGTCACACAGTGAGTTGGTGGCTGTGCCAGGATTAACGCCTGAGCTTTCTGACTCCTGGCCCAGTGCTCTTCTGCTTCCCCCCTGCTTGCAGAGAGTAATGCAATTATGGAAAATGGAATTCCTTGCACACCACAAGGAGACCAACTCTAACCTGAAAAGTCAGGAAAGCTTCTTGAAGGGAGTGACATTAATTTAGGATCTGAAAAATTAGCAGGAGTCAGCCAAGCAAAAAAAGGTGCAGGCAAAACCTTTCCGGGCAAAGAAAACAGCCTGTGCAAAGGCCCTGAGGCAGAAAGGGAACTGCTACAGGAGAGGGATTGAAAGAAGCCCAGTGGAGATGGAAATGCAGAGAACAACAGGGAGAATGGCAGAATTCCTTGCACACTTCCTCTGCCCTTCTTTCTCTTAAGGAGCCTCTGCAGCCTCTGCTGTCAGAGGGAGACATTCATCTGGGATTCTGCGGTTTCTGTGACCTCACAGATGTTGCCGTCTCCTTTGTGTCCCTCATCCCCTCCCCTCCCACTCCACCTCACTCCCCCTCTCTCAGCTCTGTCCTCCACAAGTGCAGTCTGAAAGTGGCTTATGCTCCATGCTGGGCTCCACAGTGTTGGTCCCCAAATGGTGGGGGACTGAGCAGGTGCAGAGGCTGCAGCAGCCTAGTTTAGCCCCGCTGTCTAAGAAGGACCCTTTGTTTCTGGGTCATTGAGACTTGCCAGACCACGGCAGCAAAATGGGTGCATGTCCCCGTTCTGCTGCCCCACGTAGCCTTGCTGGAGCCCACCAGCAGCTGTCTGTTGAGGAGAAATAGCTGCTCATTTCCAGCTCTCCAACCTGGTGATAGGATGGTCCTGGGGAAGACACAGTCTTCTTTGACTGTAGGCAGTTTCGATGACTGTTGAATTAGCGTTATTATTTTCTTCTTGTCTAAGAGTATGAAATGTCTGCTTTCGTTCTTTCCCCCTTCCCCCTGATCTTTGTAAGAGTGACAGCTTCTCTAATTAGGCAGTTCAGAAGGTAACCTTAGCAACTTGGAGCTGGCACTAGAGAAGGAGCCAGGGTTCCAGATGCCCCACTGGCCTGAGCGCTGGGCTCCCTGGGCAAGGCATCACTGCCCCTGCATGCCCCTACCCGGGCTGGGGCTGGCTCCGGAGCTGCCTCAGTTCTCTGCTGCCACAGGGAATGCAGCCTCAGCCTCAGCCCTTTCCAGCCGAGGATTAAAACTCTTGGATGTGGGCGCCTGGGTGGCTCAGATGGTTAAGCATCTGCCTTTGGCTCAGGTCATGATCTCAGGGTCCTGGGATCGAGTCCCGCATCGGGCTCCCTGCTCCTTGGGAGCCTGCTTCTCCCTCTGCCTCTCTCTCTCTGTCTCTAATGAATAAATAAATAAAATCTTTAAAAAAAAAAAAAAAAAAAAACTCTTGGATGCAGAGAATTCTCTGCCGTGCTTCTGTGCTCTCTCTCTCTCTCTGTGGAGCTCTCCTTCACGTCTCTTCCTCTTCACCACTTCTCCCTTTGCTTTCTCTGCCCCGCCTCTGTCTTTCCTAGGGCAGGCAAAAGGCCAGGGATTGATGCACTCTTGGTTGGCGCTTCTCTCACTGAGCCACCCGCCACCAACCAGGACATTACTGCCTCCTTGGCCTTGGTCAACCAGTTGTCTGTATCCCCTATCCTCTGAACCTGCACCCCCCACTCTGCTCTGTGCTCACCCCTGCCTGACTCCTTCCCACCTTCCAAAGCTCTTCTCTGGGAAATCTTTTCCATCTACCTTCTCCCCCTCCCCCCGGCTCCCCTGCACTCCATTCACAGATTTCTCTCTGCCTGACTTCTCAATTCAGTGCTTATTGTCTGCACCACATAATCTAGAAATATTTTTTAAATTTTTAATTCTTTTATTTTTTATACTACGTGGTTCACTGGATCTGAGTCATGCTTCCCAGTAGGTGAAGGATCACATATTCCCTTGTGGCTCTTTCATAGTTAGCATATTAATGGGCATGATGTGTGCTTACAATTCATGCTCTTACTCAGAAATAAAAGGAATGCTATGGTCTCTTTGAGACTGTATATAGTGGAATTTATTGTAATTTCTCACTCTGTATACTGCGATTGGACTATGGTGGTGAAGGGGGTATTGGGTATGGTCCGTGGATGTCTTCCCTTCTATTTCTCTGTTCAGTTATCTCAAATTCCCTC
Source organism: Phoca vitulina (assembly GCF_004348235.1). NCBI lineage: Eukaryota > Metazoa > Chordata > Mammalia > Carnivora > Phocidae > Phoca > Phoca vitulina. The sequence continues at coordinate 17,040,604 of NW_022589724.1, read as the reverse complement.
TTGTTCATGATGCATCCAGTCTTCTATCACCAATTAACCCAGCAGCTCTCCAGCTACCCTTCCACCTTCTCATCCTTTATCCATCCATTCTCTGTGCTCAGTGATGGCATCAGTGCCCTTAAGGAACATCCAGGCCAGGAGAAGTAGGGGTAGGAGGAGGGTTGGGGACTCAACTGTCAAGAAGAATGAGATAAATGCCCTGGATCTTCTGAGCGGGCAAGAGCAGAGACCTCTAAATCTGGGAGTGTCTTTAGAGATTGTCACAGTCAGCCCTCTCTGTATAATACAGTGTCCAGAGAAAATGGCCTGCTCTAAGTTATCCATCAGGTTCGTGGGGGGACCTGCAGAGCTGAAGGAGATTGCGTAGTTTGCTCTTCCACTTTCACAGGTGGGGAAGGCGAGGCTCAGCAATGGGAAGGAGCTAGTACTGCATTGCTAGTCACTCCTCTGGCTGTGCAAGTGACGTCGGAGCAGAGATCTTGGACGTGGTTAGGCTCAGGCATGTGCTATGTTGGAAAAGGACCAGCGATTCGCTTAGATTATCTGGAGTTTCACTTTGGTCTTTGAATCCCCAGCCCATTCCAGTACTTCAGCCAACCACCCCGCTCTATCCCCAGACGTCCCAAGACCCCTTGAGTTCTGGGTAAAACCTGACTATGTGTCCATCCCTTCCTCTGCAACCCAGCATCATCCTGGACTCACCTTGCAGAGGACCACCATTCTAACCCAGCCCAGCTCTGCCTGGTGGCCGCATCCTTCTACCCAGATCTGGGCTCCTCTACAGATATTCCCAGGCAGTGCTGACACACTGGCATATGAAGCCAGATCCCAGGCGCCGAGAAGACGAGGTTCTTGGCCGTGGACAGGAGATAAGTGGAGACGTAAATGGTGATTTTCTGGCCTGTGAGCCCCTGTTCGTGGATTTCATCTTTTAATGGAAGTGCAGTAAATAAAAGACGATTTCACAATATGCCAAGCAACAGGTCAGGAACATCTGAGCCGCTGGAATTGATAGAAGGGAGCTGAGCGTAACAAATCTCCTCAAATTGCACCCGGCTCCACTTGTATCAGCTCCCAGACAGCATCCCCCAATTATTGTGCAAGGCAATTATTTCGGAGCTGGAGCTTTTGGAAAATAAGGCATGTGAATGGGGGTATACTTTCATTGCTTCTTGCCAAATAGAATTTTCCCCATTTTTTGTTAATATTCAAGCCCTGATTGAATCTTAACTCCTATACTTGTCAACATTCCCTTCCCCACCTTGGAGGCTGAATTTATTCTTCAAGGATCATCCAGATGCCACCTCCTCCAGGCAGCCATTTCTCTCTCTGTCCCGTGTTTCAGGTCAAAGCAACACTGTTAAATTGAGGCTAAATGTACATACAATGAAACGCACAGTTCTTAAGCGTGCATTTCAAGGAGTTCTGACAAACCCTTGTAACTGAGAATATTATTCTATCACTCTAGAAAATTTCCTGGTGACCCCTTCCAGTCAGCCCCCATCTACCCGTAGGCAACCACTGAACTGAAAAATATCACGGTTAATTAATTTTGTCTATTCTTGACTTCCTTATAAATGGGAGCATAAAGTACAGGAGACAACACTGTGGTGTGTGGGCCAAATATAGACCGTCTCTTTTTGGTATGACTGGTGAGTGAAGAATGGTTTTCACATTTTTAAATAGCTGGAAAGAAAATCAAAGAAGAATGATATTTCATGACACATAAAAAGTATATGAAACTCCAATTTCAGTGTTCATAAATCGTCTTATTGGCACACAGCCATGCTCATTGGTTTATGTATTGTCTATGGCTGCTCTCGTATTACGATGGTACAGCTGAGTAATGGAGATTGTTTGGCCCCCAAAACCTAACACGTCCATCATCTGATTCTTTACTGAAGACTTTTCTCGGCCTTTGATAGAGAGTGCACTCTTATTTCTGATTCCCTTGCTTGGTGTAATATTCTTGACATTCATCTCTTGTTCCGTGTATAGGTGCTATTTTTATGCCCTTCAGCTAAATGTGTGTCTTCCTCCCTGGAATCCCTGGAGCGGCAATGGCAAATATGGTGTGCTTTTCCCACCACTGTGTCTTTTGTGCCCGTGGCTTGCATCCCCACTCAGTCATGGTCTGTTTTTTTGCTGGGCCTGGGCTCCACTCAGAATCTGTCTCAACTCAGTGCTCCAGGCAGTCACTACTAATAGATAAGAATTGGGTGTGTGTTGAAGGTCATTTGCCATCGTCCACCTAGAAGCAGAGTATCATAGAGCAAGGACGCAGAGACTTTTGACTTCAGACAAACTTGGATGTGAGTCCCTGTGCCGCCACTTACCAACTGTGTATATTTGGACAACTTACTTAGCTCCTCGGAGCCTCAGTTTCCCAGGTCCCGGTGCATAGTAGGTGCCAACTAAATGCCTCTGTAGAACAGACTTGTTCTGCTTGCTCAAACCTGCTATTTTTCCTGGTTGATGAACTCAGAATCCTCCCAGTCATTCACTCCCAAAACATCAGTTATAGCCTCTTCTCTCCATGTGCACAACCCCACCCCCATCACCCTCTCTTGACCTGACATCTTCTCTTGCTTCAACCTGTGCAGCTGGTCACCCTCTACATTGTCCTTGGCTCCCTCCAGTTCATGCTGCCTAGAACAGGCAAAGTGAATGGGTAACACACAACTACACAACCCCCCACCTTATCGCCTTATTCTGAGGATAAAGACCAACCAGCTTAAGGTGCCCTAAAAGCTACCCATGATCTACCCCTGCCTGTATTTCTAGTCTTATGTACTATTACTCTCTGTTGTTCCCAACACTCCAGCCACATGGGCCTTGGCCTCTGTTCTCCCCATGAACCACAGAACCACATCTCTCCTCCCCTGGTCATTTATATATTCTCTTTCCTCTGAGCAGAACACTATTCTTATTTGTACCCTCTTCACCTTGTTCAGTCTTATTTTTCTATTGAGATACTATTCACATACCATAAAATTCACCTTTTAAAGTAAGTGTACATTTATTTATTTATTTATTTATTTATTTTTTAAAGATTTTATTTATTTATTTGACAGAGAAAGACACAGCGAGAGAGGGAACACAAGCAGGGGGAGTGGGGGAGGGAGAAGCAGGCTTCCCGCCGAGCAGGGAGCCCGATGCGGGGCTCGATTCCAGGACCCTGGGATCATGGCCTGAGCCGAAGGCAGACGCTTAACGACTGAGCCACCCAGGCGCCCCAAAGTAAGTGTACATTTAAATGATTTTTAGTATAAGCACAGTCTTATGCAACAATCACTGCTGTCTACTTCCAGAACATTTCATCACCCCAAAAAGAAACCCTGAAACCATTAGCAGTCACTCCCATTCTCTTGCCCCCACCCACTAATCTACTCTCTGTCTCTGTGACTTGGCATTTCTGGACATTTCATTTAAATGGAATTGTGCAATATGTGGTCTTTTGTGACCAGCTTCTTTCACTTAGAATAATGTTGTCAAAGTTCATTGATGTTATGGCATATATCAGTACGTTATTCCTTTTTATTGCTAAATAATCTCCCATTGTATGGATATACCACATTTTATTTATCCACGTATCAGTTAATGGACATCTGGATGGCTTCCACCTACTATTTGGCTATTAGTAGGAATGCCCCGAGGAACATTTTGTGTACATGTTTTTGATTTCTTCTAGGTATATACCTAGGAGTGGAATTACTGGGTACTAAAGGACCTCTACTTTTAACTTCTTGAGGAACAACCCGTGGTTTTTCAAAGCAGCCACACCATTTTACATTCTGATCAGTAGTGCATTAGGGTTCTGATTTCTTCAGATTCTTAGCAAAACTTCTTGTTGTTTGTCTTTGTGATTATAGCCACCCTAGTTGACAGAGTGGTATCTCATTGATGTAGTTCATTCCTACTTATCTATTCTGTCCAAATAAAATATCACTCTCTTGAGGAAGACTTCCTCAATGGCACCATCCCCAACTAGAACAGCCCTCACTGTTCTTTCATAGTATCCTGTGACCTTTTCCACCAGAGTACTTATTAATTAATTAATTGGAGGTGGAGGGTGGGGAGGGGCAAAGGGAGAGGGAGAGAGAAGCTCAAGCAGGCTTCATAACCAGCGCAGAGCCCGATGTGGGGCTCCATCTCACAACCCTTAGATCATGACCTGAGCCGAAACCACGAGTCACATGAACCTCCTAGGTGCCCCGATACATTTATTTTAATGATGTTCTTTACTATGTGACCCCCACACTCAACTCTAATGTCAAGGCAGGGGGTAGAACTTACTATTGCACATAGTAAGTGCTCAAAAAGAAAAAAAAAGAAAAGATCTGTTGGATACAAGCATGAGTGGATCCCTTCATCCTTCCAGAGCCTACCCTTACCTGCCACATACTCTCTTAGCTTGTTGTTTCTTATTCTCTATGATCTTTCACATTAGATTCTCATCTTTTTTTTTTTTTTTCTGGCCTCTAGCCTCGTCCATTTTTATTCATCCTCCACAAAACTATCAGCTCAATCTTTGTAAAATACTTAAAAAAAATTGTGACAGTTGATGGAAGTCCTTCAAGGTGATATGCGCTGCAGTTGAGTTCTTGATAAAATACACAGAGAGAACAATTTTGGAATTTTCTGTATCTTTTACCTAACTTTTGAATTTTTCCCCTTGCTTTCAGTTGTTTGGCACATATTTTACTGTTTCTAGTGAGTGCTAAGCTCCTGGAGGGCAAGAAATTCTGCATGTATTTTTGGACAATCCCACTACACCTCACAAGTGCCTGGTTTAAAGCAACTGTCAGTAAATGTTTGTTCACTCGGATTAAATTTTATTATTCCTCCCAAGAGAAGAATTTGTATGCTAACAGAGGCCTTCAAAGACTTAACTGGAAGGATTAATGGTGGAATCCCAGGGATCGACCACAGGCGGGTTGGGGAGATATTTTTGGAGCTAGCCAGTCACTTCATCTTGTTAAAGCTGCCTGCTCTAACTGAACTTGGGGATGGTTCTCCTTGGGTCAGTGGGAGATAGTTTAATGACTGTCCTTGCCAGTTTCAGAAGAACATGGGGTCCCTTCTTTTTTCTCAAGGGGCATCTTGCCTCATATGCCTTTCCCTCTGCAGATGACCCCTGGCTCCTGACCCCAGAGATAGGAGAGCACATTGAAACCTTTGCTCCTGATGACAGCAGTGTGACCCAAAGACATATTTGTTTTTCTTCCTGATAAGTAGGAAGGACCCAAAGGCATTCAGAAACTTGGAAGGGGGGAAGCACCATTGAAGTGCAGAGAATACTTTCATACTTTTTCAAATGCTACCAGGTAGGTCTAGTGTATAGCAGAAATTTAAACCCCTATCTTTGGGACACACTCAACCTAGTGGTCTCTCAACTTTACCAGGAGTTGCATCCCTCTTAGAAAAGAAGGGAAGGGAATGAGTATTGCATAGAAAGGAGGAAGGGAAATTAATATTTGATATTCATTGTATCTCCATGAGAAAGGTGGTGTTGTCTCCATGTTGCAGGTAAGAAATCAGAGGCTCAGTGGGAAAAAGTGACTTTGTTGAGGCCCCAGGCCAGCCAGCGGCAGAAATAGCATCCTGACCCAGGCCACCACAGCACGCTGTCCCCAGGTAGTCTGATAATAATGAAAGTTTGCCCACTATCTAATGGCAATTTGCCTTTGTAACATGGACACTCAAGGACTCTGGCCCTTGACAGTGGTGGAAAGAGCTCTGCACTGGGAGCTGGGAGCCCTGGGTCAACTCTCACTATTGAGTGACCTTGGACAGGACCCTCCCTTCATCTCTGCCTGCCCTCCCCATGGGAGAAATGAAGGACTTGAATCCACCTGCCAAGCCTCTCCCTGTTCCCATTAACTGTAGAAATGGTTTTCATTTTGTAACTTAGACTTTTCTAAATTGCCTAACTAATACATAAAGCCATTCTTTTGGTAAAAATATAAACAAAGTAAAACCACATGGAGTAGAAAGTGACGGTTTGCTCCTGGGTTTCTCTATCTCACTTCCCTACCCAGAGATAATCACCGTGAACTGTTTGGTGTATATCCTTCTCAATTTGTTTTCTCTTTATTTATATTCACATGTGTGTATATATCCAAATATATATCTGTGTATTCCCCATATGCAGGATCATTGCTCTATTATTCTGAGACTTACATGTGTATGTTTTTCATTTAAAAATGATTGGAAATCTTTCAGTATCAGAACAGTTGGATCTACTTCATTATTTCTAATGATCTCATTCTGTATTATGGATTTGCTATAATTTATCCAACCCATTTTCCTCTCAATGGACATTTATGTTGTTTCTAATCTTCCATCATCAAAAGCATGCTACAGTGAACTTTTTGGTATATGTAGCTTTCTGTTGTGTGTATTTCTTTTTTTTAAGATTTTATTTATTTTTTAATTGAGAGAGAGAGAGTGCATGAGCATTTTGAGGGGGAGGGGCAGAGGGCGAGGGAAAGAGAGAGAGAACCTCAAGCAGACTCCACACTGAGCATGGAGCCCGACACAGGGCTCGACCTCCTGACCCTGAGATCATGACCTGAGTGTAAACCAAGAATCGGACACTTAACTGACTGAGCCACCCAGGTGCCCCAGGTGTGTGAGTATTTCTGTAGGTTGGATCCCTAGGGGTAGTAGTACCGGGTCAGAGAATATGGACATTTTCAAGTTGCATAGATACTACTGAATTGCCCTCCAAAACACTTGTACCAGTTTATACTCAGAGTCCAGGTGGGATTTTAGATGTGGCAACAACAGTAAGAGCATTATTTGGGTGTGGGACCCTGCCTGTCACTTCTGTCAGCTGTTAGTGATTCTGTTTACAGGTGAGGCGGGTCCCGCCCGGAGCACCTTCCACATCTGGTTTCTCACAGCTCAGCGCTTCCATGGCTTCCAACACAGGGTTTCAGCACACGCTTTCCAGAAGGGGGAGGTGGCTTGATTAACCTCCTGCCCAGCTCAGAACCCGGGCTTTCCTGAGAAGGTCCCAGTAGATCGCCAGGGGCTGGCAGACCGCTGACTAATAGGGACTGTGGCACCTGGCTTCACTGGGACATCAGCCAAGTCCTGAGGAGTTCAAACGACCTCTCCCACTCCCTTGCCCCTTCCTGACAGTGGCCCACCGCCAGGTACCCTGAATAATGCATCGTGTTTGTCCTCTCAGTCTGCTGGCTGTCTGCGTTTTCTCTCCACCCGCCTGCCTTCCCTCCTTGGTCTGCTGGTGTCCCTAAGCCTTCCGCCAGGCCTTGGGCACCGCCCGGCAGGAAGAGGGAGTAGCTGGTTTTTAAAAGATTAGTTGCACAGCTAGAAGTCTGTCTTCAAACAAAACCTGGGTGTCTTTGTTTCTTCCTCTTAAACCTAAGTCAGAACAGAGAAGGGGAGAAAATACAAATGCCCATCATTACCGAGCTCCTCCCCATGTACAGGATGCAGTGGTGGGCACCGCACAGGTATTGCCTCCTTGGCTCATCCCAAGACAACACCACTGCCTCTACTGTCAAATGAGGAAGCCGAGCCCAAAGAAGTGACATAAACGACACGTGGCTGCAGTCAGAAGGTCTGGAACCTGAATCCATATTTGTCCTACTCTCTGTAACGGCTTTTTCTTCCACTCTGCCTGACTGCTGAGAAAGAGGATTTTTTTTTTTTTTTTTTTTTTTTTTTTTTTTTTTTTTTTACCTTTGTCCACACTCATCAGCATTCAACGAACCCCCAAACATCTATTTCTTGGTATTTCCAAAGACATGTAGCATCATGTCATCCACAGCCATTTCCCACCAATCCAGAGAGAGTCACCAAGTCTGTCTTGAAACCTTCCCGGATGATTATTCCTGTGGATCTGGCTGCCTATCCATTTGAATGTGCTGGATGGTTTATCTGTCTGTGACATTTTCCTGGGGCCTATGTGTGCTGTAGTAAGGGGGAAAATAGACTTTGAAGTTAGACCAGTATGGGTTTAGATTTCTACCTTGCCACTTGCACACATGTCCCGAAAGACTCATTTTACCTCTGTGAACCTCAGTGTCTTCTTTATTATTTATAGTTTTTACTAGAGTTAAGTATGCTTCTGCTATCCTATGTAGACTGAATAATGCCCCCCGCCCCCCATGGATATCTGCATCGTAACACCTGAATATGCTCGGCGTATGACAAGAGGAACTTTGTAGATGTGATGTAAGTTAAGGATCTTGAAATGGGAAGGTTATCCTGAATTATCTGGGCGGGCCCAATATAATCACATGGGTCTTTTTAAGAGTGAGGCACGGACGTTAGAGTAAGGAAAGGGGATGTGGAGAGAGTCACAGGGAGACTCAAAATCCCATGCTGCTAGGCTTGAAGAAGGAGGAAGGAGCCAGGAGCAAGGAATGCAGCTCTGGGGGTTAGAAAAGGCAAGGCAAGGGATTCTTCCCTCGAGCCTCCAGAAAGGAATGCAGCCCTGGAAACACCTTGATTGTGCCCTAGTGAAACCTAATTTGGACGTCTGACTTCCAGAGCTGTAAGATCACAGATTTCTATTGTTTTATGTTACTAAGTTCCTGGCAATGTGTTATAGTGGTAGTGGGAAACATAACACATCTTTGCTAAGCATTGGGCTTCTTGAAATCTGTAAGGCTTGGGGCCTGGAGAGAGCTTGGATCTCTCACTTCTCTACATACAAACTACTTGTGACCTTGTGCTTCGTTGAGCCTTCCTTTCCTGACATGCAGTATGGGTTAGTGATGACTCTTTAATAGGATTTGTGAAGATTGCATGAGATCCTGTGCTATGCAAAATGCCTGGCATGAAATAGATGCTCAGTCGTGAAAGTATTATTTTCCTTGACCGCGACAGCCATGAACTAGTGGCACAGACGTCGGTTGTGGATGGCTTTGGTGAGCGTGGGTAGCAGAGACACAGATTTGAATGCCAGCTCTGGCATTTGCTCACTCTGTGACCTTGAACCATATACCTAACCTCTGTGAAGGATGATGAATCTTCTGAACATAAATTCAAGCAAGATTACATGATGCACAGCAAACCCCAGCTCAAGCACCCTCTTCTGGCTTGAGCTTCTGGAGGGCAGAGCAAAGACTTGCGCCTTGTCCATCTTCTGTCCTTAGGACCTAACGCGGTGTGTGACATAGTTGTGCAGGGACATGTTTGTTGCAAAAACTGAACCTGTGATGGGAGAGAGTTTGGTCTAGGACTCTCCGTGAACTCCAGATCTTAGAGGGTAGTCTAGGTAAGGACTAGGGATCAGGGAGCTCCATCAGGAGGAAGAAACGGTTCTAGAGATCAACCTGCTGGTCAATTGGAAAGGGTGGATGAGGACCACAGTGGTCAGGCAGGACCTGACTTAATGGGTGTCCAATTCTGGGTCGATGGTGTTTGGTTCCTCCAGATGTTGAGGCTCCTGTCCAGCGTGACTCATTCCTCCTTTATGCAATGCCCACAGCTCCTCTTTTGTAGGTGCTAATGGTGAGAAAGGAAACCAGCCCTTGTCTGGGCCTTTCTTCCTTTATTAACTCCAGGCCTCAAAATGAGGCTTCACTCAAGATTCTCCTCCTCCCAGCTCCTTAACTCAGTCGTGCTGTGCATTACTAACTAGCTGGGAAGATTCATGAAATGACATTATGGGGGGCTTTGAGCTCTCCCAGACGTGGTGCCTTCCTTTGTATTGAATTATGTCCACCATCATTCTTTGTTTACGGCCTTTGAGCTAATTTCTGAGGCTTGCAGCTTTGCAGCCCCTCCTAGCTTATTGAATTAATTTTGCGAGCAACGGTTTTGAGTTATTGTGGTCCAGATTAAGTCATCTTGTGATCTTTTCATCCACTGTCTTTGTAATGCTATTGAAAAGCTATCATGTTTGCGGGTTGTGATTGGTGCTGTTTTTATAACCCCAGTCTTATGCAGTCTCATAATTCCTTTGTCTTCCTGGGTTGTGTCCAATTTGTTAATCTTTGTTGTAGAAGAGCAATAAAAAGGGTAAGACACGGGCCCTGCTAGAGCGAGGCAGAGACTGGGGTTGAGTCCCAGCTCAGGCCATAATTAGCGGCTATCCCTGGACAGTTTGCTTCCCCATCCAGAGACCTGGCTTCCTGCTCTGGAAAATGGGAAGAAGCCAGGCCTGGCTCGCAAGTGGATGGTCCAATGGGATGCTCTATCTGCAAGTGCCTGTCATGTAGCAGTTGGAAGTATTTCTCTCTTCTCTTAGTTCTTAAAGTGCCTGCTTCATGTATTTTTCCCTTCTAAAAGATAAATATGACATTTGATGTTTTACAAAATTTAAGTATATATTCTGCTGCTGTTCTACTGTGACTTTTCAGAAATAATTGTGAGTGCTTCACTAACTATATTAGCTCTTCTCTGGAACACCTTAGGATACATGCTGTCCAACCTGCTGATTTGTATTTATCCCCAAATCACTAAGTATTCCCTTAACTGCTTTCTGTCATAACTGTTTCTGTGAGATCTTAATTACTTCCTAATTGTCCACATTTCTTCTCTTTCTTCTTCTTCTTCTTCTTCTTTTTTTTTCCTGTTTCTGGCAAAAGACAGATTATCAAAGATGGGTTCGGGATCTTTGCCACCTCAGAGTCATCATTAATTTCCTTTCTCCCTCATTATGAAGGAAGGAATATGTTCCAGTTTGCACTCTGATTTCCCACCTGGATTCCTTCTAAGCACTCTTGATAACCCCAGCATCTCTGTAATCACATTTCCCCTTCAAAAGAGACCTTTCTAAGCAGACGTTTCTAACTCTGTAAGAGCACATTTCACTGGGCTGCATCCCTTCATTTGACCTGGCGGGTTTTCACTTCAATGGACAATAATTTAGGCACCGGGGATGCAGAAATGAAGATAACTCTGTCCTTGGTTTGAGCACCTCATGTAGATAAACGTGCGCTCAAAAAACAATAAAATGTTAAAGATCCCATTAGCGGCTAAAGGAATGTAAGGCAGACTTACGGAGTTTGAGCAGGTGGGCATCAGAGAAAGTTGTAAACGTGAGGTTTTAACCAGTTTCTAAGCATAAGTTCAGCATCTGTAAAATGGGATTCACCCTGAGTTTTCAGTATCAGCGTAAAACTAGGTAAATGTTTCAATGCGTGACGCATACTAAGCGTTCAGTAATTATGAATATGCTCATCTGCTAGCAGTAAGAACAACAATGCTAGTGACAGCAACAAAAATGTGTGTACCCCTCTTTCCCACACTCACGTGCAGGTGGCACATTTGGAAATACCATCATCCCCAGTGGGGAAATGAGGAAACTGAGTCTCAGAGAAATCCAATGACTTCCCGGACATAATGCTACAACTTAGAAGTGTTAAAACCATGGGAATTCAGTGGAAATCTGGCTCCATATTCAAGTTTGCCCTTTACACTTCTTCTTTCCAGTGTGCTTGCAAACAAGAACCTGCATGAAGAATTTGCAGAGTATTTTTCCAGGCAGCCAGCATCAGCCAGGGTTTGCAGGGAAGAGGTGGTGAGCTGCAAAACCTCAGGATTTGGAGCACACATTAGTCAGAACCTATTTTTTAAGACTTAAAAAAAACCCTGAAGTATAGTTAACATACGATACTGGTTTCAGGTGTACAGCATATTCAGTGGTTCTGTCCATCACTCAGTGCTCATCGCAATGAGGGTAGTCACTATTCAAAATTATTTTTAATAATGGGTAAAATTTATTCAGTACCTACTGTGTACCAGGCACTGTCCTGTATGTCTTGTATTTATCATTCCATGTAATTTTTGCAACTTTTTGATACGGTGTCCTTAATAGTCTCAGTTTACAGATGGAGAGACTGAGGCTCAGTGGGGTGAGGTAAGTGGCCTACACGCACATAGCTAGTAAGTGGCAGCACTGGGATTTGAACCGTCCAAATCCGGCATCCTAGCCTGTGACTGTGGAACCACCCCTCAGCTCTCAAATGTCCATATGAACGGGGTCCATGTTTGCAGAGACAGCCTTTGCGCTGGAAGCTTCGGGAAGACTTGGTACCTACTGCCAGTGTCTGACTGATCAGCAACTCGGAGGCTCTCCCTCTCCCTCCTCACCGCCTGGGGAAAGTGTCAGTGAGCCATGAAATGACCAAGGGACATCAGAAAGAGAGAGGAGGCAGGCACAGGGCTAATCCACCCAGGACATAATCAGCCCTTGAATCATTGTATCGGCTGGCAGTTAATGTGCCCACACGGGCCCAGGGGACTGCAGTCTGGCCTCGTGCAGCTTCTGGATCGAGGATGTTCAGCAAGACATTGGAAATATCAGTAGCTGCTTTGCCAAGTAGCATTTAAGGATTCCCCGAAAACCCTGCTCAGCCAAGGCCAGCCACCCCCTCTCACAAGTGAGAAAAGGGAACTTGTTTTCAGGGGCACAGTCCCATGGAAGCATGAGGCTTTGAGAAAGGTATGCAAGTGCCGCAGAAGACCCCTGTCTGAGCACAGGAGACTGCCTGCTGCTGGCTCTCTGAACACTGTGGGGTGCGGGTGGGGGCCGGGCTTCCTGTCTCCAAGACTCGGTCTTCCCCTCCATAGAATAAGCACGGTAGACTAGATGTCTCTGCAGGGGCCTCCCCGCTGGAGCATCCTATGATCCGTCAGTGCTTTGACATCTAGCCATGATAATAACAAAATCTTATGAAATGCTTTCCGTCTTCCAGACACTGTCTAAGGGCTCCAGGTATTACCTCATTAATCCTCACAACCCTGGGAGGTGAGGTGCAGCTGCTATTCTGACTTTAAGGATCAAGAAATTGGGGCACGAGGAGGTAACAAGCCTTACTTACCCAAGGTTGTACAACAATTAAGGGCAAAGCTGGGATTCAGGGTCCCGTCATCTGGCTCCTGAGTCCACATTTTAACAGAGGTGCCTCACTGCCCTTCGGTCAGGCTTCCTTGGATACTTTGTTCCCCAGCTCGGTGTGGGCGGGTAAGAGGACGGTTTGACAGGAATGGTGCTCACAGAATTTAAAGCATTGCTAGTTTTGTTCAGGTTTTGCTTGGATGAGGGAGGCAAGGCAGGGAGTGATGTTGCCGTATTAAAATATATGTAGGCCCTTTTAGTTCCCATGTCGGGATGAGCTTGAACTGGAATAGAATAGCCGTAGCGTGCATGCAAATGTCCAGCTGGATTTAGTCTCTGTTCTCCCTTGGGTCACAGGGGCCCTTTGGTAATGTAGAGTTGAAGAGTTTGGCCTGTGGGGTCAGAAGGACCTGGGCTCAAATTCCCGCCACTTACTAGCTGATACTGAGCATGTTACCTAATTACCCCCATCCAATTTCTCATTTATAAAATAGGAATTATAATGTCACCCATTTCCAAAGGCTTTGGGGACCAAACATGGGCAAAGTGTTTTCTAAACCATAAAGGCTTCTTCGTATGATTGAAGGTGGCCTGGAACGGATATAAGCTTTTGCAGGTCTGCTGTTTCTCTTCCCGATGCTTCTCTCCCGCCGCACCCTGAGGACTGGCCCGGAGCTCAGAGGCCCTGCACCTTTGGTGTTTGCCGAGGCATTGCCGGGCTGGGTGAGAAAGAGTGTGATTGATTTGCTTTGCATTGACTGCACATGATGAAAAGTTGTTTTCTTTTCTCCTTTCCTTCTTTAGTCCTGGGAATTATATTTTTCTTAGAGGGTTGTTAATGGAAAGCACTGAACCAAATTCCCTCAAATTGAATTTGGCTGCCTGAATTGTCAGCTCGGCGTCTCCTACCCTCTCGAACCTCATCCACTCCCAAACAGGAGCCTCCACATTTATGCTCGCAGTCATTCGTGGGCTTCCATCTAGGCTGGGGGTGGGGGTGGGGGTGGGGCTGGGGGTGGGGGTGGGGGTGGGGGGAGTAGGTGGGCAGGGCACCTGGGCTTAGGGCTGGCCCACAGTTCCTCCCCACCACTGGTCAGCCAGCCTGCCATGACACAGCAGTTGCACATGCCCTGATAGCTGAGGCCTGTGGAAGGCCAATCAGACCGAGAGTCAGGGGCTTAGGATGGGGTCCTGTCGCTACACTTACCAGCTGTGGGCCCTTGGGGACGTCGCTTTACCTTTTCGAGTCTTCATATCCCTGTTTATATTATCAGAGAAAATAGCAAGCGATTTCCTCGCCTCAGAAGAGATGTAAGAATTCACTTGTGTGCTGACTTCTTCATTTGTTCTTTTAGCACGTGTCCATCAGGGGCCTGTCGTGGTCCAAGCATTGTGCTGGGTGGTGGCGTGACGACTCTGAAGAGCAGACGTTTCCTGCCTTCAGAGAGCGTTTAGTCTAAAAGGATGGCAGATAACAGATAGGAAACAGGTAATTTTAAGGTCACTTGACATGCCATAGTTCGAGAGAAAATGGCCTGTACCTTGGGGTCAGGCAGGCATGAGGTTTAATATCACCCCTACCACTAACGAGTTCCACCATCTTCGGTTAGTTGACCTCGAGGGGCTTCAGTCTCCTCCCATATGGAATGGGTGTTCACAGCCTCCTTGTGGGGATATTGTAAAGATTATAGATACCGTGTTTACTGTTCGCTGAACAGTGCCTGGCCCCTAAAAAGCACACAATGAATGGTAGCTATTATTATTAATAATGATAATATTAATAATAGATGGAAAGTCCTTTCTAAGTTACAAAACCCTACACAAATATAATGAATCATTATAATCACATTACATAGAGACTCATTTCCCAAGACATTCCAAGAGCAATCAGGATCACTGGTGCTTAGAAAAATAAAATAATATTATTAACAACCCGAAGAAGAACTTTACGTTTGAATAGCACTCTTCCAGTTTTAACAAATAGCCATGGCAGGGGAGAACACTTAAGCGAATTTATTAATCTGGGCTGGCCTGTACTTTTGTTGGCAAGTATTGTCCTGTGTTTGTTGTAAGATTTTCTGTCTTCATTAACAGCACTTTTGTTTCCCCTAAGTAAATGATGACTTATATAGATTTGCCCCATTTTACCTGACCTAAGTTCAGGCAGGACTCTTTTTTTAAAAATTTTTTTATTGTTATGTTAATCACCATACATTACATCATTAGTTTTAGATATAGTGTTCCATGATTCATTGTTTGTGCATAACACCCAGTGCTCCATGCAGAACGTGCCCTCCTCAATACCCATCACCAGGCTAACCCTCCCTCCCACCCCCCTCCCCTCTAGAACCCTCAGTTTGTTTTTCAGAGTCCACCATCTCTCATGGTTCGTCTCCCCCTCCGATTTCCCCCCCTTCATTCTTCCCCTCAGGCAGGACTCTTCTGTGCTGATACCTGCAATCCAGGTTCGGGGCATTGCTTAAGCCTACAAGTGATTATTTTTCCTACTGTGTTAAATGCACAGTAATCCTTGGAGACTGGGCCGACTGTGGCTCTGTGATAATGGGATTTTATATTTATAAACCAACATGTTAAAAATGCGTGTTATTTTTATATGTGTTTTTTAGATCAGAACTCTTAGCACATGGCAATCATCATTTTGGTTCCTGGGAAACCAAAGCAGTTTTATGATGTTTGCCTTTAGCCTTCGATAGAGGCTGAGGGTGCTCTCCTACCCTCTGGTGCCCTTAACCCAGAGATAATTTATAAACGTATGTACATTGGGAAAATGAAGAAGAGTAGGGATATACAATTATAGGCTTGCCTTCCCCAAATACATGGAATTCGTTTATTCTAAAACCTTTGCGACGAGGCAGAGGCTCCATAATGGAAAGCATGTATGAGGATCTTCTTTGGCAACTCTTACCCCCAGGCAGTGTTTACTGAACACATGAAAAGAGTCCACTATTTAGTATATTAGTACTTTGAGCAATTAAAAAAAAAAAGCCAAAAAAGCCTATGACTCTGTTGTTGTTTCAATGCGTGCCTTCTTTAGTTTGTATTGAGTGTGAGATTCAAAACTCTGAATCTATCTGTGTGTGTATATGTGTGTGTGTGTGTGTGTGTGTGTGTGTATGTGTGCGCTTATGGTGTGTTTCCCAGAACCCTTGTTTGATTAAGAATTCTAGAGCTCTCAAATCTGTTCTTGTCAATTATTGTACTTCTCCCAGGTCGATGAAGAATGACTGCATAAACATGATATGACTTTCGTGAATCTCTGATCCTTTGCTGCTGTTTATTTAAGTCATGCCCACTTCCAGATTGTTAGCTATAGGAAAGTCATTTTTGACTCACCCTCACTTTTCTTGTGGTCAGGCTGGGACCTGGGATTCCTATTCTGTTTTGCAAGTGAGAACCTGAAGAATTGCAAGTGGAAATTGTTTGTTACAGCAGCACTTACCACACACTGGGGTGGGGAATATTGTACAGAACTCATTGTATGGAAATGGGACAGGGCACTGCAGAGATGACTCTTGCAAATGGGTGGGGGCTGGTCTAAAGTCCCTCTGTCCTCAAGGTTTCTGTGATTCTAAGCGAACCTAAAAATAACACTGGGTGAGAGCTAGCCAAGTTTTATGTGTCTGAGAGGCATTAACCTCAGTGATTTTATAGCTAAATTAGATACCTATGTGAACTCAATCAAGTCTTATAATATTTCCAAGAGTTTTTAAAGCACTGAGTGTGGCCCAGGCATTGTGTTAGACTCTGGGGAAGCAGCCATGGACAAGCAAAGAGGGCCTTAGCCTTTAGGAGCTTCCCAGCTAGAAGTAAAGCAGACATGAGTGATGTAATTCATGTGCTCTGTGCTTATCATGAACATGTCCCTCTACAAGAGCTTCATATGCATTCTCTCATTTGTCTTTACAACAACCGTAAGAGGATTGGGAACATGTCCCTACTTTACAGAGAATGAATTTGAGACTTAGAGGTGTTAGTAAGTGCCAGAAGGTCACAGAGCTCAGAGGCAGCAAAGCCCACATTAGAACCCAGATTTGGCCGATTCTTTTTTTTTTTTTTCCTAAAGATTTATTTATTTATTTGAGCAAGAGAGAGAGAGAGAGAGAGAGAGAATGCAAGCGTTGAGTAGGGGGTGGGGCAGAGGGAGAGAGAGAGGGACATCGGACTCCACACTGAGCATGGAGCCCTACGTGGGGCTTGATCCTATGACCCTGAGATCATGACCTGAGCCGAAATCAAGAGTTGGACACCCAACTGACTCAGCCACCCAGGCACCCCCAGATTTGGCTTATTCTTATGGCTCATGTTCTTAACCACTCACGATACCACCCTTTCTGTCACTTAATCTGTAGACCTCATGCTCTTCATCTGTTCGGTGAGCAGCCCTGTTCCACCCAAAGCGCCATTGCAGGGAATTGCTAAGACAAGCTTACACAATAGTATGGCTTGTTTTTATTATAGTTTATTTGTGTTTATCATTGTTCTAGAACAGCACACAAAATGGAGTAGTGAAGCCATATAAGACTGAGCCTCTATTGTGCTCTGAAAACATCCCCACCAATTAAAGGACTCACTGAAGAACAAGGAGTTGACGCTATTTGTGGTTCAGAGCAGGTGCTTCCAAGAGCTGGGTTGCATGAGCAGGGAGGCAGAGTGGGTGGCTGCAGTGGGTATGGGGAGCTCAGACACCAAGCTGAGGTCATGAGGATGACTCAGGAGTCTAATCTGCAAGATGCAGGGAAAAATGTGGTCTACGTATTACAATAAGGGCTTATTCATGTCATAGGAGGAGTGGAGGAGAGGAGAAGAATTCTTACAGAAAGATCATGGGCAAAGAGTGCTAGGCCTACACTTCTAATCCAGCTCTACCTTGACTATCTGTGTGACCTTGGGAAAATCCCGTTACCTCTTGGGACCTCAACTTCTTCATCTTTAACTGGGCTTCCCACATAGAGTTAATGAGAACATTAAAACCGAGAATAGAGGTGAAAAGGATCTATAAACTGACGTTCCGTGCATGTTATTTTTTATTTTTTATCATCATCATCAATCTTTATCAGCTGATCACTGACATTGTTGGTATTATCATTGTACGTATTCCTTGGAACATCCACAGTTGGCTAGGCTGAGTCCTTCAAGCCATCGTTTTCAGAAAATGTAATCCGTTCATTTATTAAATAAACATGCAGGCAGTGCCTCCAGCCTGTAAAAAACTGTGCTAGGTTTTGCAAGATGAGTAAGACAAGGCCTCTGCCCTCGAGTTTACAAGGAGAAATGATGAGGCCTTGGGTAACGGCAGAACTGGGCTCAGTTATGTAATGTGTCAGGGGCACCGAGCAAACAGAATGCTATGTTAACTTGTCACAGTCTGCCAAGGAGAATCCGTGCTTGGAAAGAGCAGGCAAGGAGCTCCCAGGGCATCACCCACGTGCTGCAGAAAGGGAGTGGCCTACCTGGGATACCTGCAGACTCCCAGGCTGATGCCTTTCCACCAACGAATCCAAGCTGCCTCCACCCTTTGTTCAGCTCAGAGGCTTGCCCAGAGCCTTCCCACATCATCAGGACATGGCAGGCTGTCCTGGGAGGGTGTGTTGGCCAAAATTGTGAGTACTACTTTGTCCAATATTTCTGATTCCTCTCCTATCTGGGTTCATGCTGGGGTTGCACTTCTCCGCCTACCTGTTGTTGGATGGCTCAAATAACTAAAGTTGTGAATGCAAGTGTGGGGCGCCGCTCATGGGCCAGAGCATTAACCTGTCAGGGGAAGACATTCCAGAACTTTCGCTTTCCCTCTCACATGGAGAGTGGCAATGTTTCAGATGGTGGCTCTCCCATCTGCTGGGGTCATTGAGAGCCTGTAATGAGTTGAGGCCCCTTACCAACCAGGGAAGGACGTGAGTCAAACACATACCATTATCCTTTAAACCCCTGAGGTTTGGGACTTGCTCCTGAAGCAGAGTCTAATGTTACTCGTTACAGGAGCAATGCCACGACACAGGTGGGCAGAGTACAGTGACGCCTGTTTTCTATTGACTGTGCCTCTTGATAGGGTCCTTGATGGTGCAGCGCGGGGGCTCAGAGTTCCTGGCGCATCTCGTAACTCAGGTTTGAGCCCAGCGCCTTCTGTAAGGCTAGGAGGCTTTTCTCGGGCTTACTCAACAAGCCTCTGCTCTTCTTTGAAGCTACCAGACCTTTTTCCTGAGGCTTCACTGCCTCTTGTTCTGCCACCACCTTTTATACCCCATCCCCCAGTTGTTTATCTTCCTTCTGTAGTTTTCCATGAGGTACCTCATCAACAGCGTTTGGAAAAACTGGGTAAATCAAGCCTGTCTTTTATTTTGTACTTGATTAAACTTGTCAGAGAATTCAGGCAAGTTCGAAAGCCTCGTCGTATTTTTTTCTGCTCACAGAAAGATTCACCTGGCCTGTTTTTTGTTTTAACTTCCCATCTGCAATACCAGATGGAAGTCAGCAAACTGTGGCCCATGGCCTACAAAACAAGGCCTTGAGGATGAGTTCTGAGAGTGGGTCTTTACTGGCTTGATGCCTTGAAGGAGCCATTAATCTGCTTGGTGACTTTGGACAAGCCATTACCTCCCTGGTCCTTGATTTTCCAAGTTTAGCTGAGGAGGAGGCTGGACCACATTAATTTACTGTTCTGCAAACATTTATTGGATGCCACCCTATATTAGGTACTACACAGGCTTCAAGGGGAAACATGTATAGGTCATGTTTTCAATCACATGGTTCGTAGGCTAATGGAAGTGAGTGGGTAGCATGAGACATGAGTTACTGTGAATTGAGTCCCGAAGTAATAACTCTTAGGTTCTATTACTATAATGCTACCAGTGGATTTAATCCATGTTTAAGCAAGTGGATATAAAACAAAGCAGCCCACCTATTGTAGATGGGGAAACCGAGGTTCTTTGAAAAAGCAGTGAGCATTACACAGTCTCAGTGGGTTAGGGGAAGAGGTATATTTGTGACCGTGGACAAGCCATGGCTACGTTAGGTAGGGACTAATGGCTGATGAAATGCAAGGTCTTTAAGCCCAGATTCAGCATATCTGTCCCACATCTCCACGTTATGTCCCCAGTACTGTTCCCAGACCTTCTTTGTATAACCTGTCCATATGTTGAAATCCTACACATGCTTGCAGGCCTGTTACACAGGCCTTGCTCGTAGGCCCTCAACATTAACCACGAATGGCCTTTCTCTGCGCTGATGGTTGATAGCATGTGCTGCGTGTATCTCATCCCATGGCCTACCCCATATTGTGACATCATGCCTGTGTCTTCTCGAAGAGGAGGAGGGTTGGAGTGGAGTCAGTCCTAGATTCTTGCCTCCCCGTTGCCATGAACGAACTATGTTACCTTGAACACTTTTCTTTTCTGCACTTTGGTTTACCACTTAGCACCAATGATGCCAATTCTGCAGGGCTGTTGAGAGAATGAAATAAGATGATGCATGTAAAGTATTTGTTTCGTTTCTCATAATGTAAAGCCGTTCCGCTCAGACACAAGGTAACTTGTACACATAGGTGATTAACAGATGCTTGATGTATGAACACGCTCACGGACCTTCAGTGTTGTGCTGGCAGGAAACAGATGGCTTCCTGAGCATGTTCAGAAGAAGTAGCGGTGGTGGGTTTACTGAAGGGTGTGGCAGGGTTAAGGGAACCGGCCAGGGGTCATGAGGCCTTGTGTGTGAGCATCCGGGTGTTTCTGTCACCCTGCAAAAGAAGAAGATAATCCCATCCCAAATTTAGTTCAGATGTTGAGATGATGATACTACATATACACAGAGCAGGTATGGAAAGGTTGATTATTCACATAATTCAAGTCTTTGGGGTGAGCAGGGCAGGCCTCTCAAGCAGGTCCAGAATGGCTTAAGAAAGTCAGCAAAAGAGGCTGGGCCTGAATTTTTGTTCTGGTTCAAGGATGGGGCCAGGCAGGGATTTGCATAGTTGGGAGTCTCTAGCCAGCACCAAAAGGAGGGAGCACCCAGGCTTTCTTACCAGCTTGCCCAGATAGGGAGCACAGAGGGAACAGTGAGGCTTAGAAGCTATGTGTATCCAAACGTCAAAAATAGGAGCCAGATTCTTCATTTCAAGGGGGATGCTCTTGCCCTCTGATGGAACCAGATGAGGGAACAATGATGCCAGGAAGGGCTGGTCACAGGTTCTCCCATCCACTATCGAGACCACAGCTCGAAAACAGGGAGGGAGGACCATATGTACCCTGACTTCTCTCCCCTACCGCTCACTGATCTGCCAGTGTCCCTTCTGAGCACACCCCACCTGGAAGTAGAAGGGCAGAGAACCCGGATGATACAGCCTGTAGAGGTCAGGCAGCCTCCTGGGGCAAAGGGGGTCACGGAAATCCGTTGGGGGGTGGGGCAAATGACACAGGGGCAAAGCA
The DNA here is from genome assembly GCF_004348235.1 of Phoca vitulina. Classification (NCBI taxonomy): domain Eukaryota; kingdom Metazoa; phylum Chordata; class Mammalia; order Carnivora; family Phocidae; genus Phoca; species Phoca vitulina. The sequence goes on along the minus strand of NW_022589724.1, from coordinate 17,019,340 downwards.
GCTGATAGAGATCTCAGAGAAACCAGCAAGATCAGGAAGTTTTGCTAGCCATCATTCATCGTGCACATGCCAGGTGCCAGGTGTCATCCTAAGTACTTGATATGCAGAATCATTTTAAATCCTAAAATAACCTGAGGCAGGTACTATTTTGTGCACCTGAGGAGCCCGGGGCTTGGACAGGTTAGGAATATCTTAAATGTGGATGGAAGTAAAATTGACACCCAACTCTGTTAAACTCCACTGCCCATGTGCTCACACTCACCTGTGCTGTCCCTTCTCCTTTTTTTGGGGGGGGGGGCTGGAGAACTCGCCCACTTGTGAGGTATGTGGCCCTAGAGAGCTGAGAACCATAGATGTTCCTTGCAAGCTCTCCACAGAGCCCCCACCTTGGCCTAGCCTCCACTACTCTTCATTAAATATCTTCTGTGTTCCATGCCTGTATTAGGCATTTCCACATACACAATTTTGTTTTATCCTTTCAGCAGTTCTTTGAGGAGACGATGACGTCTTTGCTTTAGAGCCAAGGAAACTCCGTCTCAGGGAGAATGGGATGCCGGGCAGAGGTCACACACAATCTAGTGGGGGCAGGGCTCCAGCTCGGCCCTGCAAGGCCTCAGGCTTGGGGTTCTTGCTGTGACTGGCTGTCTCCCACTTGCACCCAAACTCTTTTCCTTCTGAGAGTAAAAAGCAAAGACCCCAAATTGGTCCCCTCCGGCTGCTGGGGGTCTTTGAGGTGCATCTAGATGGAAGTTGCTGCTTTTGTCTTTTCAAAAATGCTCAGCTTTAGGTGTCCATCCTTCCTTCCTTTTTTTTTTTTTCATGTCCCCCTTCCCCCTCTAGCCTGACTTGGTGCAGCGTTTTCCTTGGGTGAAGTGTTGGAGCCAGATCCCTGATGGAAGTTACAGGAGTGGCAGCCCCCATTTATCTCCATTCCCCTGGGATGGAGAATTTATTTGTGATGTCAGGCCTGGGCAAGATTTAGAATAATTCAGGGATTTACATCCTGAGGATATAGGAAATAAATAATATCATCCATTCCACATAAAGGGGCATAATGTGGAAGAAAAGAAAAAAACAAACAAACCTGTGATTCTCTTAGAAGTAAAGAACAAATCCTGAAAATTGCTAAGTCATGCTGGAGCATAGGATTTCAGAGTAGGAAGTCCATCCATGAGTATCTGATATAACCTCCCCTCCTGGGGAGAGTAAGGCTGGAGGGGGGAAGGGACTAGTCCAGGGTCACACAGAGGGCTGTCAGTAAGGCCAGGCCCTATCATTAGGCTGGCTGCTCAGTTCCCGTGGCCCGCCCCCTCCCCCGCACTCCCCAGCTGTGGATACGGTCCTGGAAATGGGACGGAGCTTTCTGCTGTGCTGGCTACCTTGGCAGCCTGGCCTATTCCATTTTGGAATGCCTGTTTCTCAACGCTCTGTGCATTATCCTGGCAGCACCACGAGGGCAGGAATCCTGTCTTCTTATCTCCGTGTCTCCGGCGCACCTGCTCTTTCCTTTCTTGGGGATAGTTTCCACTTTTCTTTGCTTGGCCACATTCTATTCATTCTTAAATTCTAGCATTACATAATATTTCAAATGGAGACCCCCTCTGACGACTGGCTGGGTCGGACAGCCCCTTGTGTATTCCCATGTTCTCTGCACTCTTGCCTATTTCCACGTGATACTTCATTCTCATTATCTGATTGTCTGTCTTGCCCACTAGACTGTAAGCTCCGTGAGAGCAGGGATTGTGGCTGTCTTGTTTACTCTCGGTTTCCCCAGGAAGTATGCTTAGCACAGGGCCAGACATAGTGTTTGACAGATCCGTGAGGGGGTGGAGCCAAAATGGTTCCAACCTCAGAGTGGGATCCACGGATCTCTGAGTGCTGGACAGCTCCCCACATGCCCTGGAAGTCCCAAGAGTCATGAAGACATTTATTGAGGTCTGTTACTTCATGTTTAGCAATCGGTCAAAGCCAGTGGGTTTGCACGCACTTTCTCTTATTCCCTGGTTTATTCCTGCTGAGAAAAGTTGCTGTTTACCATTATTTTGACTTCTTAACTCCTGCCTCTATGTTTTGTTCTTCATCTAGTTGTTCTTGGTTTATATGGTCATTGCATCTCTCCTTCCTGACTTCCAGGGAGACTGAGGCTCAGAGATTAAAGTCACTTAGGCTGACTGAGTCACACCAAGACAGAATGGCTAGGTCAGACTCAGGTCTATAACCCTGGAGTTCACTGCCTTCCACTGTCTCTGATAGTTTGGGAATCTAAATGCCTGTCTCCTTCCTTCAACATATATTATCATCAGAGAACCCAGTCCAACTCTGTATTGCATACTAGAAGCTCCAGTTAAATATCCGTGCAGTAAGTTCACAAAAACTGAGGACATACCGACACGGTGCTGGCTCCCAACCGAAAGACTCCCACGTTCCAGATAAGGACCCATCGCCTTTAAAAAATATATGATTTAACAGAGTTAAGGTACAGGGGCTCATTCTTTGCATGGTGTTTTGATGCTCTCTCTCCTGCTGGAACCTAGATGGGTACATGGAAGGTGCCTAAGGATATCTTTTAATTCATAGTTGAATGACCAAACTCTATCCTAGCTTGCAACAGATAAATCTCAAAGAGAGTGTTTGCCTTTCTTGAGCCGGAAAAAAAGAGCAACATCATATTTGTTACTTCCCTTAACACATCAGCTGTTCTTATTGGAGTGATAATAATAGCCATTTCTTGCATTCATACTGCACATCACTGCCTACAATCATTTTTTATTTTTGCTTTCTTTAATCCTCAAAATAACCCATTAATATTTAATCACTTTCTTCCCATTTTGCAGATGGGGAGTCTGAGGTTTAGAGGTGTGAAAAAACATGCCCAAGGGCATAGCACTGGGAGGGAGCACAACTGGAACAGTACCCAAGGGGTCCAGAATGCATGATTTATCCTCTCCCATTAGCCAGTGTTTCTTATTGCATCCATGCCTTGTGTTGCACAAGAAAAAAAAGGGGGGGGGGGGCTCTGAGTGACATCTGGGTCCAAACAGTGTTTACTCATAGAATAATTACATTTAGGTTGAATTTGAACCATGCTTAACTGTCCCGCCCCCCGAGTTCACAGGTGACAGAGGTGGACATTCCAGACGGGGGTAGTGGGAGGCGAGTTGGGCTAGGCAGATTCTTAGGGAAAGGTGGGATTTAGGAAGGAAAATTGTTGAAGAGGGGTGAGCTTCAACAGCAGGGAGAGGGAGGGGCATGGCAGGAGGAGGGAAACAGGAAGAGACCAGCTTTGGGGGAGGCTACTGGACTCTTGGATGCAACTGGAGGAGATCCCATTTCTCTAGCAACCCCCTGAGCTTTCTTCCTTTCCTGGCTCTCCGGACTACCAGGGAACAGATGTGAGAAAGTCATTTTCAGGCCCCGCCTGTCTGTCATAAATTATGCGGTAATTTCCACACTCCAGATCAGTGCCAGGAGAGGCTGGTGGTCTGCAGGTTTGTGATTAGAATCTGTGCCCAGGATGATGTAAAGACAATTGCCCCCAGTTTAATGTTGGCTCCTTTCGCATTCAAATGATTGGAAGGGAAATGGGATTTCTCATTCAGCTGTCATGCCCAGGAGCAGGGTTTGTAACTCCAGGACGGAGGTATCCATAATGTGAGGACTCCTGCAGTGGGTGTAGCCACGCCCCCACCCAGCCCTGTCCCCAGGCCCTGAACCTGGCATTGCCTCTGATTTGCTCTGCGTGGGTGTAACCATCTGACCTTTGCTTCCCCCTGCAAATTCTTAGAAATGTCACTGTCTATGCAGAAACTAACAGGCCTATCCTTGCTTTTGACAACATAGAAGGCTTCTTGAACAGCACCACGATAGATCCTCACTGTAGCACTGATTTTACCGTAAGGGATCTCTGATAGGACCATCCATAATATCCGGTATGTTCAGTATTTCAGGATCCTTCAGGTTTGCCAGTAACTTCATATGCTGATAACTCACCTTTCTCAGACATGGGAAACTAAGGCCCACAAGAGGAAGTGACTTGCCCAGCTCATAAAAATTTATGACCGAATTGTTAGTACAGTCTGTGGCTTCTTACTGATATTCAAGTGTTCTGTCCATCCCTCAAGACATTAGGTAGCCAAACTCACAAACGGGTCTCATTACAAGGAATCCTTGCAATAATGTGAGGAAAGCAACATATGTGGATTTTTCAGTCTTAAAAAGCAAAACTAAAGACTGTAGCTAGAATAAGCAGGATTTGGGTTAGGCATAAAAGACCTGTTTAACTAGAGTTAAGATTTTTTTTTTTTTTTAAAGATTTTATTTATTTATTTGACAGAGAGAGAGGCAGCGAGAGAGGGAACACAAGCAAGGGGAGTGTGAGAGAGAGAAGCAGGCTTCCCGCGGAGCAGGGAGCCCGATGCGGGGCTCGATCCCAGGACCCTGGGATCATGACCTAAGCTGAAGGCAGACGCTTAACGACTGAGCCACCCAGGCGCCCCAACTAGAGTTAAGATATTGATTCCAATCTCCAGGATACCATTACATCCCAAGGACCCATAATAGGTGTGATTTTTGAGATGGAGAAAATGATCAAGCTAAAGGTAACTTTAATTTAGCCTTTTCTGCTGGGCATAGCCAACAGAGAATTGCCCACATGCATCCAGGGGCGTATTTCCAGTTCTCTTGGTAATATTCAGAATCTCAGCTCTGCCCATGATAATGCCATGCGAGTTCTTCAGAACATGCCTCATGACATTCTATTCTAATTGCACTAATTCTCATGAGTTCATTTAGCTCCACATTCAATGACCAAGCTTACATAATAACAACATCAGCATACAGGGCAACTTCATGACTTCTGAAGGCCTGAGGCGCTATTGTCTTTGTGGGTCATTCTTCCATAACATTTAAAAAAATTACTTAATATTATTGTTTACTTTGAAAATATTTTATGGTTGTGTTTGCAAAAGGTGATTATATTAGTAATATATTTTGAAACCTTTTCTTTGGCCTAAACATGCAATTACTTTCGCTTCTGGTCTTTAGAAAGATTAAAACATTTTCATTGGCCCCAGAAGTCCTGTGGGCCCAGGATGCAGTGCCTGATGGGTAAGTTAGCCCCGCCAGAACATGTTTGATAGGCAGTTGGTCATCTTTGCCAAGGTGGTATGGAGAGAGACCTTCTTCTGCTGTACTCTTTACCTTCTCTCATTGGTTTTCCAAATGCCCCTTTCTTACCTACTCTTGACACACCTCAACTTTCTTTTCACATTTTAAGCAACCATATTTTACACGGAAGTTCTCTGAAAATTGGAAATCAGATGGAACAGAAGTGGTACCGCCATTTTACTGTAGCCCCAGCGTGTTGCTTGGAAGGGGGTAAAGGAAGCTATCTTTCTGCATGGCTTTTGCTGCCCAAATTTGCAGAATGAAAATCCAAAGAACTTGGTCTGGTTTTAACGGCCGGCCCTGCCACCTGCAGAAAACGTTTTCACCTTGCAGAACCAAACTCAGTTTCATCGTGCCGTACGTGGGATAATAATCTCAACCACACAGGTTATATAGGAATGGAATGCCTGCTGGCTAGGTGTCCAAGAAGAATTCAGATCCATGATCATCTTCCTGGATGAAGATTTTGACTTCAGGTTTTGACTTTATGTTGGAGACTCGTGCTCTGGATTGCAGTATAGTAGTTAGAGAGCGTCGGGCCAACTTGGAATTCTCCTCTCTGTTCTAACTTTATACCTTATAACTTTGAGCACGACCTGTCCCCTCTGCCAGCCCAGATGTGTGCCTCTATCAAATGGGGGTTACCATACGGATTTCGTAGGGCTTGAGGAGGCTGTAATGAAAATATAAGGTATGAGCATTTGCACACTCCACAGTTATAACGGGGTGATTCCCCTGACTCCCCTGTCCCCTCTGCTCCCCCAGGCCAGCTGCTCCACTTCCGGAGCAAGCTTCATTAGCAGTGCTGGAAGGGACAAATTGGACATCTGCTGCTTGAGCTGTAACCTCAGGCAGAGCTGCCCCTCAGGCCCCCGAGCCTGTCTCCCCAGCAGCAGGCCAGCCTCCGCCTCCAGATTTCCAGTTCCAGCAGCTCAGAGGTAGCCAGCGGCTGTTTGATTGCCCACAGACTGTTGCATCACAGCACAATCCAATCAGCTGGCTTTCAGCGGAAGAATCCCCCTCAGATTGTAATCAGGGTCCATTCTGTCTCTCCCCATCCGGCTCTGGCCCCCAGGAATCTGGAGGGCTTGCTTGGCTTCTCTGTCCTGGCAGCGTCCCAGCCTCTCAGCCCTCACCCTGTGCGTTTCCCGGCAGCCAGGCAGCCTGGCCCCTTGCGCACTGTTACACGTGGCGGGACAGGCTCCTTCTCGAATGCAATCGTCCGTATCTAGCGGTGGGTTTCATTACCCACCAAGCAACATGACTCAAAGAATAAGGTGAGAGAGCATGCTTGAAAAATATTTGGTAAATGAAAAAAAAAAAAAGCGGTCCTCATCCTCAAAGCATCATTTTTGTATATACTTTGCAGCAGTCTCTTCAGTCTGACACTCGGTGCATGGTGTTAAATAGTTTCTGTCATGAAGAGGTGGAGTGGTTCATTTGTGCAAGGATGTCTGAACTTCTCATTCATTCATTCATTCAAATACTGAATTTGCTGACCACTCCTTCTGTGTCAGGAACTGCCCTAAACCCTGGAGATAAAAGAAATACAGCCATTTTACAAATAATTATTAAGCACCCACCTGGATCCTGAGGATAGAGAGATTAATCCATGTATTCACAAATAGATGCTGGGAACTTCAGATATGGCAGGAACTATGGATAAAACTGTGAGGGGGGGGGAAAAAAAGAACAAAAACAACAGAATGAGGAGCTTAAAGCTTAAAGGAAGAGATAAAAATTAAATGCTTTCATAAACAGTGATTTAGACACATTTTTCCTTGAAGGCAGAAGCATCTTATATTTTGAGAACTTATAACTGGGGCATTTATTTCGGTCTGGGAAATCAGGGAAGCCTTTCCCAAGGGGCGGAGTTTGAGCAGAAGGATGGGAAGGATGGGTTTGAGTTCATTGGGGAGGGGGGTCAGGCAGGAGCAAGAGAGGGGAGAAGGGCAGGGAGGAGGTCCGCGTGTGTTGCAGGACTCGGGGAAGGCTGTGTGGCTGGAGGGAGGCCGGGCTGGTGGAGCCTTCAGACATTGCCTGGGACCAGGTCATGCCAGATCTGGTGGGGGGAGTAAGACCTCTCCTGGAGCAACCCCGAAGTTGTTAGAAGAGACAGATCAATAACAAAACAACAGTACAAGCTGTTATAGTTATACAGGGCATGGACACACCAAGGAGGGAGTAGTTAACTCTATTTTCCCGGCTCAAGAAAGCTTTCAAAGAGAGGAATTTGGGGTTTGGAAGAAGTAAGGGAGCTACCTGGCCAAGCTGCTCTAGTAGAGGGGCTCAGAGGGCTCAGAGGGAATAGCATGTGCAAGGCTTGTGGTGAGAAAGGGGACCGGAGGAGAGGCGGGAGCCAGATGCCGAGGGACCCCTCCCCTGTCCCCATGGTGAGTTTTAATGGTGTTTTTACCTTCTTTATTTTTTAAATTGACTTTATTTCTTAATTTTTTAAAGATTTTATTTGAGAGAGAGAGCGAGAGCGTGTGTGCACCTGCAAGAATAGGAGCAGGGTGGGGGAGGGGCAGAGGGAGAAGCAGACTTCCTGCTGAGCAGAACTCCATCCCAGGACCCCAAGATCATGACTGGAGCTGAAGGCAGAGGCTTACCCAACTGAGCCACCCAGGCGCCCCAAACTGACTTTGTTTTTTAGGGCAGTTTTAGGTTCACAGCAAAATTGAGCAGAAAGTACCTAGAGTTGCATAAACCCTCTGCCTCTGTACCTGGCTCCCTGGCTTCCCCACTAGCCATACCCTGCAGCCCATGGGCGCATTTGCAACTGATGAACCTACACTGACACATCATTATCACTCAGCGTCCCTGGTTTACATTAGGGTTGTGCTTTCTATGGGTTTTGACAAATGTATAATGACATGTATCCACCATTATTATTCATACAAAATAGTTCCTCTGCCCTAAAAATCTGTGTTTTGCCTGTTTATCCTTCCCTCCCCCCAACCCCTGGCAACCACTGATCCTTTTTATTGTCTCCATAGTTTTGTGTTTTTCAGAATGTTATATAATTGGAATCCTACTGTATGTAACCTTTTCAGATTGGCTTCTTTCACTTTGTGTATGCATTTAAGGTTTCTGTTTAGTGGAGTTCTCAGAAAGCAGATGACATAATAGGGTCTGCTATTACCTAGGCAGCTTTTCCTGATGGATGGATTGGAGGTAGGGGTGAACCAAAATCAAGGAGGCAGGTTAGGCTGTGCTGGGAATCTTCCGAGCTTTGGGTTTATATTTTTAAAAACCAAAGTCTTGGGCGCCTGGGTGGCTCAGTTGGTTAAGCGACTGCCTTCGGCTCAGGTCATGATCCTGGAGTCCCGGGATCGAGTCCCGCATCGGGCTCCCTGCTCGGCGGGGAGTCTGCTTCTCCCTCTGACCTTCCCCCCTCTCGTGCTCTCTCTCTCTCACTCTCTCAAATAAATGAATAAATAAAATCTAAAAAAAAAAACAAAAAAAAAACCCAAAGTCTTAACTTGAAAGACTCTTTTTAGTCATCAGGATGTCATCATTTTATTACAATGTCTCCTTAGGCATTTGTGTTTCTCTTGATCTGTGCTATCCAAGTGGCTGTTACTTACATTAAAATTAATTGAATTTTAAGTAAAATAAAAATGTCAATTGCTTAGGCAACGTTAGCCACACTTGAAGTTCTCAGTACCCATATGTGGTTGGTGGCTACCACATTGACAGACGTAGAACATTTTTGTTTTGTTGTTGTAGAAAGTTCTATAAATCAGCATGGGACTACATCTTTGAGGATCTTTTTAGGTTTGCTAGAAAGATTACAGATTTTGGAGTCCGAGATAGCTTTTAAGTTGCTGTCAAAACATTTATTAGTGATATGATTTTTTATTGTAATAATATATATGTATATTTATGTACTTATATACAAAACTTATAAAACAAAATTTGCCATTTTAACCATTTTCCATTGTACAATTCAGTGCATTAATTACGTTCACAGTATTGTGCAATAGTCACATTGTCTGTTTCCAAAACCTTTTTATCACCCCAAAGAGAAACTCTGCAACCATTAAGCAGTAACTCCCCATTCTACACACACACACACACACACTCACACACACACACCCCCCCCCCAACCCCTGGTATTCTCAGTCTACATTCTAGCTCTACAAATTTGCCAATTCTAGATATTTCATGTAAGTAGAGTCATTTGGTATCTTCCCTTTTGTATCTGGCTTCTTTAATGTAGCCTCATGTCTTCAAAGTTCATCCACGTCATAGCATGTGTAAGAACTCAGTTCCTTTTGATGGCTGCATGATATTCCATGGGGTAGACATATCACACTTTTTTGATCCGTTCATCTGTTGAAAGATATCCGGATTGTTTCCACCTTCTGGCTTAGTGATACCATTTTGAATCATTTCTCTGAGCTTCTTTTCAGGAAAATGGGTATATTATCCTTAAATCCTAGGATTATCATGAGGATTAGAAGACACACCAAAAATAAAGCATTGGGATAAAGTTTCTAGTTTGGTGTTTGTTAGTTTTCCTTCCCCTTTTGTCCATTTCTGTCTACCACCCCTCGGTGCCTAGATCCCTGTGCATTAGAAGCTCAGCAACTATTTGCCAATTGTTGATTCTCTCGGGCCCAGTCGTTCAGCTCTGATTCTTGGACTTTAAAATACAAGGAGAGTATTTTATTTGACCTCTGTGTGTTTAATGTGTGGGAGGTTCCAGGTTGGTGGAGATAATACCTCTCAAGTGTCACAAGTTCCTGGGATGCAGATGACGGCCCATGTTCCTCATTAAACAATAATTCCTCTCAGGGGAGGTACGGCGAAAATCAGCAGTTGACATTTAAAGGTAGATGAAGTCATAAGGAGATTATGACTTGGCCTTAGATAGTGTTTCTTGAGCCAGATTAGAAATTCACATGAGAGAGTAATTGTTTTCTGGGGTCAGACCCAGTGTTCTCTCCAGTCCAGGGCTGGAGGCATAGACTCTGAGTTCCAAGGGACTCTTTCTCTCTGATGGAGGTACCTAGAGAAGGCCAAATGGACTCAAATGATAGAAAATCCTCACATTCAATTCAATTAAAAAGATATTAAGCAGTGTCTTTCTCAGGATACTTTTACCTGTGTCCTAGAAACTTAGACAGTGAGGATGTTTAATTATCTCACATGACAAAAAGCTTAGAGATAAGTGACTTTGCGGCTCTAGATGTCCGTGCCCGGGGCGGGCATTCCGTTGTTGTCTTGGCCGCCTTCTTGGGGATCTAAGGTGATTCTCCCACCCCAAGATGCATGAACGAACACAGCATTTAAAGCAAGGATGGAGGGAGGGCAGGCAAAAAACAGATCTCTCCCAGTGAGCTTTTCCCTTCACAAGAAGACAGATATTTTTTAGAAGTGCCTCCAAACATTTTAGCTTATGATTCAGCCCAAAGTGAGTCACATGGTCACCTCTATATGCAATGAAGTCTGGGAAAGTGAGCTTTCTGTCCTTTATAGGGAGAGTTCGATAAGGCAGGTGTCGGCAGGGAATGAGTATTGGGTAGCCGACCAACACTATGTACCTGGACATCTGTATGATGATTGCAGGGGAAATACAGAGATTGATTGATAAGGGGTGATTCCTGCCCCCAGGGAGACATGCATTTTCCCAGCTCACCAAAAACATCGATAAGATATGGAGTAAGTTCTACAAGAGATGCACGAAAGAAAAAGTTGAATTGTAACAACCTGAAGAGCTGTCTGTGTAGTCAGGGAAGGCTTCATGGAGGCAATAGCATGTGCATGAAGTATTAAATAATAGGGTGGGATTTTTGGCTCAAGGCAAAGCAGCTCAGGCTGACAGAATAGTTATTCAAAGGCACAGGAATTGGAAATTAATTTTTTTTTTTCTTAAAAATGTGGCGTTGGCTTCCCTGTTGTAAAATGCAGCAAGGAGGGAAGTGAGATGCAAAGGTATTTTATTGCAAATATAATAGGCTTTGTGTGCTGTGCTTAGGTGTTTGGACTTTATGCTGGAGCACTGGGTAGGATATTTAGGTTTTTGAGTTGGGATGGCCGTGACCTCTTCCCCCAGTTCCTGATGATTTTTTTTTAAACCAACTGATAGATTTGCCATCATGGATTTATCATAAATTTTTTGTGACTCTACTTCCTAGTTGTACCCAGTTGCCCATCTTGCCCAGAATCCTCTGCCGCTTGTTTCTTTTAAAGGGAGTAGCAGTGTAGACATTTGGTGTGCAAGGAGAAGAAGCAGGCCTCCCCCCTTTACGACCTTCACATTTTCCAGGCAAAAGCATGAAAAGCAACCTCCCATCTACCATTCACCATAGAAGTCACGTCAAAGCAGGGCCCACATAGGATGGCTTCATTGTGATTTTACTTGCTGTTTTCCCCACTTTGCTGCCTCACTACTCAACATGACTTGCTGTCTTTGCCAACTCATCTGACTTCTAGACATTTTGTTCGTATTTGACAGGCTTTCTCTGCTCTAAATCTTTCATTAACTCACTAACATTCTAACATGAGGCTAACGTTCTTGGCTTAACCTGGAAGATTCTTTATGCTATTGTCCATGTTTCTTTCAGCCTCTCTTCCCCCTGCCCCGCCTGCCCTCCCATGATACCAAGTACACAGAACACTCTGAACACATTCTCTGTCATTTTGGTGTTTCCCTCTGACTACAGTGTCTTTCTATGATTTTCATTTCCGTCTCCCCCAAACTGCTTTACAGAAGTCATTAATCTCTTAAAACCCTTAGTAAGCACATCTCTCTCTGTCTTTTTTTTTCTTAGACTTTTTATTTTGGCCTAGCTTTAGATGTATAGAAACTTGGCAGAGATAGTACAGAGGCTTTCTATATACCCTTTACCGAGCTTCTCCTACTATTAACATCTTATATCCCCATGGTACATCTGTCAAAAGGAAGAACTTGACATTTGTACATTATTATTAACTACAGTACAGACTTTATGTAGATTTCACAGTTTCCACTAGTGTCCTTTTTCTTTCCTTGGACTCAATCCATGTTGCTTTTAGCCATCATGTCTCCTTGATTTCTTTCCTCTGTTATGTGACCGTTTTCTTTTAATTTTCTCTTTTTTTCTCTTCCCTCCTTCCTTCATCCCTCCCTCCCTCCCTACCTCCCTCCTTCCCTTCTTCCTTCCCCACCCCTCTCCTCTCCTTTCTTTTCTTTTCCTTCTTAAGAGCTGTGGAAATGTACTGGTTTAGTATTTTGTAGAATGCCCCTCAGTTTGTGTGTGTGTACTGTTTTCATCTGGGTTACATGGATTTGGAGAAGCACCACAGAGGTGAACTCTCCTAGCCATTGATTCATACCGTATCCGTACATGGTGACATCAGTCTGACTTAACCCTGATCCCTTGGTTAAGGTGATGTCTAAGGGGGTTTCTCCATTGCAAAGTGACTATTTCCCTTTTCTTTGCTCTGTTCACCAGAGGTGAGTCACTAAGTCCTGTCTGCAGTTGAAGGAGAGGGGAATTAAGCTGCACCTCCTGGAGGGGAGAATAATCCTCTCCTTTGTAGAGCCTTTGTAGCCCTTTAGAGTCAGGGAGTCTCTTTCCATACTTATTCTGACTACTGGGTGGTTGCTTGTCTGTCCTCCCCCCACTAAACAGTGGACTCCTGGAGCGGGGGCCACGTCTGATTTGTCTGTCTCCTCAGAATTTGGTCTGTGTTGGATTCGCAGCAATAAGTTTGACCCAAAGCTTAACCTCTCCCAAACCAGGTTGTTTTCCCCTCCTGTGACCTTGGAGACCTCTGTGTGGGAGGGACCAGTGAGCTGAGGACTGAGTCTGACAGGGGGGCCCCCCTCCACCTCCCCTCTGCTGCATCTGTGCTCCGGCTTGCCATTTGGATTTGAGGACAGAAGATAAAATCCTTTTTGACCCAGGTGCCTGATGATCAATGGGCTTCCCGGCATGCTTCACTGCCCACGCCTGGCTCTCTCTATGTCACCATTGCCACTCGATAAATCCATAAAGAGACAACTCAATTGTTTTGACTTTCGTCCACCTTTTCCAGCGATTCTTCTTTTCCAAGTTAATGGGGCAGAGGGAGGGGAGACACACGATTAGAAGCTACACATACTTTCTTTTTGGGCAGGGACAAATGCCTCTCTGTGCTGACAGGATCATAAAACATGAATTAAGAGATCAGTTATTAATGAAATACTACTACCTAATATCATAGCAATGAAGCCCTTGGCTTTACACAAAGTATTTGGCATTTGTAAAATAAAAAGCTGAGATGTCCTTCCTTGCCTCCTTTTTCCCACAGGAAAGTAAAGCTGGAACAATGTAAACTGGAGTTTTTCAAACTCTGGTCCAGAATAAATGTGGACAAATGGCTGTCTACACCCAAACACATACACAGACCCATTAGAGATTCATACTACAAATCAGAATAACAAGTGGATAGACTGAGCAGCTTTATAGTAGATTGACCCATTTTCTTTTGCTTATCTGGACATTTCCTGAATTTATTTGACCGTAGGACATCCTATTTCCTGTGCATGTCTTATGGATTCCATGGAACATAGTTTGAAGAACAAGCATTTAGCTGACATTGCCTACACCTCCTAGATCATGTCTCTGCAGACTAAGCGTGGTGAATTGAAGTAAGAATCTGTAGACTTAAAAGGAAGATAAAGCCAATCACCAGGACTTTGCTTTTGTTCTCAGCTGCCTTGCTTCTTACAGTCAGAGTGGTAGATTTTAGATTGAAATACCTGGAAAATTGCCCTGAATATCTGCTTCATTTTGCTTTTGGCCACGTTGCTTAATCCACCCCACCCCCAAACACCCTCCCCCCTCCGCCCTGGGAGCAGGGTTGACCTGAACTCTCAGTCCTAGGCTGAGCAGGCTTCCCCAATTACCTTCCTATTTACTTATAAACACATTACACTCCTCTCTGATTTTAAGCTTGGTGCAGTGTTGGTTGAAAACATTAAAAATAATGAGAAGTTAAGTATAATCTTCTGATCTGGTAATAGACTGTCTGATTAGCATTTTTTCGTTTCCTCTAGATTCCAGCTAAACAGCATGCACAGGGCTTTTGAATCTAAATTAATATGCCATTTGAGTCTTCATAAATTTGGACATGTACCACCTAGGTCCCTGGGCCTTCGCTGCCCTTTAACACATAGGTCCTTGTCACCTGGTACTGAGGGCTTTGCCCAAAGGCATGAGGTTGGATGCACCTTTTTGTTCCCTTTTAGCAGTTCTCTCCTTCTCTCTTGATCGAGAGCCTGCTTCTGTCTATGTGTGGTTATAGCTATCACCTCCTTGTTCCTTATTTATCACCTATTTCTTATTTCCAGAAACACATATGTATTTATTTATAAGGGACAGAGAGCTGAGTATAATGGGAAAAGAGAATTGCATTAGATGAAGCAGAAGACCTTACTCAGTGGCTGTGTGATTCTGGGCAGATTGTTAACCTCTCTGAGCCATGGTTTTCTCATGTATGCAATGAGACTCATGGCAGGACCTACTTGTGGGGTTGCGGTGAGGATCTGAGGAATGCCCAGCATACAGTGTGCTTAGCAAAGAGCTGACCTTTGAACAACAGGGACAGCCTCCCAGGATGGGTGGTGAGAACAAATGAGGTCCTGAACTAGGAAGTGCTTTTGTCATTGTTGAGAGCCCTCTGTGTGTGAGCTACCCGTATAATGTGTTTATGTAGTAAGTTCTAACGTGTCTCACTCAAAAATCCCACCTTCCCATGAAGCCTGTTAGTCCTATGGAGGGTGCTTCCCAACTGTCAACCCCTTAGTGATTTTGGAGAAATGTTGCACGTGCCTTTTCTCCTTAACCTCACTTCCATCCTGTTTCCCATAGTTTCTGCTCCGAAGCTTTCTCCTTGGATGTTCGTGGGTGCCCGATATCCCAGGTCTCCCTACCTCAGGTAACACGTCACTGACGCAGCAGGATTACAACCCTTCAGGTTGTAAGCTCTGACCAATGTAAGGGTAATTCATTGTATCTCTGACTCTGGTCAGTCCCCTTAAATTTCATCTGTTCCCAGAGTTAAAGAGAAGGTGCCTGCCTTGAGTACAGATTATTTGTCAGCATTAGATTCGGTTCTTCACATGTATTCCCATTTAATCCTCATGCCAGCCTTGGATGTTTTATAGACAAGGAAAGTTAAGCTCAGTGAAATGACATAAATTGGTCAAGGTTAGCAGTGATCGGATTTGAACTCAAGTCTGTGTGATTGCAGCACCCGTGGACTCTGTCCATCGCCTTGAGGGAATAGAGATGGCTCAGGGCAGATTCATTCACATCCCCCATCACTGGCAGGCGAAGGAGGTGGAGGAGAAAACCTCAGGCACCTGTATTACTCTTCCACATACGAGGGCAGAGTGATTTTTTTTCTTCCATACATTAATGGCTTGTTTCTGCTTAATGATCTATCTGCAGACCTAACTTCTGTTCTTGGCTTGGTTTCAGTTTCCGTGTCTGTGAAATGAAAGGATCAGGCAGCCCTTCCAGCACCGAGAGAACAGGATTGTAGAGAATGAGTGTGGGTGAGTGTGTTAGGAGTTTGGTGGATCGTTTAGACAAATGCTGTCTGAATAGGTGGCCGGGTTCAGGGCCTAGAAGGATGTACAGATTTGAGTTCTACTTGAGAAACTAGTAAACGTTATATTGGTGTGTTTCCTAGTTTTCTATGCCTTCCCTTATTTGATATGGGCAAATCCTTTGAAAAGTAACCCAAACTCTGGTGGGGAGGTATGCTGCAGTGGACAGAGAGTCAGCACGCATGGGTTTAGTCTGGTCTGGAAAAAGTCTATGTGGGCCGCGTAGTTTTGGGCAAATTTCATAGCATCCCTGAACCTCCTCCAGGGATTGGACAAGATAAAATCTAGAAAATACTGGGTGTAATCATCCCCTGCCCTCCTTCCTTTTCTCCACCCCGCAGTTGACTTAGCTGCAAGATGAGGATTAAAATATAGGCCATAATGGGAGCCACAAGCAGACAGGAATAATGGAGGGAGGGAGTTAACTCATGGGAATAAGGAAGTATAAGACTGGAGAGCGGCACTACTGCAGAATTGAGGGGTGGTGATGACAGAGCCAGGGAGAAGAAGGGGGTGGGGTAGGGAGAGAACGAAGTCACAAGATCAAGGAGAGTGGACTAAGAAAGCTGCCACACTTCTTGAAACAGTCTTTCTCTTCTCTCTTTTGACATGGCTGACTTCTCATCCATCACCTCCTTCAGTTTAAACATCACCTCCTCTGAGAAGCCTTCCCTGACCGTCCTGTCCAGAGGAGCCCCACCTCAGTTATTCTCTATCAGGGCATCCTGTTTCTTTGCTCCGTGAGCAGTTGACTCCAACTGTAACTGTGCATTTGTTTCTGTTTTGTTTTCTTTTGAATTTGGGGTAAGGACCAGAGTGCCTGGGTTTGAAAACGCCCAGCTCTGCCGCCTACCAGCTGTGTGACCTTAGGCAAGTTCACAGCCTCGTTGAGTCACACAGCTTCCTCATCTATAATCTGCAGATTTTGTGAAGATGAAATGATTTCTACCTTTTAAGCACTTAGAATTGTGCAAGGTACATTGAGAGCTCTCAAAAACCAGCTGTGGCTATGAGTCATACTTGTTTATGTCCTTTTGCTTCTCTACATTGTAAATCCATAAGGGTAAGGATTTTATCTTTTCTTTCTCCACTGATCACCCAGGACCTAGTATATGTTTGACACATATCAGGAACTCTGCACATATTGGTTGCATGAATAAAAGAATGAATATTAAATAATTAAAGCGGTCACAACAGCAACACAAAGAGGGGGCATCATGGGCAAGACTTGCAGGCTGGAGGGAGCAGTAAGCCATGGGCTGGGCTCAAGGCGGTCCCTCCCTGGGCTCCTTTGTGCTGTGGAACACAGCTCCAAGGAAAAACCCTGGGGTGGCCTGTCCTCTGCTGATGGCCCCTCCCAGCTGTAACCCTGGCTCTCTTAGGATCCCGGGTCTCTTCACGGAGTCACAATCTGTCCATGCTCCAGGGGGAAAAATGTCCCCAACTCTTGTGCAGGCTGCAAGTGTTTGTGTTGCTCTCCACATTCTGGAGGGGGAAGAAATAAAACCATCTAATTTCTGTTTGGATGAAGAGTACATGGGGGCCCTGAGGAAAAATGAGCGATGGGAGGGCAGCACTCCGATTAGTATTGTGAACAATCCTTCCACCAGGCTGCTCCCCTCCCCTCACTGCTCCTATTTCACCCATTTCATTATTCTTAGGTCTGGAGTTGAAGCCCCTGTTCATTCTTTCCTCTTTCCTTAGCTCTAGGCTCAGTGATGAAGAAAGGAAAACAAAATCAATCATCAAGGAGTAGGGGGGTGGACTGCATAAAGGAAACGGCTTTCTGTATGGGGAGATGTGTTGTCTGGGATTGAGTCACTCGGTGGGGTGTCTGAGCTTACGTTGTGTGTGTCTGAGCACATGAAAACTGCCACCCCAAACACTGCTGTCTTCCGGGAGCCAGATATTTTCCCCAGATGTTTGTGGTACTGATGGTTAACAGAGCCCCTTTCCTTTTGGGATTCCCAGAGTCCTGGGGGTGAAAGAAGCTGGGGAGGGACGGGGTCTCTGGGCTGCTGAGCTGCTAAGGCTCAGTGGATCTCCACATCGCCAGTGCAATTCCTCAGCCCCCAAACTGCTTGCATAGTTCATTTCCATATGTAGAGGGCTTTGAAGTCTTATTAGCTCTGCCCTGGTGTGAGGTTTCATTTTCTCCTGTTAATGTTGCTTTGGGGGATGGGTTTCTCCTCCTCTGTGTGTGTGTGTGTGTGTGTGTGTGTGTGTGTGTGTGTGTGTGTGTGTGTATGGATGGTTGTGTGGTTTTGCTGGCTTAATTTTTCAGTCATGTTATGCTGGAGATCTCTCTCTCTCTCTCCTCTTTCTCTCCCCTTCCTCCCTTCTGCTTTTCCTCCCTCTTTCTCCAAGTCTATTAGAACTAATGATGGGGCCACCTTGGGAGTTGCTTTTCCTGTTTCAGAAGTCTTTGGCACAACATCTAAGAGGGAGGCACTCTGGGTGATCTGGGTGATCTTTTCCAAGTAGTTCTGGCCTGTCTTCCTTCCTCCTACCCTCTTCCCTCCTCCTGTTTTCTCTTTCCTCCTGTCTTCTCTGCCTTCCTCCATCTCTTCTTCCTTCATTTATTTATTCTTCACTTAATCATTTATTCCTAGAAACAGAGATTAGGCCAGCTGCAGGAGGGGCACATTCTAAGAGGAAAGATGAAGCTGGTACAGAACTAATTGATGCCAGGTGGACTGGTCTAAGGAGGAAGGCAGGGGCAGGAGAGTAAACTGTATAGATTGTCGGAGCTGGGATGCTGGAACCAGGCAGGTGCATGTGGCTGGAATGACCTTTCCACCCCTTGCTAGCTGAGCGACCTTGGGCAAATGACTCCCATCTCTCCAAGTCTCAGTCTTCTCATCTGTAAATGGGGCTGAAAATAAGACGATCTTCCGCTTAGGGTGTTGGTGAGGAGGCTGTGGTGCTTTCCATGTAGAGCATCAGCACAGTGCCTGAGTGCTAGTGAGGGTGGCACAAACATCTCTTGTTGCCACTTGTCAATGGCATCCTGACCATTCAGTTAATGTTTTCCGTGAGTCTCCCCCCGGGGAAAAGCAAGTTCAGGCACTGGGGTGATCTGAGAAAGCTTCCTGGATGAGTTATTTTCAAATGGATTCTTAAGGGTGAGTAGGCTGCGTACAAGTGAATTTGGGGTGAGAGCAGAGTGTCGTTCTAACAAAAGGAACAGATGAGCAAAGTCACAAAGGGGCCCTGGAGATTTCTCTTTATGTTTGTAGAGCTTAAAAACCTTCCATGGGTGAATTGTCGGGTGTATTTGTCTGTATCCTTCAAGTTTGCACTGTGACTGTGAATAAGGAACAAAGTGTGGTGGGCCAGATTATGCACCCCCATAGCCCTGCAAGGTATCCGCATCCTAATCCCTGGACCTTGTGAATGCGACCTTATATTTACCTTACATGGAAGAGAGGTCTGGGTGGATGCAATTTAGTTAATGGTCTTGAGACGGGGAGATTATTCTCTGGGGCCTAAAAGTAATCACAAGCATCCAGATCAAAGGGAGGCAGAAGGAGATTTGACTTTAGACAAAAGGGGAGGAGGCACTATGACCACAGAGGTGGGGATTAGATGTGATGTGGCCACAAACCAGACTGGAAGAGGCAAGGGGTGGGTACCACCCTAGAAACCTCCCGAGGAAATGTGGCCCACCTGACTGACACCTTGATTTTGGCCCTGTCAAACTGATGTTGGACTTTTGGCCTCCAGAAATGTGAGAGAATAAATTTCGGTTGGTTTAAGATACTGAGTTTGTGGTGATTTGTTACAGTAGGGCACGAACACAAACAATAAATGTATTTGCATGACTTTCAGCCCATCACAGGGATAGCCCTGTGATGTATACTCTCCATATGTGGGAATGAAATGCCAGTGGAAATGACTCCTATTGGCTACCTCTTGTTTCTTTTTTTTTTATTTTTTTTATTTTATTTATTCATTTGAGACACAGAGACACAGAGAGAGAGAGCATGAGCAGGGGGTGAGACAGAGGGAGAGGGAGAAGCAGGCTCCCCGCTGAGCCAGGAGCCCGATGTGGGGCTTGATGTGGGGCTTGATCCCAGGACCCCAGGATCAGGACCTGAGCCGAAGGCAGACGCTCGACCATCTGAGCCACCCAGGCGCCCCTCTTTCTTTTTTTAAAAATTTATTCATTTGAGAGAGATACAGAGACAGAGAGAGCACAAACAGGGGGACAGGCAGAGGGAGAAGCAGACTCCCTGCTGAGCTGAGAGCCCGACATGGGGCTCGATCCTAGGACCTGGAGATCATGACCCGAGCCGAAGGCAGACACTCAACCATCTGAGCCACCCAGGTGCCCCTCGTTTTTTTTTTTTTAAGATTTATTTATTTATTTAAGAGAGAGAGAGCATGAGCAGCGGGGTGTGGGGGGGGAGGGCAAAGGGAGAGGGAGACAAGCAGACTCCCCACTGAGCCACCCTGAGATCATGACCTGAGCCAAAATCAAGAGTCAGAGGCTTAACCCACTGAGCCAACCAGGCGCCCCAACTGCCTTCTGTTTCTTGGAGTATTAGGTCTCTCATGGGCTCTCTCTGCCTTGGTCTTCCTGTAGTGAGGGGGAAAGAGCCAGCATGGTCAGTAGCCAGCTTTGGAAGCTAAGGTCAGGAAAGAGCCATCCAACCTATTAGACTTCCCATGTCGCTTCTCTGTACTTCTAGAAGATTGTCATTAAAGGAGACCTCAATGTCCGTGAGGCAGTGGCTTTTCTCACTGTATTCCATGATGCCCTGGGGCTCTGCAGAGAAGGCACTGCTTAAAGGTGGGCAGGGGCATGCATATAACGAGGGGCTTCTGACCCCCATGTCCGTTCCATACCCACTCTCATTTGTTATGCGTATTCTATTTCTATATAGAACCGTGTTTGAAGACAGGATTGTGTTCTGAAAACACAGCCTGAAAACTGCTCAATTGCCAAATCAAGTCCACCCCCTCCCATTCACTGAGGAAGCAGGGACCCAGCCAGGGGAGACAAACCTAATGTTCCCAGTAAATTAGTGGCAGCACTCGGAGTTAAATCTGAGGTCTCTGGGCTTCTCTTCTGGCACTGGAAACCCAGCTCTAAATCCACAAACTGACATACAGAGGAGGGTGTTTTAGAGGTAGGACTGACTTCACGAAGCCTACTGCCAACCAGCCTTTCCCAAGTTCTGCACACTTCTCACCAGACTTTTCATTGTCCTTGCCACATTAAATTGAATTATCCTAACAAACACGTATCATTTTTTGTTTCATTTTCACCTGATAAAACTGTTCCAGCGGGGCTAAGTGACCTGCCAACAGCCAAGCAGCTAGAAGTGGCAGAATGGGGGATTCAGTCTCCTGACCATCTGGCTCTTTAGCTTATGTGCTCTTCCGTCTCTGAACCTGATCGTTGCATTCACAGAATGGAAATGCCTTTGTGGGTGTGGACCATTCAGGGACCTGTGTTCAGTTAACAACAGTTAATGAATAGCTGGTGTTGCTTTGTAATATATGACATGAAAGTGAGATGCAAAAATCTCTCTTCACCTCTGGGGAGAGGTGGTATTTGACCAGGTCTCCACCTAGCCACCCATAAGGAAATAGCCATGGTGATCCCTGCAGACTTGGGTCCACACTTCAACTTGAGTCAAACAGCTCATATATTCTTGTTTTCCTAAATGAAGGATGCACTCAAGCAATTGAAAACAACTTCTGGGACGATCTTGTTCCATTACGTCTAATGGAATTGAGTGTATGTGGCACACGGTGTGTGCTGGTATTTTGTAGAAACAGGCGGGATTTTCCCATTACTCTGAGGATGGATGAGACGTGGAATGAACTCCTCAGGGACCTCTCACTTTGTCACAATAGAGCCAGTGAGTCACGTTGGAAGATTCAGGGAACAAAATGCATTTTGGGTTCCCGCTTTGTATCCTCCTATACGCTGCATTTCTCTCTCGGCTAATAAATTGGATGGCAAAAGGCTCATGTAAAAAGGCCCACTTGAAAGGATTCACCTTGTCATTTAAGGAAATGTCACTGCTGTTTGGAATACAAAGACCCTGCTCTGAATGTGGCATTGTCTTTTTCCTGATTGTTTGCTACTTTATATATTTTTTTCCCTTTCCCTTTCTTTTTCTTTTTGTTTCTTTAACCTCCTGCTCACAAAGAACAGGAAAGTTTCTGCCTTTTGCTTGGAGGCTGTGTCTGCCTCTGCCTCTCACCATCTGTCTGTGTATCTCCGTCTCTTGTGTGTAAAAATGTTTTGGCAGATCATTCCTATCTCCGTGAATAAAGTGCCCATGACAGAGCGAAACGCAGCGACCAGGAAAGAAACTGTTTGATTCATGAACATCTACTCTCTCTGGGGTCCGTTTCTACCTGAACTATTTCCTTCTTTCTTGCTGTCCTCACTTTTATTAAGTTGTTTTCTCCTCCGAGCATGACATGAGATTCCCTTACTCAAGGGTTTTAAGAGACACAGAATGCCCCATCTCTCAAAATGTGAGAACTGCAGTAGTTCCAAGAGATCATCTGATCCTCAATATTTCTCCACTCTGACCTTAATCAAGGATAACCTTGGGTCTCTAGAGAATCCAGCACCATCATGGCTGGCCTCCTTCTGAAATCTCTGAGTTGTTGGAGATTCTAGGCTGTGCAAAGGCTGTGCAGAAGCAGTGGTCCAGCCTGGCCATGTTGCTTCTGGGCAAGCCGGGGTCCAGAGGGATGAAGGGACTTGACCAAGGTCAAATGGAATCGTTTGCAGTGTCCTTTGCTTTCACTTCCCAACTCATCACATGGACATAAAGGGGTGGGATGTCCTGTAAAAACAGCAACATCGTATGTTTTATGGCACTTTACAGTTTATATTAAGAGCTGTCCTGCCCATGACCTCATTTAACCATGGTGGCAATGATTCTGAGAGACAAGCCAAGGCCATTAACATTTCCTTTTTACAGAGGCAGGAAGTGACGGGAGCTGTCCAAGGTACGGGGGTAATCCAACAAGGAAGGGTCAGAACCAGACTCTCCTGCTCTGTGGACTGGGACCAGTGCTTCTGCTGTGGCCTTTTGGCTTCACTCGCCTTCACAGGGCTTAGCATGATAGAGACTGGTGACCGGTGGGGCAGTTGAATGATTCTTTAGAGAAGGAGGCAAAATTCAGCAGGGCACACAAGGTGTTTTTCTTCTACATCAGCTATCCCTGCCAGTCTAATATCTCTCCCAACTGGGTCATGCTTCCCATTCTCTCCATGTCACTGTCTCCTGGCATGGAAGGGTGTGGGTGGGGGATGGGGGCATGATGTCTCAGGATAATAGTCCTTTGTACCTCCTGTCCAGGGAACAAAGTTGTTTCCTCAAGAAGCCTCAGTTCCCATCTCAGTAAAATGCTACAGTGTCAGGTGGGGTGTTCTTTCTCTCCCTTTAAAAAAAAAATTGGTAAAAGAGAATATTTCCAGACTTAACAGATCAGTGCATTAAAATCCATAAATATTTGATCAGCATGTGGTCCTCAGAGAGGCTGTTGGCAGAGAGCTGAGTGGGTATGTGTGCTTCTCTCTCCTCCTTTCTCCTTCCTTCACCCCAAACATTTGGGTAATCTATTTACTAATGAACTCAATATTAATGTATCCATTTTTCTCCGTTAGTGTCAGATTTCATTAGGAAACATGGGAGGGCTGACATTAATTGTATGAAAAATGAGTCTCAAGAAAGCTGTTGGGTTCTTGCTTCTTAACAGAGAAAAAGTTTCTCCAAGAAAAAGCATGGTGTTTCTCTGCTGGTCCACTGACATTGGAGATGTTGGCAGCAACAGATTGTGTGTGTGTGTGTGTGTGTGTGTGTGTGTGTGTGTGTGTGTGTGTACACACGTGCATGCTCTCTCAGCAGACCTTTGGGAGTGGGAGAGGGTTACCTTGTTTCCTCCTGTCTCCACAATACACATATCCTATGTACTCTTCACAGTCTCAGGTCTGGCATGGCATGGTGGAAAGAGGACTACAATGTGGAGTGGGACTCATTTCTGTTCCTCTCCTTCTCTGACCCTTAAAATTTCTGTGACCTGGAATAAAATCAGTTCCCTTTCTGAACTTCAGTTTCCTTATTGGCAAAATGTGAAATACTAATATCAATTGTTGAGAGAAAATCGGGAATTTTCATAGAATTGTAGCCAGGAATCCAGTGATGTCTGAACCATACTGTGTCCATTACTTCTTCTTCGAGACCCACAATCTCCCTGAGGGATACTTTGCAGAGCGTGGGGGAAGGCTGGATGAAGCCAGTAGTTGAAGCAGCAGCCCAGGTGGGGTCTACGAGTCCTCCGTCATCAACTCCCAACCAGCCTAGATCATGGGGGCTCCCTGGAGACCTCTGGAGAGCTGCATGAACTCACATAGCTGATGAGAGGGAGCAATCAAAGCTGGATAGTTGGATTTACCTGCCCATCTTGAGATCAGGAGAGGTAGAAAAAAAGAGTTCCCATGGATGGGTGTGCTGTTTAATTTCAGTGGCCTGCATGAAAGTGAAGGTGATCCAGTTATTTTTATTGGTTTCACCAAGCCATTGAAGAGCTGGAGCTTGGTAGATTAGTGGTAGTGATCAGGGGAGAGCAGAAACTCCTTCCTCTGTATGCGTCTCATATGATTCATTCATGTCATGTCTACCCTGATCCCATCCCCCCTGTACTTGCACTTTTTCTGCACTTGCATGGAGACAGGTCTTTCTTTTTTTCTTTTTTTTTAAAAGATTTTGTTTATTTACTTAGAGACAGAGCACAGGAGCAGGGGGGGAGCGGCAGAGGGAGAGGGACAATGTGGGGCTCGATCCCAGGACCCCGAGATCATGACCTGAGCTGAAGACAGATGCTTAACCAACTGAGCCACCCAGGCGTCCCGAGACAGGTCTTTCTTACACTGATACATTTATCACTTTCTTCTGTATCTCAGAGAATGTTGTGAATATCATCTATTTTTTGAATTAGTTGCTAAGCTCTCAGGGCAGGGACTCTGTCTTATGTGTGTCCAGCACAAGATAGGCCGTCTGAAAAAGTTTTGGGGAAGATGTGCACGTGGGTGGATGGATGAATGAATGCATGGACGGACACAGAAATGGAGAAGAGCCATGTGGTTGAGTGTCGGCATGCTTAAAGAAGGGAGTTCTTAGGTATAGATCTAAGAATGAATAGAGGCTAAGTGGGACATTTTATTTGGGGAATTAAGATTGAGAACACATATCCATTAAGGTCATGTTGAGCATGGGACTGGCTCAGGATATTAGATGTCCTAAAAGGTACTTTGAGTGGAAGATAATAATTTTTAAAAAATAGTCCTTTATTGCATAGAGGACTAGTAGTCTCACTTTCCCATTTGCAAAATTCGAATCTTTCCTAATCCCCTTATTTTCTCTAGCTAGTCTGTGGTGATGGGAAATTATAGACAGATAAATGATAGATCGATCCATTGATCTTCACCACTTCCCTATTTGTTTCATTGTTCATTGAGTAAGAACAGAATTGGGTTCCCATAAATCCACAGAATATGGATTTTTGATAACACTGTGGCTGCTGAAAGATGAGCCAGTTTATTATACCCATTAGGTTGGCTGCCCAAGGTCATTAGCACTCATTTAGCTCACTGCCCCCTACCCCCGTGCCTTGGATATGAGGTTAGTATGTGTGCTTCTGCTTCTCCCCTTGACTCTGAGCTAACTCAGTGTGCCCTATACTGTTTTCACTTAAAAGAGAGTTTCTACTTGTTGATTATTTGCAGAGAAGTTCCCTACCTTTTCTCCCCATGTGATGCCTCATTTCCTGACATCTGCATCACTAAGGAAATCTCAATAGTGAAAATTATATGAGTTGCATTCAGACAAATGTGCACACTACATTTAAAAGCCAGTCCATCTCCAGAAAGTCATTATCTTTCTCTAATCCTCAATATCCTCACCTGAACAATGGGTATACTACTTTTACTTCATGGGGTTGTTCAGAGAATGGGATGAGATAATGTTTGCAAACCTCCCAGTTTTTGTGCCTCCCAGTGTGTGTGTGCTCATCATCTCATGCAACGTATGATACACAAGAAAGAAATGAAATGACCTCTCTTTTCATTGCTCTTGGTTCTAACTTCTCAAAGATTTTTAGCTTGGGCCTGATGTAAAGGAATTTTGATTCCTGGAACCCAAAAGTCATAGGTCATTGCTCTGCAACAAAACAATTTTTTTTTTTTAAAGATTTTATTTATTTATTTGACAGAGTGAGAGACAGCGAGAGAGGGAACACAAGCAGGGGGAGTGGGAGAGGGAGAAGCAGGCTTCCCGCCGAGCAGGGAGCCCGATACGGGGCTTGATCCCAGGACCTTGGGATCATGATCTGAGCCGAAGGCAGACGCTTAACGACTGAGCCACCCAGGCGCCCCTGCAACAAAACAATTTTAATTCCTTGAATAAGCCAATTAACTTACGGCTGCCTTCCCCCCCATTGGCCTCTGGGGACCCATCTATAGAATGGGAAGTCCCTATTTCATGGGAATTTGTGGCATTGAGCAGAGGTACAGTAGGGAGATGTGTGATTCCTCGGGTTCCTCACATTAAATGTG
This sequence comes from Phoca vitulina, assembly GCF_004348235.1. Classification (NCBI taxonomy): domain Eukaryota; kingdom Metazoa; phylum Chordata; class Mammalia; order Carnivora; family Phocidae; genus Phoca; species Phoca vitulina. The sequence goes on along the minus strand of NW_022589724.1, from coordinate 16,992,992 downwards.
ATTTGCAATACATATTTTTAAAGCACATCTTCATTAATTCAGTGTTAACATTATTTATTCATATTTATGTATTTATTTATTTATATTGCTTCTTTTTCCAAAAATAATGTTAGATGGCTTATTTATTCATCCAAACTGTGACCGCAAACAGATACAGAGCTAAAGGGAAAAATGGAAGGTCCATACTTTTGAGTGTTTTGCATTTCTTTTTAAATTCACCCTTTATGGCAGAACTTGTCAGAAAGGCTAAAGCTTCCAGTTGTGAGGGAGTGACAGGATATGGCCCCTCTGGGGGCACAGACACACATGGATCTGGAACTTCTGTGAGTAGAGAACAAAGGGGTAGGGGGACGATCTGGGAGATGGGAGGAGTGGGGATGGCCCTTAACTGCCAGAAGCCATTGGCTAGAGGGGAAAGCATCACACATCCTAGGTGAGGTCAGGAACACTCTAATAGACCTAGGCTGACCGGGACTTTGATGTCAGTGAGTTGGTGAGAGTTGCTGAGGTATTTGCAAAGCACCCCCTGAAGACCAGGCGCAGATCTAAATATGAGATAGTATTATTTAGTGTCATCTGGTGGCCGAGATGGGCTTCTTCCTACAAATAGGAGTAGGTCCAGATCAAGGCAAGCTTCCTCTTTGTCCCCGCAGGAAGCCATGCAGCAAATGCTGATAACCCAGGGCTCCAGACTCCAGAGCCCTGACTTCCCCTTTTCACCTCTTGAAGAACTTTCTTTAATTCTTCGGAGATCTCCCCTGCTGAATGTCAAGGAAACAAAGAACAAATTAATCCCTGCATTAGGGGGGTGGAGGTTAATTTGTACAAAAGATGAGTGACATCTCACGAATGGATCATTCCCCCAGGCAGTCTCTGGGGAGCTGTGTGCACATGTGAATGCTCATGCACACACGTACTCACATGCCATGTGTGCACCTCCTTCAGACTTACCATACCCCAACGTCTCCTGTCTGAGCCCTTGTCTTAGAGATAGGCTTAGAAAAGAGCAGAATGAGAGGATTTCTGTGTGTCTGGTGGTCTTTTTTTTTTTTTTTTTTTCCTCTTTCTCTTTCCAGACCTCCTGTCTTCTTAAGCTGCCTACACTGGCTGCCAATTTGTTCAATGAAGCTGTCGTGTGTTGTTAATATTTTCAGGATTTATTGCAAAATGTGTGCCTGGAATGATTTCTTTTCCTTTTCTGTTTCTCTCCAGAGAGTAGCGTGGATGGCTAGTGGTGTGATTCCAACTCTGGGTACAAACACACGTAGGATTTAGTCCTAATCCTGCCCCTGCAGTGCTGTGTGATCTTGGGCAAGTCCCCTTTCCTTTCTTGCTCTGAGTTCTCCATCTGTATGATCAGATGGGGATACTTTTAAGGTCACAGCTCTAGAATTTGATGACTTGATTAATTTAAGGGCTTCCTCGTTCGTTGAAGAACAAGACTGTGAGAAAGTCCTTTGAGCCTCAGTTTACCCCCGCAGCAAAATATAAGCAGGGATGGAGTTAAGGGACCCCTGCAGGTCTAATTTAATATGGAGATTAATGAAATAGCTTTCCTACAGTCTGGGTGCCATGCTAGCTCTTGGCAATCAATGTCATTGGAGACCCAGATCATTCCAAACGGGATCTCCGTGCTCCAGGTAAATCAGTACCTAAGTGAGGGATACATCATTAGATCAAACTTCCTAACACGGGGGTGTTTGCACTGTGTTCAAACCTAGTACTTCCCAAGTACAGGAGTTTAAAGTGGGAAGATAATTCAGAAACTTATAGCAGTTTGGAGATCATCATACGTCCATTTTTCTTTCAACAAATTTTTGCTGAGTGCTTTACTATGTTCCAGCCTCCATTCTTTTTTTTTTTAATTTTTGAATATAGTTAACACATGATGTTACATTCGTTTCAGGTGCACAACATAGTGATTCAACAACTCTGTACGTTATGCTACGTTGATCACAAGTATAGCTACGCTCACCATACAATACTTTGACTATATTCCCTATGCTGTACCTTTTATTCCTGTGCCTTATTCATTCCATAGCTGGAAGCCTGTACCTCCCACTCCCCTTCACCCAGTTTGCCCATCCCCCCAACCCCCTCCCCTCTGGTGACCATCAGTTTATTCTCTGTATTTATAGGTCTGATTCTGCTTTTTGTTTGTTTATTCATTTGTTTTGTCTTTTAGATTCCACATGTAAGAGATCATATGATATTTGTCTTTTTATTTCTGACTTATTTCACTTAACGTGATGCCCTCTAGGTCCATCCACATTGTCACAAATTGCACCATCTCATCCTTTTTTATGGCTGAGCAATATTTCAGTGTCTGTGTGTGCACATGGATGTATATGTATATACACACACATACCATGTCGTCTTTATCCATTCATCTGTCACTCCATTCTCAATTCTAGGAAGCCAGAAAGATCCAGTAAGATCCTTATGGAGATGACAAAGAAACAGACATTAAACAAGTAAATGAACACAGGAGTGGTGAAATTTAAAGTAGCAGGTAGGGCTATGAGGAAGAGAAGGCAGGGTTATATAATGGAGTGCCTTGGGCTGCAGGGTAGGGGTTGCTATTTTAGGGCGGGTCATTAGGAAGATCCTGCCCAAAGTGGCAGTTGAGCTGAGCCTCAGAAAATGAGAAGGTTAAGCCATAGGAAGGTCTGGGGAACAGCATTCCAAGGAGGGAAGTGGGGAGTGTAAAGGTGAAGAGGCTGGGGTTGTGTGTGTGTGAGGGGTGCCTGGTGTCTCCATTGGTTGGGTAGCCAGCTCTTGATTTCGGCTCAGGGCATGATTTTGGGGTCCTGAGATTGAGCCCTGCTTTGGGTTCTGCGCTGAGCATGGAGCCTGCTTGAGATTCTCTCTCCTTCCCTCTGCCCCTCCCTGCACTCATGCATGAGTGTGTGCTCTCTTGATGAATGAATGAATGAATAAAATAAAGGTGCAGAAGCTGGGACAGGCTCTGTGTGCAAAGGAATCCAGCAAGGAGGCCTCTGTGGATGGAGGCAGGTGAGTAAAGGGAGCCAGGTGGCTAAAGGTAGATGGTAGGAGATGATGGTGGAGAGTGGAGCTGGCCTTGCCTAGCATCATCATTCCCCCTGCCATGTCAAAGGAAGTGTTCACATTCTACTTCTCATGTAATGCTTGTAATCACCCTGAGGGTGAACATTGTTGTCCCCATGATGCACATCAAACCAAGTCCCAGGGATGGCTTGACTTCTCCCTGTCTCAGAGGCAAATGGGTAGAAACCTGGACCCGAGAGCAGTCCTGCCTGACTCCAGGTGCTTTCCACCCCACCACATTGCCAGTTCCAACAGAGAGCCCAAGGAGGGGACCATTCCTCATCCTGTGCCATCGCTTTCCTCCCTGGGGATGGGAGGGACTGACTGTAGGGGATCAGATCAGGGCAGGAGCCAGCAAACTCTGGCCCCCCACCTGTTTGATTGGAATCCAGCCCCACCCCTTTTTCATGTATTGTCTGTGGCTCATTTCCCACTCCAATGGCCAAGTTCATTGCTAAAGGCACCATATGGCCTGCAAAGCCAAAAATATTTACCATCTGGCCTTTACAGAAGAAGGTTGCTGCCCTCCGGTTTGGGACACAAGTTGGTGAGGAGAACCAAGATCTGCGGCCTAGTCTTGTATCAGGCCATTAATATGGACTAAAAGGAATGTGTGATGGAGGGGAAGGAAACTGGCCCCCTGCCCAGCACTAATATTAGCTCACCATGTGAATCAGAGAACTTTTTCCGCTCCTGTTTAAATTATCTTCTGTTTAAAATGGACAAGTTGGACAAGATCAGTGGCTTCCAAACTATCTTAGCAGTATTTTCAATGAAAGTCTTAGGTGGAAGCCCAGGATCTAAAATAGAATTTAGAAACTGCTCTCAATTTAACTTCCCCATTCCCCTGTGGTGACACCTGAGCGCCTGCATGGGTATCTGTAGGGTATGGCCCGTGGAGGGCAATTTGAAAATCATGAGGTTAGACCATTTTATTGTCTGTTCTGGCTCCCCCACTCTCTGTTTATAATGAACATGGGTGAGTACCTCATATATGGAGATGTTGAGAAAAATCAGTTTTCTTCTCTGTAAATTAAATTTTCTTTTGGAAAGAGAGCACATTATTTTTCCTCTCTGGCCCTCAATTTCCTTGTTTATGAAATGAGAACATTCATCCCCACCTCACAGAACCATCGTGAGGATTCAGTTAGGAGGCGCATGCCAAGGGCCAGGTGATGAGGTAGAAAACACAGGAGCTGGGATCCTTCCAGACGTGGGTTCAGGCATTCGCTTTTGGGTTTTTTGTTTGTTTGTTTGTTTGTTTTGTTTTTAAACAGTTTTGAGATATAATTCCCGAACTATATATTTCATCCATTTAGATAGTAAGTTAATAGATTTTAGTATCATCCCAGATATGTGCAACCATCCCCAGTCAATCTTAGAACATTTTAATCATGTCAGAAAGAAACCTCTTACCCTTTAGCTATGACCTCCCAAAGCAACCACTGATCCAGTTCCTGGTCATTTCATACAAAAGAAATCATAGGATATGTAGTATTTTATGACTGGCTTCTTTCATTTAGCATGTTTTCAAGGTTCATCCATGTTTTAGCAGGTATCGGTAGCTCATTCCTTTTGAAGGCCACCGAATATTCCGTTGTATGGATGTACCACATTTAGTTAATCATGCATCAGTCGATGGCCATTTGGGTAGCCCTTAGGCTGTTGTGAACGATGCTGTTATAAACATTTGTGTGCACATTTGAGTGTGGGCAGGAAATCCGTGCCTGCCTTGGGCAAGTAACTTAATTAAGCCCCCTGAACCTCCATTTTCTTAATTTTTCATCTCTCGCTCTCTTTTTTTAATTTTCTCATCCTTCAAACAAATGATGGTGCATGAGAAGTGCCAAGTGCGAGCTCCTAGGGTAGGCTGCACCTGCGTACTTACAGGCTTGTTGTGAGGGAAATGTGATAAAGCATGGTACAACATCTAGCATGGAGCCTGACAGAGTAGATATCTAATGAATAGTATACTGTTATTATAAGATGAAGTAGGTCCTCCAAAAACAAAAACAAGTTCTACTCTCTCTTTTTTCCCTTTTGCGTTAAGTCTAGAGCCTCCTTGATAGTGGGGAGCCAACCCCACGTGGGCCTTCTGTTTTCTAGCTTTGCAGCAGAACCTGAGGATCCTGCCCAGTGAAGTCTGAAAGACATTTAGCATCTTAGAATATATGTGAAAATTAAATAGAACATGAATGGTGGGGGGCTGTTGGGGAGACAGGGACTGGGAAGAGAATAGAAAGAGGAAGGTGACTATCTTTCTGTTTGCACCTTTAAAAGGGCAAGGAGACCCTTCTAAGTGGTTTTGTAGTCAAAGCCAGAAAGTTGACTCATGGATCTAGTTGTGGGTTGTTTTTTTTTCCTTCCCATCTCTGCTTGGCTTACGGTTTAATCTTCAAAACTTCCAATGGTGAAGGCCTTTTAGTTCTATGTTGGTAATTAATAATGTTTCAAGAGCACCCATAATGGGTCCTGTGCTTGGTGTACACTGTCCATTTATTCATGAGTTCTTCATCTAGCTTCTACTATGTGCCAGTTACTTTTTGCTAGCACTGGTGGATAGATAGATACATCAGTGAATAAGATAGACACAGCCCTCTGTGAAGGTACAGCTTATTTTATTTCATCCTCAGAACCCCATTTGATGGATGAGAACACTGAGGCTCAGTAAGTTTAAGCTGTCTTATAGGTGGTAGAAACCTATCGGAATTCTTGTTGGTCTCCAAAGCCTTTGTTCTTTCTGTTAAATCACACTGTTCGGGGGTAAACACAAGGCATAGGAATTGTGATGTCTGAGATGAAGACACTTAGCATTGCCAATGTCTAATGCCTTCTCCCTGTGTTAGTATTGACTCAGCAATGAGTGTCAGAAACCCCAACATCCCAATGACTTCCCTGAGATGGTGTCTGTCTCTCTTGTTGGTGTCCGTGCTGTGGGAAACCTAGGTTCCTTTGATGTTGCTGCTCTGTTTTGCATGGCCTGCAATCCCAAGTTCATCACATGGATCAACATGGCTGTCCCAGAGATACCCGTTGTGTCCAAATTCTAGCCATATGAAGGAGAAAAGTTCAGGACAAGGCATGTCCCCTTCCTTTCAGGAGCCGTCTGCAAGTTAAGCTAACTTCCATTTACATCTCTTTAGCCAGGACTCCATAGTCAAAACTAGCTCCAAGGGAAGGTGGAAATTGCCTAGCTAAAATTAGGGGATTCTGTTAATGCTGAAAAGGGAAGATTGTGTTTTCAGTGGAGTGGGATGGGCGGGGTGGGGTGGGAGCCATCTCTGTTGTGTTCTCCCTCCCCACTTGTATTCATGGAGGTTAACAGAGACGAGGGGGTAGGCTGTGAAGAGTGGGCAGACAATAGGTAATTTGGGCTTGAGGCAGAGTCTTGCACCAAAGTCAAGTTCAAGTGTTGAAGTCAGGATGGGGGAACACGAGCTCCTGGCTCCTTTCTATACCTGGAGTGCAAGGCTTCATGCCTCCCTGTCTTCCCTTCTGTTCTCTGCATTGGAATCACTAACCAATCCTCGGAGAGTCCTCAGGGTGGGTTTCGAGAGGGGCCCAACGTGCGTTTCCATGCATCCCTGACATTTGGCTAAGCTCTCTTTCTGTCTCAGCTGGGCTCATTTCTTGCCACGTGAGTTGGGTTTCCTGCAGCCTTGGGCAGAGTGTATAAAAATGAGCAGGTGTTTTTTACCACCTTTAGGCCTGAGAATTTTTTCCTCTTACGAACTGGCCAGAGCAACCTGGTTGGGGAGGGTGTAGTGAGACAAGCCAGGCTCTCTTGGGTAGTCTCTCCTTCAGGGACTCTGGCCACATCAGCTTATTTCTTTGGTAATGGGGAAGCTGTAGGTACAGAGAAGCAAGTCCTCACATGGGTGCACTGTGGTTAAGCGCCAGGGCTGTGGAGTCCCAAGGCCCCGGGCTTGAGTCCATGCTCTGCCACTTACTGGTGACCTTGGTGAAGCTACTTAACCCCTGTGAGTCCCAGTTTCTTCACGTAGAAGTAGGAATGATAACAGTTCACACTTCATAGGGCAGTTTGAGAATGAAAAGAGATGGTGCATGAGAAGTGCCAAGTGCGAGCTCCTAGGACATTGTGTGCTGAAAAACGGTGGTCACATCCATTATTATTTTAGTGTCGAGCCCAATTCCTGGAACACAGTAAACAATAAATGGTAGCTATTATCATTGCAATCTCCTGGCTTTTCTGGGCCCTGCGTTTATGACCCCAGCAGCAACTGAGCATGGCCACTTTATATGTAGTCCTGAGAGCTAGCACCTCTTGCCAAGTCCTCTTGGAGAAGGAAGTATGGAAGGTCCCTCGTCTCACCTTCCCTCCCTGTTCCCCCTCCTTTCTCATTTAGTTGATTAAAAACAGCAGGGTTTCTTCTCCCCCTTTTATGGTGGTTCTCCTCCTCTCTGCCTTCCTTCAAAACCCTCTCCTAATTCATCCTCACCCATCAGTGCCAGGGACCCTGAATGCATGTTTAAAAATGAGGAACTTGAAAGCAATGAGTTGGACAAATTAACTGCTTAGCCTGACGAAGGCGGGGCAGCTGCCTCTTGCTCAGAGCTGTGACAGTAGCTTAAGGTGTCTAGTTTTTTTTTTTTTTTTTAAAGAGATTCCACATCCAGTGTGGAGCCCAACCTGGGGTTTGAACTCATGACCCTGAGATCGAGACTAAGAGTTGGATGCTTAACCAGTTGAGCTACCCCAGGCACCCCTGACCTGCAGTTTTTGAAGCGTGGTCAGCTTAAATACCTCCTCTTCCCATAAGTCTTCCCTGCCCTGTTGTAGAAGGTCATCCAGCCCTGATTTTCCAGCTGGAAGTCATCCTTCTCTGCTCCTATTGCTGGAGGTCACCTTTCTCTGCTCTTCCTGCCAGGGGGTCACCTTTTCCTGATCCTCTAGTTAGAGGAGCACCTTCCACAACCCTCTTACCAGAAGTTGCTTTTCTCTGCTCCTAGGGCAGGAGGCCACTCTCCCCTTCTCTGAGTCCCAGTCAGACCTCTTCCACAGAGTCCAGACTCCTTGGGATGGTATCCAAGCCTTCAGTTTGCCTTCCTTTCCCTTGCAGCCTCAAAATAACACCCACTCTTCTTATCCTCCCCATGAGACTGCTATTCGTCACCCATTCTGGAATCACTTTCTTCTTGAAAGGACTCGTCGCCTAGCTCAATCGCTTTGTGCCTCTTGGGCTGAGTCAGCCCCTGGGGCTGGTGATGAATGGCTGGAGAAGGGTCCCAAGTTCTGGTCCTGAATCAGCCTGAACCTGACTGAGTGACCTTCCAGCCCTTATCTATGCCCATTTCTCTGGGATGAAACATGAGGCCACTCAGCAGTCTCTGCCATGCCTAGGGGTGGTGAGGGATTAATTAACAGTCATCAGGAAAGTGCTTTTCCACAGTGTAGGGAGGACCTAGAGAACACCCATGAGCTCAGTAATTATAGTAATGCAAGTGATGGGAAATAGCAATGGCCACTCAGGCTGAGTGAGGTCTTGCCAGGGGCAGGTCAGGGTAGAGAGGTGATTCTAGAAGTTGACAGCTATCCAGCTCCATGGCTCTGAGCAGCCCCCAAATTTCCCAAATCTGGCTTTTCTCCCCTTCTTCTTCCTGCCACCCTATTTTTCCAGCCTTGGAGATTCTGCACATTCTATACTGTCTCCCTCCCCATCTCTCCCATTTTATCTATGTTTTCAGTTTCGTATATGATCTTCGGGACATAGAACCTTGGAACTAGCCAAGCTCCTGGATTCTGCAGATGCAGAAACTGACCCTCAGGCTGGGTAGGGAATCATTTAGGGCTGTGTAACAGTTATGAAGATTCTGGACACACCCGAATCCTGATCTCAGAATCAGAGATCTTTCATGTTGCCAGGCATTTTCTCTCTCATCCATGCTTGGGGGCTCTACTGGACATACTCAGCTCCATCCTTCACCTTATCCTTTGGGCCTGTTCAGTTACAGGGAGCAAACTATTCCTGAGCATTTACTCTGTGTCAGGCTCTGTGCTTGGCCTCAAATGAATGGGGCTGAAACTCTGCTCTCAGAGGGTGCTTGGGCCATAACTAGGTGTGCAGTAAATGTAATGAATGATTGTTTTATTCATCACTGGATCCCCAGCTCCTAGCACAGTGCCTGGAACATGGTAGTTCAACAAATATTTATCGAACAAGAATGAATGAGCTCTTAGCAATCTCCCAAGGGGTTCTGCATCAGTTTTGAGCCTCTAGTTCACTGTATACATACCACCAGGTGAATCGTCCCTGGACACAATATCGATAGTGTCACCACCATTGTTCCCTGCTCACAAACTTGCAGCAGCTGCTCATTTCCTACCTGAGACATACATACTTCTTTGCTCGGCACGCTCGGTCTTGTCAGATGTGGGCTCCATACCCCTCTTCAGCCCAGCCGCTCAAGGCCCCCTTCATGAACGTATACTCCAGCTACACTGACCTTTGCTTTCCAGCTACCTAAATCTCATGTCTTTCCATATCAGGATCATTGCTTATATGTTCCCACTGCATGGAGGCCATGCCCTCCACTAGGTCTCAAATGGTCCAATCCTCTGTGTCCTCGAGGGTCTTAAATCCACTGTTCTGTGCACTGGTAAAATATTCACCCTTCAGACTCCATCTTAAGTGCCATCTTGTCTTTGAGAACCTTATCATCACTTCCGCATAGATTCACACCCCCTTTCTTTGGCCCACCCCAGTTTCTTTTCTTTTTTTATTTTTTAAGACTTATTTATTTGAGAGAGAGAAAGAATGTGAGTGGGGGGAGGGGCAGAGGAAGAGGAAGACAGAGTCCTTGAGCAGACTCCCCTCTGAGTGGGGAGCCTGATAGGGGCTTGATCCCAGGACCCCGAGATCATGATCTGAGCCGAACTCAAGAGCCTGATGCTCAACCAACTGAGCTACCCAGGCACCCGGCTCACCCCAGTTTCTTGAAGATACTCTTTCTTGGCACTTCCAACAGTTTATCACTCCTATCAATGTATGGGTCTCCTTCCCCATATATAAGATTCTTATATTGAGACAACACATGGTTCAGTCTCTTGTACATGAAGCCTTTGGTCTACCTTCCTCCTTTTCCCACAGCCTCGCCTGGAAGTGATCTCTTTCTTTTCCGCCGCAGAATTTTCTTTGTGCAATCTGGTATCTCTGTGTGCACTCATTGGTATTATTTACATGCCTGTTTTCTTCCTGTGATCTGTGATCAGCCTCCAGTTTTTAGTATTGTGAAAGGCGGGAGGGTGGTGAGCGTAAGCTTGTTTGAATCTTGGCTCAACCATTAACTTCCTCGGTGACCTTGGGCAAGGCCCTCTTCATCTCTGAACATCCATTAAGTTTCCACGTCTGTAAACAAGGCATTGGACTAAAATTAGCGATCTCAAACTGGCTGCCCCACAGGCCACATCTGGCATGCAGATACCATTTTGCTTGGCTCGCAAAATATTTTGTTTTTTGTTTTTTATTTTTTTTTTTAAAGCTGATAGGTTTCCAAAATGAAGAAAATAAATGAGAGATTTCACACAACAGCTGGATTTCTAGCTTCTCTGGAAGAAGGGGAAGAGCCGCCCAAACTGAGCTAACTGCATGGTAGTGTGCCCACGTTGTGTTGCCCCTTCTGGAAGGGATGCGGACTCCCCATCCCTCCTTCACGGTCACTCCCTAAGGCTGTGTTGGTTGCCATTTATCATCATGCATGTGCGGCTGATTTCCTTCCACCTGTTCTCCTCCACTCATTTGACTGCCTGTCTGGGGTCCAGAGGCACTGAGGTTGGGACTTCTGAATTATGGTGAAGGGCTGCTTTGGCTCTGAAATGTGTGGTTTTACCTCCTTGTTCCATTGCCATCCCCCTCCCCTTTCAGCTTCTTCATCTCTGAAACTCGCCACATACTGCTCGGTCATTTGTCAGGGAAGGGGTTGGTGGGAAAGTGGCATTATCTTGACAAAGGTACATTCCCCCTTCCTGTAATCCCAGCGTGTCCATCCTAATTACCTCCTTATCAGTCTCCAGGAGGACATACAGCAGGTAATTAGTAGGGAATTGATGAGACACTCTTCATCATTAAGGAGTCCGGTGGGAAAGCAAGGAGGAAGAGGAGACTCCGAATCTGGGAGGGAGACAGGGGTTCTGGCCCAAATGCCCTGCTCCTCGGTCACGTGACCAGCCCAGGTCAGCCCAATTCTGACTCAGGACTGGCTGGGCTGGCTGCCGTCAAGAACGTCAGAGAAGGTGCCTAGAGAGCCCATGGCGACAGAGGCCGCAGTGGGAGGGCTGCACTATCCGTGTCTGGTGGGGGGGGGGGGGGCGGAAGGTGAGAGGTGAGCCCAGCACTCTGGCACACACATCCTCATGTGGATAATCCACGACAGTCTTGTGCCGTCTGGAAGGGCAGGCCAGACTCCGTGCTGGACCTGCAGGAGTCTGGCCTGTCATCAGCCTCTCCCTCAGGGATCAGGGCCAAGAGTCTACACTTCAGATGGCGTCTCTTGTCTGCCTCTTTTATTATTAAATAAGTTACATGAATGATGCCATAGTCTCTTGCCAACCAGCTGCTCCAGCAACATCCAACTCCTCTCCTTTTGTGTTTAATGCTCCCAAGCACAACGCACAGTATCCTAGACCCGCTATTGCTCGGGATGCTCATCCTTGCCTCTCCAGCTGTAGGGTCATGCAGACAAGCCCTGCCTCCTATGGTGAGTTTCTCTCAACACTACCCCCTCCCCACGCCCAAGTGCCTTCACGCCCCGTCTCTCCCTTTTGGAGGTAGAGAAGGCAGAGGCCAGCCTACCCGTCTTGTCTTTTTTGAAGCTTACTCTCCCTAGTGGCTCCCCATGGACATCAGAGGGAATTGCACATCCTAAGCATGGCCGGCAAGTCCTGGCATGATTCATCCCCAGCCCACCTCTTTAGCCTCATCACTTGCTATGTCCTCTTCCTGAGTCCTCAAATCTGTGTCCCAGCCATGCTGAATTTTTTTTTTTTTCTAAGTTTTTCGAGGAATCCATATTCACTGTTTGTTCCTGGATATTCACAGCCGGCCCCTCTGGGTGGATGGAGTGCTTTTCTTCTTCTTCTTCCCCTTGGAAACCTATGCATCCTGTAGCCCTTAACGTAGATGCCCTCCAGTGAGTCTGCAAGACCATAGGTGGGTTGGGTCCTCCTCCTTTGGCTCCCGTTGCCACACCTATCCCATCAAGTGCTTCTCACATGGTGTTGGGCACCATATGGGCTGATGAGCACATGTTTCTCCCCAGTTAAGATGGCACATGGCCAAGTCTGTCTTGTTTCTCATTGTGTCCCCTGAGTCTACATGGTACCCAGCTGATAGTTAGGCAATTAGTAACTCTTTGTTGATTGATTGCAGGAATCAAGTTAAATATAAGTAGATTCAACTCAGTTTTATTCTGAGCCTTTGTGTCTTCATCTATGAAATGTGTGCCTACAACAAGGATGAAAAGCAAAAATGCACAGGAAGGAAGAAAAACAATTAAAATGCCGGCTCCGTTCTTTCATGTAAGGGAAATAATTAATTTTAGGATGAGAATCAATCCTGGACATATTTCACACTGAAAGCATGTTGACTTGTAGTGTTGAAGGTTTCTTTGTGGTCTTGGGATCTTCCTCCTCACTCCCAGTCACTTTTCCTGAATACAGTGCTGGTGATTCAGGATGAAAGGAGCAGGAGGGATGGGGCTCTGCAGAGTGGTCTGTAGGTTGGCAAAGCGATCAAGCATTTTGGAAGCAAAGGTCCATGTTCCCTGAAGAGGCTCTAACTGGGAAGGGCTGAAACCAAGAGGCGAATTCCAGGCATTGAGAGAAAACAGGGTTAAATGATGGTGGGGCTGGTCAGCTAGAGGGAAGGTCTTAACTGATTGCGAAATGTCAGTTTACGTTTGAGGATGTGGCTTTAGGAGTCAGAAGTGGGGCAGACAGATGGGGCCCAGATCAGTATAATGCAGCCGATTTTTTGTTTTTTTAAAAGAAATTGTTCTTTTCAAGCTGGTGTGTGTGTGTGTGTGTGTGTGTGCGTGTGTGTGCGTGTGTGTGTGCATGCATAAAAATGGCTCAAACTCTGTGTCTGGACCAGACCCGTTATGGGAATGGATAAACTTCAGCCCTCAGGACTGTCAATCTAACATCACGGCTAAAACTAAATTAAAAAAAAGTCTGCAGAGAGGAGGAATTGGAATGCTTTATAGTATTTTTTTAACCTTTATTAAATTCTGGACTTGACTCCAGGAGACATGGGGAGGGGGGAAATCATTGTTTCTGTTCCAGCCCCCGAAGGTCCCCATTACTGGATAGGTTGAAGGAGTTTAATAACACCGCAAGAGGCGGGAGAGTGTGTTGAAAATGCCCACACACTGTGTAGGTCTGTGCTGCTGCACCGAGAAGCCCGGCTGCCTACCTGGACCCCCACTGGGCCTGCGCTGGGGGCCGGGGCGCACACATCATCACCACCCACACCCATCTGCCCGCAGCTCTGCTGCCCAGAGTCAACAGGGTCATAGGAGGCAGGGCTTGTCTGCATGCCCAGAGTCAACAGGGTCAGGGAAAGGGAGCAGGGGATGCCCTCAGGGGCCAAGGTCCAAAGGCAGAGGCTGCTTTAGGAAGCAAGGCAGGCGAGCTCACAAGTGGAAAGACAGAAGGTCAGACTCACAGACTGGGAGCCATACAGACTTTAGTTCACATGCCCAGTTGACCCACTTGCTGCCAGTGTGACACTGGATGAGTTCTCTGCTCGCTGGGAGTCCGTTACGCTCTGGAAGCATGTGGTGATAATTGCCTAGGATGCAACCCGGACATCGAGGGGAGGATGTGCTGATAGGACTCCTGGTGGGCCTGCCATATAGCATGTGATCACGAAGTGTTAGTCTTCTGTTCATGCATTTATTCATTCGGTCCTTGGTCATGGTGTTAGGTACTGGAATTTAAGCATGAATAGGGCAGGTACCCTGCCCTCACGGAATGCAAGGTGTAGTTCAAGGGTGCCAGGAAATAACTCCGTTGTGACAGACCAGAGTGCAACTTGCTTTCAAAAATGGGAAGTGTCTCTCTGACCTCCTGGTTTAGGAGGCCCTGGAGGGTTTCACAGATGAAGTGACCTCTGAGTTGAGGAGCAGTAGATGCTTGACAGGTGTTGACGTGGGAATGGGGTGGGGGGAGAGAAGTTTCCAGGAAGAGGGACCAGAATGTGCAGGGTTAAATGGCAAGAGATACCATAGTCTGTTCAAGAACCTGGGATTGATTAGTACGGCATTATCAGATTAGCAGATTTTTGTTATTTTCATTCTAGAACTTTGGTTCTCCACAGGAAGCAGTTTTGCCTCCTAGGATACATTTGGCCATGTTTGAAAACATTTTTAGTTGTCACAATTGGTGGATGGCTTCTAGTTGGTGGAGGCCAGGGGTGCTTTCTGGGAACCTACAGTGCACCAGAGAATCCCCACAACAATGAATGTTAATAGTTTTGAGGTTAAGAAACCTGTTTCTAGAAAATCAGAACCTGGCCTGAGTTACCTGTTGGATTTCATTTTAGTCACAGACTCATTCCCTACCCTGTTTCAAATTTCCCCTAATGTTGTCACAGTGCTGACCACTCCCCTCTTAGAATTGAACTTCATGACAATGAATGAAATGCAGATGAGGTCTAGGACTTGGTTCCATCCATCTGAATTAGTCACTTAGCAGCCATTTATGCCTTCGCCTGATTGGTTCATCCAATTATCCAGGCAACTACAAGAATGAGACACCTAGCCTTGGATGGAGGCCTGGGGAGTTCTGGAATGGGTTGTATAGAGGGCCAGGAAAGCCAGATAGGGCTCTGTGATCTGGATTGATCCCTGCAGCCAGAGAGGTGTAAGTGGTTTTCTCAGAGGTACAAATATTTGGTGGAGCATGACCTTGACCTAAGACTGATCTAGGCATGTCATTGTATAATTTCCTACAGGCCTCATCATTTCCTCCATTCACTCTACAGATATTCACTGAGCAGGCACTGTGTGAAGTGCTGGACCTCATGGTTTTGGCTACTACCATCCCATTTCAAAGGTGAGGAAATTGAGGCCCAGAGCAGAGATGCCACTGCCAAAAGCCACAGGACCTGGCCTAACAGCCAGGGCTCCTATTACCAGGCAGATCTCCTTCGCTATGGATTGAAGTGGCTGCATCCTTCCCACCAGCTGGTTTGGATAGCATTCAGTGAAAGAAGCTGACAGAGAGCAGTGCATGCCCCTGCTCCACAGAGTGGTGGAGGAGATGTGCATTTTTATGCATCTAGAATGTGCATGAGCAAACAAGGAGCTGGAACATCAGGCTGCCCATCTGCCCAGGCTGCCTCTGCATGCCTCACATTGTAATTTCTAAAAGCTTTCTTTGATTCCAGCTGTTGCATGTGTCCCAGGCAAGGATGCAAAGAGGTGATGGTCCACTTCTCTTCAGATTGGCCATGCCCAGTGATGAGCTGTAGGCGGGTGGTGGCTTGGGGTTGCGGAGGGACCATCTGACTCCTTGGTTAGGCTGTAGGGAAGGAAGCAAAGAGCTATGGCCAGGGCGATTAGTGCGTCTTCCAGGGCTCTCCAGAGTGTGGGGACACAGCAGAGGTTCTGCTCTTCGGAGTACCTTAGAAGGAAGCATGGCGTGCTGGTCCTTGTCACAAAGAAGGGGCAGAGTGACAATATGAAGTTAGACCTTGATGGAGTATGTAGAGCGACCACTTTCTAGCTCCGTGACTTTGGGCAAGCTACTTAACCTCTCTGAGCCTGTTTCCTAATTGGAAAGAAGTAAATAGGATCCTATGTAGGAAGAGCCTGGCATGTAATAAGGTCTTTTCATCTTCTCTTCTTTTTTTTTTTAAGATTTTATTTATTTATTCTAGAGAGAGAGTGAGAGTGAGAGAGCTCAAGTCAGGGTTAGGGGCAGAGGAAGAGGGAGAAGCAGACTCCCAGCTGAGGGAGGAGCCCGATGCTGAGCTCGATCCCAGGACCCTGAGACATGACGTGAGCTGAAGACAGTCACTTAACTGACTGAGCCACCCAGGCGTCGTCCCTGGTCTTCTCTTCTGAGAGGTGTGCAAAACAATTTCATTTGACGATTCTCATAAGATCATCCCAGGTAGAAGCTGATTTAAAATGCAGATGCCTCGGCTCTGGCCAGATTCCTGTTTGAGCCCAGTGTTTGCGGGCCCTGGGAATATGCATTTCCATGAGCATCGCAGGGGTCCTTCTTGCCTCAGTTTCCCCAACAGTGAAACAGGGGAAATAATGTTTGACGAGCTCTTAAACCAGTGTGTCTCTTCAGGGCCGCCAAAGCACGCTCACTGGACTGTTTGATTTGACTCTCCCCGCTGCCCTATCAAATTCAGGTGTTCACTGTGTCCATTTTGTGCATGAAGAGGACCAAAAGGCTGATTTAGAACAACTCCTTCATTTGAGTCGACTTTCAGTGTGTCAGCTCCGACGTGATTAACTCAAACCCATGGTGAGTTGAGACGTCGGGGTAGTTGAGCAGCCTACGTCCCCCACTCAGTGTCTCGTGGGTCTTGGGCATTTTTGTCTCCATGTTCACATCCCTTGGCCTCAGTTTCCCGATGTGGGAAGTGGGGACCACTTCCAGGCAGTGAACTCAGACTCCTCGTTGGCCCTTGGAGTAGATCGGGACGCATTTGTTATTCCCATTTGATAGGACAGTCATGTGACTTGTCTGAGGTTGTACAAAGTGGTCGAATCCAGGTTTTATTTATTTATTTTTTTACCCTACTGTGTAATGTCTTGCAGGGCTCCCCAGAGAAGGCATAGGACTAAAATGTAGGTGAGATCTCAGTGAGTATTAGACTGTCCCATGGCAGGTCCAACTCTAGATCTACATAAAACAACCCATTGTAGGGCCTCCCTACATATTTAATAAAAAAAGCCCCCATCCAGAGAGGAGCACGGCCCCGAATGATTACTTTGATCTGATCAGAATAAATGGTTCTCTCAGAGCAAGAAGCTCACCCCTTGGAAAAGAAGGAATTTTTCCCAGGAGACTTGGGAAGAAGCCGTTTTCTAGGTGGTGCCCTGCATAAAACAAATGTGCCTTAATTTGCCTCCCACCGTGAGTGGTTGAGTCCCCTCCCCTCAGAGGAGCAGCAGAACCAGTGCTAGGCTTGGTCCTGCCGGAATACTTTATTTTTACAAAGTGCTTCATAACAGTAAGGTTGCAGAACCTCTGCCACGCCAGGCCGTCCACAGAGCGGCACCGTGTGAGAGACAGCAGCCACGGGAGACATGGGACTTAGGTCATCACCCAGCGTGGGCTCCTGTGGGGGTGACTGTGGGCTTGACTCTTCCCCGCTGGGGGCTTCCGCTTTCCATCACGAGATAAGGGCCTTGAATATGTTCATTCTAAAGCCCCTCCAGTGTTACGTCCGGTGGCTCTGCGGGTTCATCTGTACCTGGAGCCTGTTGGAGAGAGCCCCAAGCTGGGCAAACAGAAAAGGGGTGAGTCGTTCTGCAGAGAGCACAGCACAGCCCGCTTAGCCCGGCTGCTGGAATCCTGGCTTCCCTGGTCCTGGAGCTTCTTCAGTGTCCGGTGCCCTTCCCAAGTATCTTCTTCTTCTAGCCAGAAAGAAGGAAAAGTCCAGGATGGATGGAGCCTCGAGTGGGGACCTGGAAATGTGGAGTAACCTAGACTCTGAGATTGCCATGGCCTTGTTGGTTCAGATGCACAGGAGTAGTAAGAACAGCTCCCGTTTGTACAATGTTCATTTTCCTGCCAGGTGAAGTTGTAAGTGCCTTGCACCAAATAACATGTCTAATCCTCCCCGCACTCAGGGGTAGAGGCATTCTTCGTATCCCCAATATACAGATGAGCAAACCGAGGCAATGGGCACATGATGGGGAGCAGGTGCAACTTTTGGGAAAAGCACGCAGATCAGTGAGTGGCAGAGGTGTCATCTGAACCCAGTCAGGCTCTCCCCGGAGACCACACCCTTACATCGGTGCCACGCTGCCTCGCCGATGAGAGTCATTGGCTGTACAGTTCCGTCTGCCTGCATTCCACTGGGGCTCCAACAGGAACCCCAAGAAAAGGAGGGGGGCTGTTCTTGGCTACCTTGGATCTGGTGCCTTGCTGAGTTTGCAGCGTCTCGGACCAGGGGTTGGACCACCGTCCCCACACCCGGCCCTGCTGGCTCTCTGTGCTGGGTCACAGTCCCTCTCTGGAGTGGCCAGATAAGGGCTGGCACTTGGCCCGGCAGCGCAGCATGCCCGTGCCCGTGCCCTGCCTGAGCTGTGGCCAGTGAGAGCGGCCCGTGTGTCCGGGACTCAGCTCTCTGGGGATCCTCCCATCAGTTCTCCCAAGGCTGGGAGTGCTGTTTCTCCCCAGAGAGTCCGCAGGCTCCCAGGGGGCACTTTCAGTGCCTTCATTAAGAGACCTGGGACTGACAGTCCTGAGAATGTGGCGATTCAGAAATGAGCTGGGCATCAGGAAATGCAACTTAAAATCTTAAATCTATTATTGACTCACCGTATGACCCTGGGCAGGAGACTAGGCTGTCCTGGAACCTTGGTTTGCCCACCTTTCAGATGGGGTCAAGAGCTTATGTTTCTTAATGTATTCATTTAACAAATCTGTAGTGAGTGCCTGCTATTTTCTGGTATTGTTTTAGGCTTTCCTGACTCAGCAGTGGGTAAGAGCAGGGGAGGACCGGCCCTGAGTTCCCTTTCGATCCTGGCATCCCATGGGTCTGGGCCCACGGAGCTTGTGGTAGCAGGGGGTAAGGGATATGGAGGCAGGGATATGGAGGCAGAGCTATGGGGATGGGGGATGCTTCCTGAGCCTTTGAAATGCCATCTAAGGATGCAAGGCCATTTGAACAACATAAAAGGCCCCACATTGGTCTACTTTCAGCATCCTGAAGAAGGTGGGATTCTCTCTCTCTCTCTCTGTGTGTGTGTGTGAGAAAGAGAGAGAGAGAGAGAGGTCACAGATAGAGGAGGAAAAATAGAAGGAAAAGGGGAATCAATGGGGGGAAAGGAGAAGTAACAAAGGGGAGAGGTAAGAAGAGGAGAGAATAAACAGAGCAAGAGGCTCTCCATTTATGCTTCTGGGGCCCAGGCATACCCACAGAGTGTACCCTCATCTCCATTCAACTCCTTTGTCTTCCATGGACTCTGGGACAACTTCCGACTTCACTTGGCTCCAGGGGCAAAAGGATCCCCAGGCTGGAGTCCACATTACCCCAAATTCCCGTCAGCTCTCTGTAAGGAAGCTGCCTGCCCTGCACACTGGTCTGTAGTTTATTCTCCTCCCCACAAGGAAACCTGAAGCTGGGAAGCCCAGTCGTGTTTGGATTTGAGGGAATCACAGTCCAGCCATTCTTCAGGGCAGGGACACAAATCCCAGGGGGTCATATCCTCAGCCAGAGGGCATTGGAACAGGGAGAGCATCATCCCTTGTCCCTCTGGGGCAGGGTTCCAGGCTCCTTCCTGGCCACGTAAGAGTACCGTGGCCCAGAAACCATGGTCCATGAGCCGTAGCAGCACCTCTCCTCCTTTGGCTCTGCAAGAGGCTCTTGTTTGTTTTGTTCTTTTTTTTTCCTTAGATTTTATTTATTTGAGAGAGAGAGAGAGAGCATGCGTGCCTCTGTGTGTGTGTGTGTGTGTGTGTGTGTGTGTGTGTGTGTGTGTGAGTGCATGTGCCGGTGGGGGAGGGAGAGTGAAAGGCCGACTCCGAGCAGGGAGCCCGCCAACCCAGGACCCCGGGATCATGACCTGAGCCGAAGGTAGATGCTTAAGGGACTGAGCCACCAGGTGCCCTGCAAGAGGCTCTTGTGAGGGAGAAGGTTAAGACCCTGTCATGTAGAGTGAGCCCCTCATACCTTCTCCTTCTCGTCTCTCCCTCTCTCTCTCTGAATTTGCAAGTTAGGCAATTTTTAATTACTTTGTATATGAATGAGACCCCCAAGCACAAAGAGAGGAACTGGCTTACCTGGAGATCCTCTAGAAATCTGTGCTGGAGCGGACACGCCTCACAATGCTGTCCACTTCCAAAGGCCACAGTCAAGGAAGTCGTGAGGGAGGAAGGGTGAATCGCTGGGCTGGAGAGTCAGAGAGTGGAGAGCTGGAGCCTGAGCTTTGTAATTAGCGATCAGTTATCAAATCTTGGAGGCACTTCATTTTTTTTCATCTGAACGATGGGACTGTCATGAGTATCTACCTCCTAGCATTGTGAAGGTGACATGAGATATTTCATTTCGATCACTTCGAAGTGTGGGCACGCGGCAAGCACTCAGTAGACGTGACCTGTGTGATTACCACCGCCCACGATTTTGTGTGGAGTCAGGCCAGCCTCTACCTGCATGCCTGGAGGTTTACTCTCTGAAGCTCTTCTATGTCCAAATACTTTATATTGCATTTTTTCCCCCATTTTCTGTTGGTGAGTGGGAGATTCAAATTAAGAAGCCTTGCAGGCAAAGATGAATCTCAAATGGTCAGAACTGGGGAGAGCTGGCCCACTCTCTTTGGGGCCAAATTGAGGGAACCGAAAGGCCACATCATGAAGAGTTCTGTGCCTGGATTCAAAGAAACAATTGTGCGGAGGCTTGAAGAAAGAGATACGAGAACAGCCATTTACTGAGAACTGCCCTGTGCACCAGATTCAGCACAAACCTTAGCAGCCCTGGTGGCGTGATCCTTGTTTCTAGATAAGGAGTCGGAGCCTTAGAGAGGTAGAGGGGTTTGCCTGAGTTCACCTGTGTGGTGAGGAGCCCAGTGGAGATCATAATGCAGGCTGGCTCTGGAACCGCGTGCTTGCCATTTACCTATGGTGGGCACAGGTGGGCAGCTGGGGGAAAAGCTGGCAAAGCAGTGTGTCTCTGTGGTCTTAGCACTCAGCTGAATACATAGACACTGTCTCTGGGTTGTTGTTTTTTTAAGATTTTATTTATTTGAGAGAGAGAATGCAGATTGCATGCGCGAGAGAGAGTGCGCACAAGCGGGGGGGAGGGGGCAGAGCGGCTCCCCCACTGAGCAGGGAGCCCACCATCCCAGGACCCCCAGATCATGACCTGAGCCGAAGGCAGACGCTTAACCAGCTGAGCCACCCAGATGCCCCTGGGTCATAATTCTTAAAGAAACCTGGAAGACAGGCACAAGAGTCTTACTGCTGAGGATTCCATAGGTCTTCTTAAACATTACTGTGCTTATTTCTTGAAATACAGAGAAGGGGACTGAACTACTGTGTATAATATTTTGAAGTTCATAGAACATTTTAAAATACCTTAGGTCATTTAGGAAGGTATAATCCCTGTCCAAGCAAAGCTAGAGGCTCCAAATTCGTGGGATTTTGATGGAAAACATCAGGGTAGATTGGAGTAAGTATGTGGTCTTAGTGCTATGGATGTGTTTTGAAGGGGCCAGACAAAAGGTACCCTGCTGAGAAATTCTTCTGTCATGAACCTGCTATCATAGCTCAGAATGTCCCTCTTAGTTCCTTCTGTTGAGAAGCACTTCCTGAGAGTTGTTTTTTTTTTTTTTTCTTTAACTGATACAGGTGACCTCAGAGAACAATCTCGGGTGAAATGGCGGTCAGCAAGAGTCTGAACCCACCACCTATAGAATATCAAAAGGTAGAACACAGCAAGGGTAGGTTTTGGTGACCAGTAGAGAAAAGATTGAAGAGAATTTGTCATTAAATAACCCTAGCTAGGTTAGAGATGAGGAGGGGATGCATCGAGAAAAACCCAGGCAGTTAAAAGGGCAACTGTGGGGCCCCTGGGCATCAGCTTGAAGTTTGCATAGAGGGAGCTATATTTAGATCTTGGCAAAAGAGATCCGGACGAGGTTTTGGGAGATGGAGGTGAACCCTCAGGTTTGGCCACTGATATCCATTCTCTGAACCTTGTGTCTTCATCAAAAGCAGACGTTGGTCCTCCTGGGATGCTGTGTGTTCAGAATGAATTAGACTTCCATCTATATGTCATTCAGGGTGGGGGTGGGTAGACTAACTCTGTGTGTGTCTACCTGTGAGTGAAACAGACACTTCTCGGCAGTGTTTTATGAAAACAATAAAATCCAAAGCCCCAATAATGATGGATTCTCTATCCTTTTCAGGGAAGTGTCCTTGGGGATTCAAGCCTTGAGGCGCCGTCTAGCAGTGCATTAGAAATCTGTTAAAAGCCTGTGCCTGTTAGTTAGGGAAGTGATACATAGTGTTTTTGTTTTGTTTCTGAAAAGGAGGGGATTTGAGGGCCGAGTAGGCAGGAAGGAGAGCTTAGGAAGCAGGGGCATCGCGTCAAAGCACAAAGGAAAAGAGATGCAGAGGAACCGTGGAAGGTTGAGACCACGTCTCATTAGCTCTGGTTTTCAAGACTCTGTCCTCGTTCCAAACTTCCTTGCTACACTGAGGTCTTCTTCCTCTGGGCATATCTGCAGCTGTATCCTGAGCCATCTGTTCACAGATGGACCTCGTGTCTGACACGGCAGTCCCTTCCGGAGCATCTGACACCTGTTGCACCTGGGAGTACTGGAGGTTCATGTCTCGGAGAAGTTTGGGTGGCTTTACAAGATTCCCCCGAAGGCAGTGGCCCCAACTTGGTGAGCCAGGGGCGCCCACATGACGTGTAGATCTTCAGTCTGGTGTTTCGCGCTTTTGCACTCAGAAAGCTTTCCCCACGTTCACCTTTATCTTCCCAGGTCCTCATGACCACACATCACCTGTCCAGGAAACTTCCCACGCTAGCCCCTTCAGGCAAATTTGATCACTGCTTCCCCTGTGTGTCCGGGCAGGCTTCTGCAGCTGGACTTCTGCTGTATCCTGGTGCATTTAATGAGCTGAAAATCCACCCCACCAACCTGAGCCCTCACCCAGGCAGGGGCAGCCTAGTCTGCTTCCCCCTCTTGCCTCTTGAGCCCCCCAGAGCTCAGAGGCTGCCTTGGAGCTGGAGCTCAGCAAATAAGAGCTAATCCAAACAAAAGAGCCAGGTCAGAAGCAAAGCCCACTTTCCACTCGCCTTGAGAATCTGCCATAACCACATGTGCCCTCCCCAAGGCTCTTTCTGTTAAACACCATACAGGGGACTCAAGTGCAGACAGTGTGGGGCGAAGGAAGTTGAAAGCGGCACCCCAGTGCTATGTGTGAACACCCTGGGTGCTGTAATGAGTGAGGTTCCTAAACATGGGTTCTTAAATGCTGTCTTTATTTCCTTTGTCAGGAAGGAGGCGGAGAGAGGAAAAGCGACATAAAAAGTGAAACTGTGTTAATAAACAAATTGGCGCCAGGGAGTCTCTGCTCTTTGCAAACTTTCATCTGGGAAGGAGACATCATGGAGACAATCAGGGTGGCCACATAGCCTTGATGCATTTTCCATGGGTTGGTTACAGTTTTTATTGGAGTCCTGAAAGGATTCAACACATTTCAAACATTTTCAAAGCCTGAGACTTCTGATCCCTTCATTTTAGAGACAGGAGGACTGAACCCGGGGACGGGGATAGGCTCGTTCCAAGTCACAGAGGGCATACGTGGCTGGCGGGGCCGGGTCTGAAGCCGTGGACCCCTCGCCTCTGCCTCGGGGGACTTGCAAGTCAACCCTAGTCCACAGTTCCCAGACCCTGGTCATTTCAGGGACATTGCATCCCTTTGGCCATATCTGTATTCTCCTTTTCACTTAAGTTTCTTTCTAAAGTGATATAGGCCTGGTAAGTGGAAACTTTAATATTATAAAGCTAAATGGAAATACATCACTTAATAAAATTAGAAGGTTGCTATAAGAGTAAGTAGAATGAAAGCAAAAGAATGCTGTTACCTTCTAGCCAGCTGGTGCTAGTGGCCAGGGTGACCTGAGCCTGAGGCTTGCTCTCTCTG
This sequence comes from Phoca vitulina, assembly GCF_004348235.1. Lineage (NCBI taxonomy): Eukaryota > Metazoa > Chordata > Mammalia > Carnivora > Phocidae > Phoca > Phoca vitulina. Next base: position 16,969,057 of record NW_022589724.1, on the reverse strand, counting down.
GCTTGTTAAAGGGGTGATAGCCCCTCGCTGACACTTTCTCCTTGAGGTTAGCAAAAGGGCTGGAAGACACGGGAGAGGATATAACTTCCTCATGTTGTTATTCTCTGTTCATTAATTTAATGAAAATGGATTGCATGCAGTCATTCCCTGCACCAGCATTAGTGCATTTCTCTACACTTCGGAAAATTTCCCCTCGTATATTAGCCGCAAAAGTAAGCCCTGGGGGCAGGAGGGCTTTTCTTTTTATCTGAATAATAGCTAATCTGTACTGAGTGCTTACCCTAGGGTTGGTTTTTACATTCTGTATTTCCTTTAGTAAGTACTGTCAGCTGCCCCCTTTAGAGGGCGAGTACGTTGCCCTAGGTCTTGTAGGGTTCACCTCGGTGGTCTGGCTCCAGAGCCCCCAACCTAACTTTGCTGTTCTGATCATAGTAGGGGGCTGGCTCTGAGGCCCTTTGGATAGAAGTGTTGTTCCCCCCCCACCCCGAAGGCAGGCCAGGAAGAGCTTCAGCAGGGATATACTGTGGGTATCATGAGAAGAGCATTTGTTCATTAATAAATATTGAGCACTTAATATGTGCCAGGCACTGTGCTAGGCTCCAGTGAACAAAACAGGTGGAAATCCTTGCATCTGTGGAGCTTACTCTCTTCTATGTGTGTGCGCATGGGGCAATTACAAAGAATTAACAAATCAGTAAATAATGAGGTTTATTAGGAGAATAGATGGCAGGCCACCTGGTTTCTTAGTCTGAAATTGCTCTCCACACAATACGGTCTTGGGGCATAGTTCCATCCCTTAGTTTCTGTAGCTATAAAACGGGGGTAGACAAGATGTCTGTTCTCTGGGCTCTGAGCTTTTGGGTGCCTTTGTGCTTCCCTTTTGCTGCCAAGGCCAGGAAGGAAGTGGATGATGATTCCATGAGCTTTTACTTTGGAGTGGGTCCTAGAAACCAGAATGACTGGCATCTGCCTCTGGTGGGAAGTGGGGCCCTGAAAAATCATTCCTGACTGGTCATGAGCAGGGTCTGCCTGGAGATGGGTTTCATTAGAAGGATAAATTTAGAAATCAATTACAAACGTTCTGTCGTCTTCCTCATGTCTTCTTATAAAGTGGCTTTTTTTTTTTTTTTTGGTAGGCCTACCATTTGTCGAGGGCTTGTGTCTTTGCCCGATGCTGTATTAAGCACTTTACATGCATTATCTCAATTAAGCTCACAGCAGCTCTGTCTGAAATTGGGTTCTCCAGAAGCAGACACTGAGAAAAGAAGATGAGTTCAAGTAATTTATCTGGGAGGTGGTCCCAGGAAGCATGAGTAGGGCAAGTGAGGCATGGCAGGGAAGGGAGCCAGTGAAGGGTGTACAGCTGGGCAGAGGGTTGCTGTAGGCACCTGGGGCTCAGTCCCCTGAGGAACTCGGGGGAACAGAGAGAGCACGCCAGGCACTATCCCAAGCTGGGGCATTTATCCTACACCTCCCATCTGTCATTCGTTAAGGGCTACTACAGGTTGAGGGCTGGGGGGGAAATGGGTGGAGGACATTAAAAATTAAAAATCCCTGGTATTTCTGGTGTGCCCGGCACAAGGGTTAGGAAAGTACTAGGCAGAGAGCAGGTGCCTATGGGAGAAAGCTCCCGTGGCCTCTACTGGAAAGGGGATGTGAGCAAGACACAGATTCCCTGTTAGGTTAGCCCTGTTACTAACCTCATTTGAAGTTGAGGGAACGGAGGCTCAGGAGGATGAAGAGACAAAGGTAGGCCCAGCTGCATAATTTGCAGGGGCCCAGTGCAAAAAGAAAATGTGGGGCCCCTTGTTCAAAAATTACTAAGACTTCCAAGATGGTCCCAGCAGCAAAACTAAGCATGGCAGCTTTCTAAATGCCTACACCTGTGTGAACTCACAAGTCAGACACCCAGAAGTGGGGCCTGGTCAAAGATCTCAGAGCTTCTAAGTGACACGTTAGGAACCCCTGGTCCGTCTGTCTCCAACCCTCAACTTCTCAGCCTTGGCACTCAGTGGCTTCAGGTGCTCTTCCAGAGCCTATTCTGTAGGAAAGGACCTTGGGTTTTGTTGGAGAGGGCAGCTCCATTTCTTCTTAGGCAAGTCCCTCCCTCTCTCTGGGCCGCATTTGGCTCATCTGTACAATTCGGTTGCTAATCCTGCTGCTGCAGTGATGGAAGTTCTGCTTTCCCTCCAGCTTTCACCCCTGCATGGGAAAGGGGAGCTCAGAGGCATGTCCATCCTCCCATCTGCTTTCCTGCATCCGGGTCCTTGACATCAGGGTGAGGAGATCTCATCTTGAAAAATGCATAGCCTGCCATAACTCACACTGGGGAAAGAGCGTTGATCTTGGGGTCAGGAGGGCAGGCCGTGGTGCCGGTCCAGACATTTATTGTATGGGGACCTTAGCCAAGCCACGTCCCTCTTCCAACCTTACTGTCATTGCCTCCAGAATATGTCTTAGGGTTCATCCAGCTGTGCTGTCCTGTGCTAGACAACCAGGATTGTGGAAATTAGCCACCACACACCAGTAGCTGCAGCAGCAGGTGGGGCGGTTGGAGGAATGTGGTAGGGCGAGGACCCTGAGCTAGGCTGAGTGGGTCTGAAAGCCACCTCTACTGCTGAAATCCTGTGTGATCGTTGCTAGCGTCTTCGTTTTTCTGAGTCAAATATGTGTGCATGTATGTGTGCATGTATGTGTGTGTATACATACATGCACACACGCATATACACACGAATATACAGTGAGATATAGTAACTTTCTTGAAAGGTAGTTGTGAGGATTAGGTGAGAAAATGTGTGTCTAAGTCTTGATGGATCATCAGTGGTCATCCTTGTGGGTAGACTGAGGGCAGGGTTATGTTGGAGGCCATCTTGCACCTCTCTTTTCATCATGGATTTGGAAAGTCATTATACAGATAGTTTAAAAACATCTGGTCAAGCTTTAACCTGACCAGTAAAACAGACTTTGGCCCCACTAGTCCAGGAGTTCCCTGGATGGAAAGCCTGGCCCGCTCCTCAGCAGCGCCGGCATCTCTAAGGGGCCACACAGAGAAGGTGCTCAGCCCATGTCTTTAGAAGAAGAGATGGATGGAGTCTGCCATCTCTTAAGGCTGCCTCCTTGCTTCCCCATCATCTCTTCCTGCCCCCTCCCCAACACCGGCCCATCCCCCTTCCTGACTCCTTCCCTCCCTTTGTCCCCAGCCTTTCTTTCCTTCCTGGTCTCCTTAACCAGTTCCCAGGCCTTGGATCAGGCTGGGGAAACAGCTCTTCATCCCACTGAGTACTCTTCTGTGGACTAGAACTCTTGCCTGTGCCACCTGAAAAGAGGAAGATTCCAGAGCCCAGGCAGTAACACATGGTTGGCCAGCTTCTTTCCAGATGCCCCTGAGTTTAGAAAGTGCTTTGGGGCAAACTGACCTGAGTTCGAATCTCCATTCCTGCTCCTTGTTTGCTGCACTCAGCCCTGTAGGCAAGGCCCTTCACTTCTTCGTCTGTAAAATGGGCTTGCTCATAGCTCCCTTGAGTGTTTGTGCTGAGGGTCCTATGACTTGCAGCATGTGACGGTGTTGAGCGTGGTGTGTGGCTGTAAGAAGGGCAGGAGGAGTTTTGTCCTGTTATTTCTGCTTCTGGATTCTCCTGCCCCTGCGTCCACGGTGCTGGCTTGGGTTTTCTGGCCAGGCTTCCCGCACAGTCCTTGGAGTCAGAACCCCATGGTAATATCACCAGGGCCGCCTGGGGCCCAGCATCCCCGGGCCTCTTTCTGCCTCTGTCTCTTTCAAGGACATCAGGCTGAAGGGATGAAATAGCAATTCAGCGGAGTTTTTTTCCCCCATAACAAAATCAGAAAGGATTAAGTGGATGGACAGCCCGGGAACAGAGACTGTTCTGCTCTTCTTTGCTCCACGATGACCTGTCAGTCATACTAGGAAGGAGGAAATAGCTTCCAGAGACTGTATGGGGGAGGATTTGCTCTTTCTCCTGGAGTACAAAACCAGGCTCCTTGGAGGACAGATCCAGAGATATTCCTGGGGCTCAGAGGGACATTTCCTGATGTCAGTTACATGCCTGTGGATGTGAGGACATGAATGAGGGCTTACGTATGTCCTTAGGTTAAATGTGCCCGTAGCTGTAGGCAGGCGCATGCCCACATAAACATTTGGGTTTCTGCACATGGATGTGGCCAAGACACCAGCCCACAGACATGTGAGTTTGAGTGAGGAGCATGGGGCATGCACGGCAGTGAGGAAATTGGGGTGGACCAGTTGAACACACTAGGAGAACTCACATCTGTGAGGGCCCTGGATAAGCCTGTCGCTGCTGTGTTAGCGAAGTGTCCACGTGCGCGTGCGTGCGTGTGTGTGTGTGTGTGTGTGTGTCTGTACACGGAGATGCCTGATTATATGGATCAGGGAGCGCACCAGTGTGATATATGCACAGATACTCTTCAGGCCACTGTAAGGAAGGGAGCAGTTTTCCAAAATGTATATGGGAGTCCACATTTGACACTGTGTATTTGGTAACAGTGGTGTTTGTTTTCGTACATGAACACATCAATCTGTGTTCATGCGTGTGTAAGAGGAAATGGCTGCACGTGGACACATGGCATTTGTATTGCAAGGAGATGCGGATGCTTTCTGGGCAGCACACAGAGGCGTAGGTTCATGAGGAGATGCATGTGTCTGTGAGCACATTTTTGCTTTAGGAGCAGAGACCTATAAATGTGGGCTCATCTAACTGGGATCTCTGCAGCTGTTTTTAGGTTGTGCAAACTTGACTTCCTAGGTACCTGTAACTCCCTGGCATGATGCTCTTATATATTTCTCTAGAGATGATTTCTCTAACTTGATTCTCACTCCCAGGGCCAGCAAACCGCCCGGTACCCTCTGTAAATAGGTGCACTTGCCTGTGGTTCCTTCTAGCATACTCCATATTGTGCAGTGGACAGGAACCATCATGTGGATGAACCGTGGAGTGGAAGGCAGAGCACTCTGTGTTCTCTGATGGCGAGACCGTGTCCATTAAGACAGAGAAGAAGGTCCCAGCACCTTGCCCACTAGGGCATTCTCTAGTCACTACTCTGAACAGCCTCTGAGGATGGCTGGTCCCATTTTACAGTTGAGAAAAGGAAGGTTCAGCGAGGAAAGCACCTTTCCCTGGGTGACACAGCATCTGGTGGAGCCAGGAGGCTACTCGGAAATTAGCAGGTGCAGTACAACAGTTACTTCTTAAGGTCAAGAGGCTGGATTCTCGCCAGCCCAGTCCCTGACTTACTACATAATCTGGGTCAACTCCCTGTACTCCCTGAGTTTGGAATCTCTTGACTCTCCATGAAAAGTGGAGATTTGGGGAAATGATGCCTGAAAGCTCCAGCAAAGGGCCTGGTGTAGTGAAGGCTCCCCAGAAACATTTGGTGAGTTGATTCAGGCTCCGTTTGGTCCCGGAAGCAGACTCAGCAAGATGAGGTGAGGGTTGGGAATGGGGGCGTGGGGCATGACAATGCAGAGGTCATGATTTCTAGTCCTACACCCTGCTGATACTCTGGATTGTAACCACAGTGCTCTAAAGAGGTCATTGGACAGTCATGATTCCTCTTCTCCAGAAATTCACAATCAAAGGCAGAGCCCAGTGCTTCCGAGCACGCAGTCCCCACCATGTGTCCTAACTGGAGGAAGGGCCATGCCTTTGTCTCGCTCAGAAGAGGCAGGAGGAAGAGCAGTGGGCACTGTTGCAGACCTGATTGAGCCAATGCTGGTGCCAGGTCTCGTGCTGACATATTATCTCACCACTACATGCGCGTGGATTTATTATGATCCACAAGTCCTCGGGAGGGCGGGAGGACGAAATGAGAAAATCTGTGCAAACAGCCCAGAACAGAACCTTGCACACAGTAAGCACTTAATGAATGCCAGTCATCCTGTTACTTTAGATGAAGTAACTACATTATCCTGGACGCTGTTCTGGGCCCTGGGACACGGCCCCATCCCTGCCTTCCTGATGCTCACTCTCCAGTGATTATTACAATGCTATTCTCCCCGGTTTCTATGAGGAAGGTGAGTCCTTGAGAAGTTAGGTGACTTCTGCCTGGTTCCTGAGCTAAGGGCTAGAGTGGCAGAGATGGCGACCGGGTGAGCCTGTGCTGCATTAGGGAGCTGGGCTGTTAAAAACGGGAAGGGAGGGGCACCTGGGTGGCTTAGTCGTTAAGCATCTGCCTTCGGCTCATGTCATGATCCCAGAGTTTTGGGATCTAGCCCCACATCAGGCTCCCTGCTCTCCGAGAAGCCTGCTTCTCCCTCTCTCACTCCCCCTGCTTGTGTTCCCTCTCTCGCTGTGTCTCTGTCAAATAAATAAATAAAAATCTTTAAAAAAAAAAAACGGGAGGGGATTTTAGCCTTTCCCATCGAGTCATGTGGTTTCAGTTTTCCAGACATCTTCTATCAGGTTGATTAGGATGAGATGTAACCATGACCTTGGCACAGAGAACAGTTGATGCAAAATACTTCTCATGAATTTTTCCCCTTACTTTCTCGAGTGACCTAGGGAAGGAGTCAGGAGAGGAATTAGTCCTTCCATTTGACAGATGAGAAGACTGAGGTCCAGAGGTACGAATGCCTCACGTAGGGTCACAGAACCAAGACCAGAGTGGAATTTGTCTTTCCTGCCTGCTAGCCTGGCAGTGTGGGAGCAACATCCCATCATCTTACTGGGGAGCCGGGCATTCATTTTTTTTTTTTTTAAGATTTATTCATTTGAGAGAGAGAGAGCAGGAGAGAGAGAGAGAGGGAGAGCGAGCAAGCGGGAGGAGGGGCGAGGGGCAGAGGGCGAGGGAGAGGGAGAATCTCCAGTAGACCCCTCTGAGTGAGGCGCCCAATGCGGGGCTCCATCCCACGACCCTGAGATCATGACCTGAGCCGAAATCAAGAGTTGGTCGCTTAACCGACTGAGCCACCCAGGCGCCGCAGGAGTCTGGCATCTAAAACAAATAAAAAAGATGTGTTGCAGTGGTCACAGGAGTTCTTTTGCCCTCTGATTTTGGAGAAGAGCATGATTTGCCATCATTTAGGTGCTCGCTGTTCTGGTCAGGAGGGACCCTGGGGACAGCCTGAGCCTTGTTCTCACTCTCCTCTGATGCACTCCGAAAATCAAGAGGGTCCTTCCCTCCTTCCCACCCCCAGCCTGATATCCTTTCCCTGTCTCTTCCCTGCCACAGGGCACCATCTGTGTTGGGTCTAAATTGGACTGAATAGTGTGGAATTGCAAGTCAAAAGGGTCCTGTAATCATCCGGCCACCGGCCTGGGGCTGTGCTTCGGCACAGCGTTGTAAATGAGGGTAATGGAGTGGAGGCTGCCTAACAGTCCAGGCCACTGTGAACACACGGAACAGGCACGGGGCTTATTTAAGGAATATAGGGGCAGATTATGCTCTGGAAGCTGCGCAGCTGGGAGCCAGTCAGAACCCACTCATGCTCTTAATTCCAGGCCATGGAGATTTTGATTAGGAGGAGGTGGGGCCAAGGGCAATATGGTAGGACCCTGCCTGGGGGAGGTTTTCTGAATCCATTCTTTCTGTTCTGCACATGCCCATGGAGCACCTATTCGGAGCTGGGTGTTACGGGGATAGATAGAAGGTAGCAAGCGAGAGCAGGCCTTTCATTTTAAGAAGCTCGGAGATTCAGGGAGCGGAGGATAGGTGAGGTGTGAAATAACTAAAGCAATCATTAGAATACAGCATGATAAGCACGGCGGTGAAAAGAAGCAGGGCTCCCCCATCCCAGTGTTGAGGGGGAGGGAGGGAGGCTTCACAAAGGAGGTGACATTAAGTGTGTAACAAAACACCCGAAACTTAGTGGCTTAAAGCATTTTTTTTTTTTTTTTTTTTTTTTAGTTCATAATTATTTGGGGCTGGTAGTTTGGGCTGAGCTTAGTTGGGGAATTCTTTGGCCGGTCCTGGCAGACCTCCGCCGGGCTTCCTCATGTCTGTGGTCAGCTGGGGAGCGTTTTCTGGCAGCTGGATTGTCCAGGATGGCTTCTCTCCCATGTCTGGTGGGTAGCAGCAAGCTTTGTCTGGGGCAACACAGGCCAATGGGCCACGTTTCTGTCCTCATCCAGGCTTCACAGGGCTTTCAAGTACAGCAAGAAGAGAGCATGTCCTTCCTGATGCACAGACACTTACTTTTCAAGTCCCTGCCCTTGTCATTTTTTTGGCATTGTCTTTTGGCCAAAGCAAGCCATGCAGCCAACTCTGATTCAAAGGGAGGAGCCATAGACTCACCTCTTGATGGGGATCTGCAGTGTTACAACACACAGCTGGGTCAACGGCAGGAGAAGTATTGTTGACCTTTTAGTCGGCTTACAGCTGAGTTCTGAAGAGTAATGGGCAACAGAGCATGAGAGCAGCCTCGGGAGAGGAAGGAGTGTTAACAAGACCAGGGAGGCATGCTTCTACAGGGACGGAAGGACAGCTGGAGGAAGGCACGGCTCAGGATGCTGACTGGTCGTGAGTTGAGCACATCTAATGCCATGGGATGTGAGTTGGTGCTGTTTTGCTAGATGCTGCAGGAGTGCTATGGTGGGATGTGAGTGGGGTTTAGGGGACAGGTGGACCCATATGTTCTTAGGCTGAGGGACCTTCACCTGGTTCTTCCCACTTCTGGGTCTCGATCTCTCTAAGTACCTTTTCCACCCACTGTGCCTCCGTTTCCCATCTGTGAAACTGGAGTAGGAAGTCTCACCCTCTCGGGACTTGATTTTTTTTTTTTTTAATATTTTTAAAAGATTTATTTATTTATTTGAGGGGGGCAGAGAGAGAATCTTCAAGCACACTCCCTGCTGAGTGCACAGTCTGATGTGGGGCTCTATCTCAGGACCCTGAGATCATGACCTGAGCTGAAACCAAGAGTCGGATACTTAACCGACTGAGCCCCCCGGGCGCCCCTTGGGCCTTGATTTTAATCTTACATCGACCCATATTATCAAGCAGCTGCTATTGCAAAAAAAAAACTGAGATAGGAAAGATAATAGCAACTCTTGGCCCAGAAGAATATCATGACCTAGCAAAGGAAATGAGAATGGCAGACTGGTGAGGTTAGTGAACCGGGGAAGGGAGTAGGAACCAGCCAGAGGAACTTAGAGCTCGGAGGAGGGAGGGAGAGGGCATCTTGGGCAGGGCTTTCCAGAGGGGTCAGTTGAGCTGGATTTTGAAGGAGGGTGATGTCTGTGTTGCAGAAGAGGAATTAGGGCATTTCAGGCAGGAAGTACAGCATGAATGGAAACTGGGAGGCCACAGTGAGGCTTGGGGCCAGTGGACTGTGGTTTGGATACAGAGACAGTGGGCGTTGACCACCGTCTGGCGCCCGGATGAATTAATCACGTGAAGGGGTTCCTCCACATTCAGCCTCCTACCTTGCTACAAATAGCTGATGGCGTCAGTGGCAGGTCTCTTCACCCTCTTAGTCTCTGTTGGGTTGCCCATTTGGTTCTTACAAGTTTCATTTTTCCTCCCTTGGTCCCAACACTTCATAGCGCCATGCTCCCTGACTCACCACATTTTGTTACCTGTTGGGTGTGAACCCAGGCCTGGGGCATTCAGATGCGGAACCCTCTGGGTTGAGGTGAGGGGGTTGGGGATTGACAAGGGAGACTGAGCAACAAAGACTTAAGGAACCATCGTGGTAGAATCTTTAGGCAAGGCTGAGGGAGCACTGGAGGTACAAGGGAATTCTGCACCCTCCCCCCTTGCTGGGAAACCACTTTTAGGAGTCTGGGAGGTTCCATCTTTCACCTTTGACCTGCCCCCACCCCAAATCTTTGTCTCTAGCCCCCTTATGATCCTTGAAGAGCATTAGATTATGAAGCTATGTGTTGGGCAAGTTGCTACCCCTCTCTGGTCCACATTGCCCAGTCAGTAAAATGGTGGATTAGATCATTGATCTCCATCCTTTTACACTCCTTTATCTGTGACGTTTTCTATGATTCCAGGGTGTAGCCAATAGAGATGATTTAAAAAGGGTGGGGGGAACTGGGGCCCCAGACAGAAGGGTCATGGAGACTGTTTCCAAGTGAAGCAGGAAGTTTGATCTGTAAACTGTACCTCCTTTTTCTCTGTAGTTGGTACCGTGCCATCCCCCACTGCTGTCAAACAACTGGATTCTTGTCTCGATAGTGGTGAGATAGGTAAAGAGTGATGAGAAGACAGCTGTCGAATATGCAGGTGCTAAATGCTGTGCGGGCTTCTTTCAACATGAATCGCTCTTAATTCCCAGGACATTTGTCAGAGATTGCTTTTAGGATTCCCATTTTCCATATGAGGCAAGTGAAGCTCAGAGAGGTAAACCTAGCTTGGTAAAGGTTGCTCAGTAAGAAGGAGCAAAGTGTTCTTAAAAACTTAATTCACCCCTAGACAGAATGCTTCCTATACCTCTCCCAGGACAGATTTGCATTTTAAAAACAGAGGGCTCAATAACAACCCTTAACCCCAGGGAATGACTTCATAATGATGGAATGTATGATCTGAGCATCTGGCTGACTGGGAGGCTTGTCCCGGTACTTACATCACACCCCCAGTGTGGACTTGGCCCCTCAGTCTTTTTACTCAAATGTGCAAACTCCTTTTCTCAGCCTGGTTAGGAAAGTGGGGAGAACACTGGATTTGGAATAAGGGAAGCAGAACTTGAATTCATGCAGTGTCCCTTACTAGATGGAAGATCATGGGAGAGCCCAGTCACCTGTTGGGGCCTCAGGTAGCGTAGCCAAACATTGGGTGTCCTCCCCTCCCCCTTATTCATGTGGGTTTCCCACCCCTAGCTGAGTTCCTGGCACATAAGCAGGTGTTGGTGGAAGTTAGTCCCTGTCCCCGTTCTTTGGGTTCCTTTTCCCCATCAGTTTGCAATGTTGTGGAACAGGGGAGGGGGGAAAAAAAAGTCATTGATCGTTTGGGTGCATTAAGAAAAGAAAAGAAAGTGAGAAACAGTGAATACATAGAGAAACCAAGGGCATATAGCGAAGCTAAACGACAAAGACCAGGTGAAAAAATGCAGCAAGGAGGGAGGTAAATGGTTCAGGAGAGAATAACCAGGAGTAATAAGATTCAGTTCCATCAACTATCCATCTATTTTCAAATAGAATCTGAAATGATGTGCTTTTCTCCCTTGCTGATAACTCTTAATTCTCTTCCCCTCCCTTATTTAACTGGATATAACTGTATTATTTATCTCCACTGGGTGGCTAGGTAAAACAGTTTTTTTGTCAAAGACACAGTTCCCCAAGGAAGTGGGATGGGGCAGACTGGGCGGGGGCGGGGGGCGGGGAAGGCAGAGATGAGCTGACAGATGGGAGCAAGGAAGGAGAGGGTCTAAATACACCTGGGGTGTTCTCCACCCGCCACTGCTCTGGCTATGTCCCAGCCCCCCGCCATCTCTCCCCCTTCTACTTCCCAAGCAAACTCCCCACCTGCACACCACAGTGATGCATCTACGGACGTGTAACCTGGTCCAACATCGGGATCTCGTAGACTTATAAAATGTCCAGATTATAGACTCTGCCTGCTTACCTTGTCCAGACCCCTGATAAATGAGGAGCATTAACTCCCTCCTCACGTGTGTTCCCGTAACACCCTGTGCATGCTCTCTCGTGGCCAGGACCACGGGATTGTCACCTTCGTTGATTTTCCTTTTTCTGCTCTCCTTGATTGTGATTTGCTTGAGGGCAGGGAACTCATAAAATGAGCATCGAGTGACGCATTCATTCAACAGATATTTATTGGGCACCTACTGTATGCTAAGCACTGAGGATAGCAATTAGCTAGACAGACAGGATCTTGCACTAGGATTGAATGAATGATTGATGAGTAAATGGATGAAGAAACCAAAGGAGGGGAATATGCTGTGTTGTTGCTGCTTAGTGACAATGGAGGGACATCCATCCCAGAAATGGAAGGTCCATGAGGGCAGCAATCAAATTAGTCTTTTTACCTAATCTAACCACGGGACCTAGCCCTGTGCCTGGCACATTTTAGGCGGTCAATAAATATTTATGGAAACTATATTCTTTTTTTTTTTTTTTTTTTGAAGATTTTTATTTTAAGTAGTCTCTTCACCTAGCCTAGGGCTCAAACTTACAACCCCGAGATCAAGAGGTGCATGCTCTACTGCCTGAGCCAGCTGGGTGACCCATGGAAGCTATATTCTTGAATGATGGGGATAATGAGCGCATTTGCTTTTAGGACTAAGTGTGGGACTTTGCAGATTTCTGAGCACAGTGCTAGGCATGGCTTTATTTTCTCTTAATTCTATGTTAGGTGTGATACAAGTACGACAGCTGGCTCAAGTTCCTTCCTGCCACACACACGCTTTACAAATAAAGACAGAAAATCATAGAGGCTTTCATTTATGGTATTTGGAGAGCTTCATTAGCCTCTAAACTAGGGCTTGGTCTGATTGCATGAAGGAGTCCCAAGTGGGACCTAATATTTCTCATTCTGCCTGGGAGACAGCCTATACTTAAGACATGGCAGCCCCCTCTTTACTTCCCTCTCTGCATACTTGCTATAGCCTTCTGTCTCCGTTTCCTCTATAATGATGAGCCTCTGCCTTTTCTACTGGCTTCCTCCCACTGGACCCCTTTGCACATCTGCAATCCCGCCTTCTTGCCTTTGTGCCATTCCCCCATCTACAATGCCCTCTGCCACATGGCCACTTGTTGAAATCTTGCCCATCCTTTAAGAATCCTCCACAAAGAAATTTTCTAGAGCAGCCAGAAGTCATCTCCTCTCTTTTAAGCTTTCTGCTTTGATTTATAGTTATTTATAGCATGCTTTTTCTCCGTTCCTTGGCCCAAGCTCCTGAAGATAGAGTCCCTCAATGCCAGATCTCAGAAAAGGTTGGGTACTAAATGAATCTTTAAAGTGAGCATATATCTGCATCTAACAGATGCAGAGGTTATGTATATTCAATGTAGAAAATGTAGAGAAAAATGAATCAGATCGTGATTAAAATCACCTCTGATCTCACCATTTAAAGAGCACTGTTCTTGATGATCTGGTGTATCTTGTTCCAGTATATTTCTTTCTAGCCAGATATACATACTTACGTCTAAACAGAACCATGAGATTATCTATTTTCTGTCTAAACTTCCTGTATGTCTCCATGAGAATTGCAAACTCCTCGAATGTTTAAAGTCTATCTTTCTCTTCATTTGCATTCTCCAGGGTGCCTAAACTTGAGCCAGATGTGAAATAAATTTCTGTAGTGTTGTCATGTGGGAATCAAGCCATCATGGCTGCCCTGAGTTGGCTTTTCCTCTCTCTGTCCTCTCAGAGTGCCCATTTGAATTCAGATATGGGGACAGCTCAGTTCAACTCAACAAACGTTTATGGAGCCCTCTGCGCTGCATTTGACCACTGTCGCAGGCACTCGGGTACACAGATGGCTCTGATGTGTCCCTGCACTAGAGTCCAGTGAGAGAGGTCAGCTGTATAAACATATCATTTTAACATAGGTAAATACCAAACACACAGAGACCAAGACAGTGGTAAAATAGGATGCTATAATAGGGTGCATGAAGTAACATGTAACACATGTAACTGGAATGCTTAGTGAGGATCAAGATTGAAGCTAAAAACTACTTCATGTTATCTCATTTAATTCTCAAAATAACTGGATGAGGCGGGTGCTGTTATTATCCTCATTTGACAGATGAGGAAACTGAGGCACAAATGAGGTAAAGGGTTTGTCCAAAGACACACAGCTTGAACACCGGGGAGCTGGGATTCAAATTCAAGCAGTTGGTCTCTCAGGGTCTGTGATATTAGGTAGAACACAATATTCCCTCTTTATGGAAACGTGAAGGAATGTCTAGCTCATATGGGGGTCATGGAGATCTTCCAGAAGAGGGATGGGGTTGAGTCGCAAAGACTGTTCCAGCCTCCAAAGAAGCATCTTCAGTTGAGGGAACTAAATGATGTGTTATAAAATTAAACTGATTTCTCTTGGCCTTAGCAAAAAAATAAGCATCTTCAAAGACACTGAATTAGGAAAGAGTGTCGTGGATGTGGCGATTGCATAAATATTTGATCAGATTTAATGTGTCAGGGCAGGGAAAGGAGCGAAGAGAAGTAAGGCAGGGGAGAAATGCAAGTGCCCGGCCCCTGAAATTAGATTTTATCCTGAGGGGAGTCAGGAGCCATCAAAAGGCTTCAAGCAAGGGAATGATGTGGTCAGATTGACAGGTTAGAAATTTAATCCTGGTAGTCATTTGCATGATGGTTGGAAGGAAGCCTGGAGGTAAGCATCCCAGGTGGGACCTTCCAGATGGTCTCCATTGGCCCCTTGAGGTCCACTCTTCACCCTTTCCTCCCTGCTGAGGGCCCTGGAAGGCTGACCTGTATGATTTGCTCCACCCTTGGGTGTTTGGTTGGAGTTGGCCCACGTAAGGCACCTGCAAGAGATAAGCAGGTGGAGGGAGAGTGAGGTTGGAGCATTTATTACCCCAGCACCCCCCATGATGGGCCATGCCTTGTCAGTAGCTGGCTTATTCTACAGTAGGCCACAGCTCCTGTCTGGCAGTCCTTTCCTACAGCTGTGGCTGTTCCCATGGTTTTATCCATCTCCCTCCCCTCCCCCCTTCAGGCCTAGGGTGGGGACAGCTCCTTGATGTTGGCAACCTTGAGATGCTTCATCACCAGTTTGCCTTCATCCTGCCTGTGATGATTAATTTTATACGTCAGCTTGACTTGGCTTAAGGGATGTCCGGGGAGCTGGTAAAACATTATTTCTGAATGTGTCTGTGAGGGTGGTTCTGGAAGAGACTGGCATTTGAATCAGTAGACTGAGTAAAGGAGAAAGGCCTTTATCAATGCAGGTGGGCATCACTCAACCCATTGAGGGCCTGAATAGAACCAGAAGGTAGAGGAAGGGCACATTTGTTTTCTGCTAGAGCCGGGACATCCATCTTCTCCTGCCCTTGGGCGTTAGCATCTTGGGCCTTGGGACTCAGACTGGGATTTATACCATTGGCTCCCTTCCAGCTCAGGACCTCAGGTTTGGACTGGACTGTGCCGCTGACTTTCCTGGGCCTGCAGCTTGAAGATGGCAGATTTGGGGACTTGTTAACCTCCATAACCATACAAGCTAACCCTTCATAATAAGTCTTTTTCTATATATATGTCCTGTTGGTTCTGTTTCTCTGGAGAACCCTGACTAAAATACTCCCCAAATCTTTGTAAACAGTCGTGTCATTAAATACTTCGTGACCTCACTGAGTGTGTCTTCTCTTCTGTGAGGAGACCCTGACTGGCACAAGGCCATTTGAGGTAGTCCATAAGAGAGATGATGAAGGTTGGCATTAAGGTAGCCGTTGGAGAGATGAAAAGGAGGGCGTGTGTGTGGGATCTGTTTCCCAAGGTCACTCAGCAGGACTCGCTGCATAGAGATGAGCCCCCATGAATGCTGGAACAGCTAACGGCAAGGGCTATTGAAGTCAACCTCTCTACATTTCTCAGTTCTTTGTACCTAGGCAGTGAGTTCATCTCATGTAATGTCTGCTCTCCCCCACCCCCCCCACCCCCCCAGTGAAGCAAAGACTATTTGCAAACTCATCAGAAGTGCTCTCTGGCCTTCTGCGAATAACCTGCTGGAGGGTCAGCTGGAGCTGTGGAATCAGAAGGCGGGTTAGTTAGCCGCTTGGGAGATGTTACCAAGATGGCTGGTGATCAGAAGAGCTGCTTATTTTCATAATGACCTTCAGGAATTAAATAAAAATACAATGAGTGCCATAGATTAGGAAGAACAAGCCAATTAAAAGCGCAACACGCCTTCGGGAATTTTTATTTCTTTTCCAGGAGGCTGAAAGACATCTGTGGCTGCCGAGCCAGGATGGCGGTCTACCCAGAATCACTGATGAAGGTTGATCCTCTTGCTTGGCTTTAGCGGGGCGGTTGAGGGGATTTGAGCCTATTGAATATTTCACAAGTGGCAGCCCATGGGGGGAGAACAGAGAAAGGTGAAAAGGCAATCCCTGTGTTTCTTTTACGATTCCAATATAAAACCAAGCTATCTGAGGTGGGAGGGAGGCAGGCACTGGAGTCAGCCTACCGCCGGAAGGCATGGTGCAACAATTCTCCCACTTTAATATCTGCTGTTTCATTTTATATTCATCATGTCAGCATAATCTGCCTTTATGGGAATCATCTTGGTTCCCGACCAAATGCGTTTAGTCCCCCTTTTGCTTTAAGTTTGATTGTAATGTGACTTGAAGACTTCAATGAAATGTTTATATGGAGGGACTAGGGGAAGAGGAAGGGGAAAATGCAGTTGGAAAATCAATCAGCGGGGAATTTCAAGAGCTGGCCTTGGTTATGCTAGTATTTCTTTGACCTGTTTTTAATGGACACAGGATTGGCTCTCTGATCGAGTGTACTTCGCTGTTTCCCGACTGCATGCCAAAGAGGGTATACTGTCGCCAGGGATTCAAAGCCCTTAACCCTGTGTCTGAAGTACATTTCCAACTGATGTTCCACCACACTCCTCCTTACGCGTGTGGCTTTAGTGTCCTGAGATACCCAACCGCCCAGGCCGTCCCTTTGCCTCCTCTCCTCTGAGGGCCACCAATATGCCCATTCTCTGCAGTGCTCATGGTACCATGTTTTTAGAGTAGCTCTTTGTCTCTAAGCTAGGAGAGTCCTGTCACACCTTCAAATTCCCAATGGACCTTTACTTAGTCTTTCTTTAATTCTGTAATGAAGCTTAATAATACCTCCATAATCTTATTATGGGTGTGTGTGTGTGTGTGTGTGTGTGTGTGTGTGTGTATTCATCACTGGCAATTCAGTAATTTTTTGCTGAGCACATATTATGTGCAAAGCACTTTAAAGAGTACTTGAGATATGGCAGGAAATAAGCAAGGTTTCTGCTCTCCTGGAAAGACAGGCATTAAACACATGTTTCAGAAAATACATATGATTCATTTCTAATAGTGATAAATGCTATAACAAGGTTTTGTAGAGGGAATACCATAGAGTGTAGATGTGTGTAAAGGGGAAAACGTCAGCTAAACCTGGCAGAGCCTCTCCGAGCAGGTGTCACTTGGACTGAGAGGCCAACGCCGAGAAGAAGGTGGCTTGCAAGGTCTGGGAGGAGAGTTTCAGACAGGACAGACAGTCCTCATGCCCTGAGATGGAAGTGAGCCTGGTCTGTTTCGGAACAAGTGTAAGTCCTGCAGGGCTGGAGCACGTGAGGAGGGGATGGTGGTAGCAGGTGGGTCAGGATAATGTGCGGTGTCGGGGCCACATCACACGGGCAGTATGAGCATGTGTGGGCAGTGTGGTGCCAGCTGGGGAGTGGGTAGAATGTCTTCCACTAAAGGACTGAGTTTCCTGAAGGCAAGAATGTGCCTCATTTCCCTCCATGTTCTGAGCTACTAAAGTGCCCACGATCGAGTAGGTCCTCAATAAAGTGTGTTGGATGAGTGAACACACACACACATGAGTGGATGAATGAGGGAATGAATGAATGAGGGGATGAATGAGAGGATGAATGAATGAATGTGGGAATGAATGAATGGTGAATGAATGGGGATGAATGAATGAATGGCGAATGAATGAATGGTGAATGGATGAGGGGATGCATGAACGAGGGGATGAGTGTTTGGGCCTTCTACTTCTGCCAGGGCGGTTTTCTCTCCGAGGCCCCATGGCCCTCCTCCCCACCTCAGCAACAGTTTCCTTCCTTTGTAATAGAGTGAGTCCAGAGCTGATCTCTGTGATTCAATATTTACTGTGTTTCACACACTGTTATTATCATTTAACGTTTACTGTCTGCTGACTGTGCACTCATCGCCGTAGCAAACAAAGAGCTCAATCTAGTTTGGGTTCAGGGGCTAATTTAGTCAAGGAAAAGGAGATGTTGTAAGAGCTACCGGCGTAGAAGCAATTGTGTGGACGGGAGATCCACTGGGTCTAGCTGGACATACATTCACCTGTGGCCTGAAGCGAGGGACTGACCCTCGGTGATCCTCTGTTTCCTAATCTGAGTGTGGGGAAGATGGGCTTCTTCGGTGGTGGGTTTTCGAGCACAGCCTGCGGAGAGCTGCAGGAGTGAAGAGCGCAGATTTCAGCGAGCCTTCCTTCACTTACTCTGCCTCCTCGATCCCAGGCTGTGGCAGCCAGATGTGGCACGGCCAGGGCCTGCCCGACCACTGGCACGTGAGTCCCCTTTCGTGAGCTACTGCACGAGAGACAGCTATTTCCATGGGCAACTGTGGCCCTGGGCTCTCTGGGCCTCTGGTTCTGGGCTCTGATGCAGGGAGAGAAACATGAGTGAGGGACTGAGCACGGCCATTTACCATAATGTCTTCACCTTGCCTTGGCCTAGCTGCCTGGCTGGCTGCCAGAGAAGCTGCTACCAGTACTTCGGGTGCTGAGGCCAGGAGGTGGGGCGGTGGGGGGAGAGAAGGTGCTGGGGAGAGGCCCGCTTCACACGCTGGGCACCCAGCCTGTCTCCCCTGCCCCCGGCACCCCACAGTGAGCTCTTGGGGTCCTTTGGGGCCCATGGCCTAAGAGCTGATGAAATCTTGTGCTTATCTCCATCCCTTCTCACCTCTTGGCACAGCAAGGGAAGCCCAGGCAGGTATTCACTTGGACTCATAACTTGCTACATTCTGGCCACCTTGTCTTTTCCTTGGAATGAGGCAGAGGCTGCTGAGGGTTTTGAGCCAAGGAGTGATGGGAGTGAACAGGCTGTGGCAGGAGTCCTCTGGCTTCTGGGTGAGAATAGACAGAAGAGCAAGGGAAAGAGCAAGAGGAGAGTCCAGTTAGGAAGTGCATGTGGTCAGTCAGGCAAGAGATGGTGGTGCGTTGGCCCAGGTGGTTGCAAGAGAGGAGCCAAGAAGGGATAACTCTGAGGTGGCTTTTGAAAGGTTTCCTAGTGGACAGGAGGAGGGGTGGGAGAGAAAGCAAGCAGTCAGTGGTGTCTCAAGGATTTTTCCACAGCAGCTCAAGGGTGAATTAGATCCTGTCCCTGTTAATAATAATAATGATAATAAATATTAATAGCTAACTTTTTATAGCACTTACTAAATGCCAGATACTCTTCCCTAAGGACTGTTGATTGTGAACCTCAAGGAGTGAGTCTATGGGGGTGGATGATACAAGAATAATTCAGTAGACTTTGGTGAGCAAACATCATCTCTTCAAGGTGACTTTTCTTCCTTCAGGGTTGCCAGGGACTGCAGAGTGGGGCACAGGGAGAGCTGTTTGTATAAGAAGTTCTAACTCAGCTTCCCCGTCAGTCCTCCTCAAGCGTGTGTGTGTGTGTGTGTGTGTGTGTACACACACACATGGATATGAGGTCTGTGGTAATTGTGGGAATACCCTCTAGGTCAGCTTCGTGTCTTGGGAAGACAGTCCAGAGTTTCCAAGTCTCAGACATTATTATGGCTACTTGTCTATGATGGAGTGCCTCTGTCTCTATGGTAACTCTTGCTTGAATGAAATCTTGATAATTCTCCAGGAATTATCCCTTTCCCTTTCCCCCTACCACCCTTCCCCTTTCTTCATAAAGACACTGTGATAGGCCTTGTCCTTCTAGGACATTTCCAAGGATGTAATCTCTCTAGGAGGCAGCAGTATGAAAAGATTGTGTGATCTTAGTGCGGGGACACTTCTGGTTGCCAATGCTCTTGTCCTTACTCAGTAAGAGGCTATGTTGGTATGGTTATATTGGAAGGAAGTACTATTAGAAGAATAATTTAAAGATCAGGTGACTGGGGGCACCTGGGTGGCTCAGTCGGTTAAGCGTCTGCCTTCACCTCAGGTCATGATCTCAGGGTCCTGGGATTGAGAATCACATTGGGCTCCACACTCAGTCAGCTTCTCCCTCTCCCTCTGTCCCTCCCCACTGCTCGTTCTCTCTCTCTGTCTCTCAAATAAATAAAAAAATAAAATATTTTAAATATATACATACATACATACCTACATACATACCAGGTGACTGTAACTTGCTAGTAGGTCCTAACTTGCCCTTGGTCATATGAGAACACTGGAGTGGGGCAGTGGCTTACCAAATATTTTTAAGCCATGGAAACTTGCGTGCTGACATTCCCTTGCTGGTTGTGCAGTATATATACTAGCAAAAAAAAAAAAAAAAAAAAAAAAAAAATGGAGCTGCTCCGACCGAAGCAGGAGAAACAGGCTCAGATCAGCCCAGTTGCCAAGCTCTGTTCCTATAAATGATAATCCTGAGGCACCTAGGCTGGGGCCAAATGTTCTCTTGGGCTTTTCCAGCTCTGAGGTTCTGCAGTTACACTGTGAGCACTTCCAGTTCAGCTTGTAAAGAATTCACACTCTAAACCCCTGCTCCTCTCAAGGATGGAGATGTCCTCCCTTCACCTTCTTCTAGTTCCATGCCCTCAGGAGAATGTAAGCACTTGGGTCTCTTGTTTGTTTGATTCCCCGTAGTTTGATTTAGAGGAACAAATGACCTTATCACGCACGGCGCTTTACAACAGAGCCCCAGACCGACCTGGGTTCAGATTCCACCTCTGCCGCCCTGTTGCTTGGGGAGATTCTTGGTCACAGGGGAAGTGATGGTCTCCGCCTCATAGATTTGATGTAGGGAAAGGCATCCTGGTAACAGAGTAGGTGCCGTGGAGCTCCTGAACACGCGTGGCTCCTTCCGTCCCTGGAATCCCGAGGCTGGGCATGCCGCTCACCCAGCGCCTTGGGTCTTGTCTTGCAGAGATGTCTGGCACGGCGGGGGACATCTCCCTGGTGTACTGGAGACAGCAGTGGCTGGAGAACGGGACCTTGTATTTCCACGTCTCCATGAGCAGTGCCGGCCAGCTGGCCCGGGCCACCGCGCCCACGCTCCAGGAGCCCTCAGAGATTAGAGAGGAGCAGATGCACATTCTCCACATTTCTGTGATGGTAAGTGAGCGGGAATGCCGCGAGGTGCTGGGGGCGGGGTGACAGTGAGGTGGGGGGACGAGGGAATGGGGCGGGGTTTTGCTAGCACTGGCTGAGTGTGAGAGGTTGGAATGCTCAACAGAAGGGCAGGTGGATTTTGTGGTGTCACTTGGACTGATGCATAGCCATCCATCATCTGTCAGCTGTGACAAACTAATCGTGCTTCAGAGGAGAGAGGAAAGAGTCTCCAACTCCTTGGCCTTTGGGCTGACCTCTCTGGGAATAGCTGTTTAACATCTGTCACGTGCTTGGCCTGTTCCGCCAGGGGCTGAGGTTCAGTGCTCCAAAATTCAACTGGCCTTTCCAAGAAGAACTGAACAAATAAAATCGGAACAGAGTTGGAGCAGGGCTGCCCTTTCCCAAGTGCCCTCAATGTGCAGGGTACTTTGACTCTCACAAGACCCCCTGCCGTGTAGACCCTGCATGATGGCCCTTGGGGCGGGGCTAGGTATGGCCCCATCACACATGGAAGCCCCTTCACTACCCTCATGTTATAGTTGTGAATACCGAGTCAGAGGGGGGCAAGACACTTATCCAAGATCACACAGCTAGTAAGAGATGGAGCTGCTCTTGGGTATTGGAACCCCCCCCCAAGCGTGTCTGGCTGCAAAGCCTGAACTATGTCCTCTTCACTCTTTCTCTCAGTGCAAGAATTTATGGACCATCTAACCATATGTCAGGCACTGTGCTGGGCACATTTGTGGACATTATCTGATTGCATTTTCGCCAAGAAAGCTTGAAGTCAGGCATGTCACCTCCACGTGAGAGATGAAGTTGTGGGCCCAGAGAGAGGGGCAGTGGCCTTCCATCTCTGCAGGCCCCATGACCCAGAGCTCTTGGAGTCTGCTACGTCTTCAGAGAAGGCTGCTAGGGCTTAAATCACTTGAATGGTAGTCTGAAATGCACGTAGGCTCATATTAATGGTTTCTTTAAAAAGCTGGAATTAATGGCTCTGCATGGTAGATAGGAAAAAACAAATTCATTATGCAGAATGTACAGGGTCTAATTGGCTCAAGAAGAGATCTGATAATAGCTACGAGTGACATCCCCCTAGTGCTTTTCACTCCTCAAGTCATTATTTTCTCTTTTAGCACAGCTATCTCTGCCAGATGCATGAGGGTAGGAAATGTTATTCCCAATCTATGTGTGAGAAAGGTACGGGCCCAGAGAGGTGAAGAAATTGGCCTAAGGCCACTCAGCTTGGTAGCGAGACCGCCCACTCCTTTCTTTTCCTTTTCAACAGCCAACAGTATTTATTGAGAGTCTACGGTGGGGCAGAGTTTTGCTTTTGGTCTCGGTTCTTCTCGTTCCTCTAACACTGCATTCGACATTCTGATTAGGGCTGAGTAAGAGCCTGGAAGTTTTCTCTTTTTGGAAAAACACACACATAGCCCAGCCAGACAGCAATGTTAATTTTGGACCTAACGCATGCTCATCACGTGGTGGAACAAATCAAGGCCTTTGTGTTATTCATGGATTGAGTGTGATAGACTTTTCCCATATATATATTTTGCAAATGATGCAGCCACATGCCAAGCCAAGTGAGTGCCTGCATGCTAACTTTGGGGTGCAAGTGAGTGAGCATTACTATCTCAGGGGCCTTGCTAGCATCCTCATGGGGCATGGGGCACCATCTGATGCTAAGAAGGCTTGAGGGGGTGTGACTTCCTTATTTAATGCTTGAGAGACTCCGTTTTGACTAATATTTATTAAGCGTTTCCTGTGTTTGGCACCACGTTTACTTATATACATGCTTCCCATAACCCAGTAACCTAGACGGTATAATCCCAATTATAAATGAGCCCTGAATGGGCTTTCTCTGCTTCCAGGTTCACTCTTAGTTCGACTACATCACACTCTCTCCCCAAGGACTTTAGGTGTTCTTCACCTTTTTATTCTGCTCCGTGAGTTCTGCTTAGAAGGAAGAAGTCACTCAGATGCACACGAATCTGAAATTCCCTGTAATTCGAGATGTGGCTGGCACCATCCTGATCTTCTCTGCCCACCACTAATGTGGCCCAAGGCTACCACCTTGTGGTCCCTACAGTTCTTTTCTGCCTTCAGGGCTCCAAGATCTGGATCTTACTTGTCCTCACCTTACCCTGAAGAGATAGAGTCATGTCCAGGAATCTTTGAACCCCAAGGCATTCATTGATGGCGGCCCGGCTTCTCTGAGGTGGGACACACCTGCCCCCATGCAGAAGGAGGGTGACACGGAGGTGAATAAGCGCAGACTCCAGAGCCTGGGTGCTTGGATGTAAGGTCCCACAGTGCCACTTAGCACTCTGCATGATCTGGGGCAAAGTTTTAAATGCCTCTGTGCCTTGTTTTTGTCATCTATAAATGAGGGTGCCTCTAATACTTGCTGGGTAGGTACACCACATACCTGCATCAGAGGAGCTTGGTGTGCAAGACCGTTAGCTCTTATTCTTACAGGCACTTGAGTTGAAAACTTTAAGATGTGTTTATTATACCCTTTCATCTCATAAATGGATGAACTGGGGTCCAGATATAGACTACAAATTGTCTTGGATCCCCCAACCCATCAGCATGGCTTGGCCTAGAGGGCATGCCTGTCTGTGGCTTAGATGGACTTCATCCTTGCTGATCTGGCCACAGACAATTCAGCAGGAACAAAAAGAGTGTTTGCTTCCTTCTCCCCTAAGCAGCCATTCAAAGTGGCATTCACAGTGGCTGGGATCTGTTTCCCCATTTCACAGGTGAGAAACTTGAGACACAGTGAGTTTATTTGAGTTACCTGCCTAAAGCTGTGTGGCTAACAGGAAGGCAGCTCTGGGACCAGGCTTTTCCTAAGATTCTAAACTCATGTCCCATGGTTACTCAGGACAAGGTGGCTCCTGGTCTCTCAGATTTTTGCATTGTTTTCATCTTTGGTGAAGATCTGAATCTTTTGTGAGAAGACCCAAATTGTCTAGTCAGATGTCAAAGAAATGCCAGGGTCAATGTTCTGCATTCCCTTTTCTCAGGACAAACCTCCTGCTCACCCATGCAGGGCAACCAGCTTCTCAGCTCAGTCATTGGAAACTGCTATAATCCATGCCTACTGGAGTGGAACCAGCATGCTCTTTGGGCTTGTTAATTCCTGAGCTTGAGATATTAATAAAATCAGTTGCTATTGGTGTGACTTGGTCACCCCAAGAATAAATGGTAAACCCGGTATTTCACTCTATATAGGCTGATTCCAGAACCTCCACCCTTACAGTACAAATACAGACCACCATTTCTCTTCTCTCTGCATCAGCTGATGGCTTAAATTGTAAAATCTTATGTGCAAATGATGTACAGACTCCCTCCTTATGTGGAATCTATGAGTAGGTCAACGGGCGGGGGGTTATGATTTGGAAGTCAGCTCCAAGGATGAACGGTATCTCTGTTGCTAGCTTTATGACCTTGGTTAAATCAAAGCCATCATCTGTGAAACTGGGATAATATTCTCTGAGGGTTTTTCTAGGTACTGAATGAGCTTACACATGCCTGTGTCCTGCACAATGAAAATAATGGCCGCCATCATCAAGGACTTTCTGTATGCTAGGCACAGTCTAGGTGTAGGACATGCATCATTCCATTTAATTGTTCTAATACTCTGTGAGATTGATACTGTTGTTTCCCTCATTTACACACGAGGAACCTGGGAGTTAATGAGGTATCGCAACTTGCTCAAGTTCATACCACCAATGAGTTCTGAAGCTGGGATTACAACTCTAGTCTCTCCAGATTGAGAGTCTTTGCTCTTGAGCATAATTCTGCATGATGCAGTGCCTGGCATTCAGTAAGTGCTCAAAAAGTGGTAGCTGTTATCAAAATGTTGGCTGTAATGACAACATTGGTGACAAACGTTGGTGACAAATGTTGAGAAAGGGGATGAAAGGGAATGTTGGGTTTGATGTGAAGGGAAAGAAGATCTTCGAGAACACATTTCTTTCCCAAGGACCATCTCACAGAAAATGCTGTAGATTTTTACTGGCGGGTCCCAGTGAGGGGACAGTGACAAGGGACCAACATCCCTGTCTGTGGCCAGGACAGACCTTTCCAAGTGTTTGAGCTGTCTGGCACTGGGCTGACTGAGTCATGGGGTAGTGAGTTCCTTGTCTCTGGGGGTATGCAAGCAAAGGCTAAAGGCCCTATTCATCAGGATTTTGAATGGAATAACAGTTAGATGCATATTGTGGTTCTTTCAAACTTACAGGATCTATGATTCTATGGCATAATATATAGAAAAATACTTTGAGGATTATAAAATGCCACATAAATCTAAGAAATTATTACTACCATTCTCAATCAGAGGCTTTGTTTAAAGGATTTGTGTGATATGGGGATAATTCTTATTAAAGCTTTCTGTGAAAAATGACTTTAGATCATTTCCCCAACCATTCCAGTATTCATTCACAGCATACCATGCCTTCCTTAGTTCACTGATTTAATCACTCAATCATGCAATGGTTTACTTGCCTACTAAACCTAACAATGACAATCCAAAACAATGACAATGCAAGAAAAAAAGGAAAAAGGGGGAAAAAAAGCTTTTAAAAAGTCAACCACAAGCTCAGAATGAGCCAACTCTCTGGGCTCTGATCGCTAAAAGTGGCTCCACATTTTAAGTTGTGTTAATGAAAGACAAGTTTTCTGAACAACTAGTTTTAGAGGTTCGGGATGAGACCTGAAACAGTGTGTTTACTTTTGGGGATCACGTGTTCAGAGAAACAATAGCTGGAAAAATGATGAGCAAATAGAACAGTGAAGAATCTTAATGTTAACAAGAGCTGCTATAATGCTTTGTGTTATATTATCGGCATATATTTAACTCATTCAATTCTTTAAATAATTCCAGTTCAGCAAATAACCGTTGTTACTCCTGTTCCACTTTGGAGAAAATGCAGGCACAGAGGATGTAATGAGCGTGCAAGAGGTCCCCAGGGTCACATTCTGGCCCCATAACTGACTGACTAGCCATGTAACGAGGGCCTCTTTCCTCCCTCGGCTTCCATTGCCTTATCTGGAATGGGGTGAAGATGGAAGGACCTGCCTAAGGGGGCTGTTGTAAGATGATGCGCATAAAGCACACATGCTGGAGCCTGACACATAGTCAGGTCTTCAGAGATGTTAGGACTCTGCTCTTTATAAGCATATTAGTTTCCTAGGGCTGCCCTGACAAGGGACACAAACCGAGTGATTTAAATGTGTTGTCTCACTTCTGGAGGTTAGATGTCTGACATCAAGATGTGGGCAGGGCCACACTCCTTGTGAAGGCACTAGGGGAAGTGTTCCAGATGCATCCCCCAGCGTCTGGTAGTTCCTTGGCTTATGACAGCATAGCTCTGATTTTCACATGGCCTTCTCCCTGTGCACACATCTGTCTCTGCGTCTACACTTCCCACTTTTTATTAGGACGCAGGTTATATTGGATTAGGGTGTCACCATGGTGACCTCATTGTAACTTGATTACCTCTGTAAAGACCCGATCTCCATAGAAGGTCGCATTCTGAGGATCTGGCGTTAGGAGTGCAACATATTTTGGGGGAGGGGAAAATTTCACTAATAATGCCTTGCTGTATTATTTATAAGCAATATTATTGAAGAATGCCCAGGGCAGCCAGGGCAGGAGAAGCTAAGCTGTTGCAGACTGTAGGTCCCAGAAGCCTTTTGGATAGAAAGCAGAGTCGTGGGGAAAATATCCTAGGGGAGATTATTTTAAGAGGGAAGGTGACAGAAATCTAGTGGTAGAAAAAACTTGCGATACATATAGCCCAAGAAACTGTGGCCTGGGACTCAGGTGTCCCAGGCCTGCCACGTATGCGCTGCATGACATCCTTCCTTAGCCTTAGGATCCCCATCTACAAATCGAGATCATCAAGCTTCTATCAGTTGCAAGACATAATGAAGTTTGCCAATACAAGTATATTTTTATGTAAGTGGGCCATACCACATGAATTCCATTTATTTTTTTTTCAGAAAGTGGAATTTTAAAATCACAAATACATTTATGAATTTTTAAAAATTTGAATCACATGAACCTTGTAGCTTGGCCTTGACTTGCCTCAACAACAAGGATTCAGTAAAAGCCTGCAGGGTCTCTAGCTAGACTTATGGGAACATGAGAAGAATAAGCCATTTAGGAAACGTGGCTTATCTCCCATAACGTTTAGGGATGTAGCATAGTGAAGTGGAGACAATGTAGTGTGGTGTCATGAGCCCGAGTTTCAAGCTGAGATTCTATCTCATAGCAGCTGTAGAAATTTGAATGTTTTCACCTCTTGTTCGGTCATTTGCAAAAATAGAAATAAAATTAAAATCATCACATTGAACTGAGACAATGCACATGAAAGCATCTGGCTATGTTTCCCCAAAAGCAACAGAACTATAACCTATGGTTGGAATGTTGAAGTTGAAAGCACTTTAGACCTGGCCGAACCCAACTCTTCTGGATGAGTCAGCTTTCACGTGTTTATTCCACAAACAAATCACTCTGAATCTTGGTGACTGGCTAGACAGCCCTTTACTGCTCATGCACCTTCCACTGTTGGCGGCTGCCGATGCTGTGGCTCAGCTCTGCATGTCTTCTCCTTCTGGAACTGGCTGAAGGGGAGCCCCAGTCTGAGACCTTTGGTTTCCATGGCAGAGAGAATGAGCAAAAGAACTGGCAGGAATCTAGGATTAAAGCTAGTGCTGAGATGGGGGTTTTCTCACATTCTGTGGCCAGGGCCAAAACACATCATGTGGCCAAGCCCGAAGCCACCGACAGGGGAACACAATCCTTTACAGAGAATGGGCATGTAGGCAGTCACAAATGGCAGCAGACGACCCACCTTCATTTTACAGGTGGAGGAAATGAGGCCAGAAAAGGCATATTCTGCATCCCAAATACCCCCTTCATCTGGGCCAACAACCAAGCCCAGACAGAACATCCTGGAGGTGGCAAGAGGCAACCTAGAAAGGGGGCCCAGAGGTAGTGGCTTGAACCTTCTGGCCAAAATGGAATGCAGGATGAGAATAAGAAAAAAAAATGTGTATAAGAAAAAATATATATATCTGCATCATGTGAGACAGAAGGAGGCGGAGAGAAACAGAGACAGGGAAAATAGGCACCTGCTAGTATTTATTGAATACGTCTTCTATGCCAGGTATATGGGAACTACCAGAGACAGAAATAAACCGAGAAAAAGGGAGCCAAGGACAATGAGAGAGATGTAGAAAAATACAGGGAAATTGGAATAGACAGGAATAGATAGGAAGGGATTTAGCAATAGAAGCAGAGGCAGGGAGGGAGGAAACAGAATAAAAGGGAGGAAGGAACCACATAGCGAAGTAAACAGGGAGAGAGACACAGAAGTAGAGTGGGAGGGGCAGACAGAACCCAAGCCCAAGAAAAATCGTGGAGGGGCCCTGAGGGGGCTGAGGAGGAGGTCAGGGGCTCACAGGGATGGCCTCCAGCAGAGACAGGGAGGTGGGCACCAGCATGGTGGATCTGAGAAGAGGCAGCAGAGGGGAAGGTGGAAGGAGCTGAGGTGCCAAGTCCTGGAGAAGAGAAGGGGGAGGGGAGCTCCAGAGACTGCAGAGATGCATCGTTGGGGGTAGGTAGCAAGCAGGTTGGCAGAGTTGAGGGGGATGTTCCCTTGGTGGCCACTCCCCACCTTTATACCCCAGCTTTTTTTTTTTTTAAGATTTTATTTATTTTATTTGAGAGCAAGAGCGAGAGCAAGAAAGCAAGGGAGAGAGCGAGAAAGCAAGAGAGTACACATGAATGTGTGGAGGGGGGTGGGGCAGAGGGAGAGGGAGAAGCGGACTCCCAGCTGAGCAGGGAGCCACGTGGGACTTGATCCCAGGACCCTGAGGTCAGGACCTGAGCTGAAGGCAGATGCTTAACTGACTGAGCCACCCAGGCGCCCCTACACTCCAGCCTCCTGTTGCACATTTCATTTTCCTTCATAACCTGGGGCTTCTGTGCAGTATTCTAACAACACAATGAGTGCACGGGGTGTGCGCATGTGCGGTGCTGTGCGCGCATGTGCGGTGCTGTGTTCACCCTGTTTACTCCCCTTCCCATGCCCTGAGTCAGCCCGTGTGTCCGGTAAACTTGGCTTTGGACCCAGTAGAGCTTCTAGCGCCCCCTTCAGTTAATTCCCCCTTTTCCACTCTCCTGATCCTCAGGAGACACCTTGGTTTGGTGGAAATAACATAGGTTTGGACAGACAGATGTGGGTTCAAATTGTGACTCTTTCCTTTGTTGCTGTTTGTCCTTAGGCACATTTCTGAAATTCTCTGATTCTTACTTTCTCCTGAATTTAAGGGAGGCTGTGGATCCCTCATTCATGTGGCTGAGGGGAGAAATAAATGATAAAAGACACATGGAACATTTTAGGACAGCACTCAGAGGAGATCCCTTTCTTTTCCTTTGGCCCTTTAAAATATTTTCCCCTAATTCGCCCTTATCCTTGGCCTTCACAAACATCCTTTGAGCTAAGTTGGGCAGGAGTTATTGAGAATATTGACTCTGAAATACTGATAGAAATAATAGACTAAACAAATGAATGGGGTAGAAGAGATAGCTCTTTCTTACGGTTGTATCCCAATTAATAAATGTAGAAGGAAAGAGGGAAAGTAGAAAATCACCATTACGCAGTCACCACTGTAATAATTACTACTGACAAGATCCACTGATGTATACTAAAATTAATGGGTGAAACTTCAAGGAGAAGCAGGATATTTGCAGAGTCTCAAAAGTATCACCCCTGAATATTTATTAATAGCTTTACAGTAGAGAATCTAGTGGATACTAGTATCAACTTTCCAGGGCTGATGTAACAAGTTACCACAAATGAAGGGGCTTAACACAACAGAAATGTATTCTCTCACAGTTTTGGAGACCAAAAGTCCAAACTCAAGGTGTCATTAGGGCTGTGTTCTCTCCTTGGGGAGAGATGGGGATAATCCATTCCTTGCCTCTTCTAGTTTATGGAGGTGCCAGGCGTTTTGTGGCTCATGGCTACATGACTCCAAATGTCTGCCTTCATCTTCCTATCACCTTCTCCTCCATGTCTTCTTGTCTGTGTGTCTCTCATAAGGACATGTGTCATTGGATTTAGGACCCTCCTGGATAATTCAGGATGACCTCCTTTTGCAGGATCCTTAACTTAATTATATCTACAGAGACTCTTTTTTTTTTTTTCTTCCTCAAATAACATAGCGTTCACAGGTTCTGGGGACAAGGATGTGGACCTCTCTTTTTTGGGTCCACCAGTTCAACCCAATACTTCACTTTAACCAAGTGGTCAAGGTTAACATCACTGGCAATAAGACAGACAGACATCATGAGTCCCCTGATAGGAAGCACCAAGAAGGGCATGATGCCATTTCTATGGTACACTTGACCAAAATGCGTACCCTCATTCCCATCATGAGAATACATCACACACACCCCAAAGTGGGTGACCTTTTACAAAATAACTGGCCAGCACGCTTTAAAAGTGTCAGGATGATGCAAAACAGGAAAGGCTGAGGAATTGTCACAGGTAAGACAGGACTGGGGAGACATGGAAACTGAGTGCCTCAAGGGGTCCTGGACCAAAATGGGAACATTAGTGAAAAACCTGGTAAAATCCAAGGAAGGTCTGTGGTTTAGTTAATGGTATTATGTCGTTGTTAATTTCCTGGTTTTGATTATTCTTTTATGTGCAATTTTAACTTTGGAGGAAGCCGAGTGATGAAGAAGATAAAGGAATTCTCTGTACCAGCTTTGCAACTTCTCATGAGTCTATATTCAGAGTAAGAGGTTTAAAGACACAGAGTATGGAGTCTGGAGCAGGACTGCCGGGGTCAGAATCCTGGCCTTCCCGCTTAACTGGCAGTATGACCTTGGTTAAGTTACTGTTCCGTGCCTCAGTTTGCCCCACTAAAACTGGTGAGACTCGTAGTTTCTACCTCATGGAATTAAAATGAGGTAGCATGTAGGGCGCCTGGGTGGCTCAGTTGGTTAAGCGACTGCCTTCAGCTCAGGTCATGATCCTGGAGTCCCGGGATCGAGTCCCGCATCAGGCTCCCTGCTCAGCAGGGAGTCTGCTTCTCCCTCTGACCCTCCTCCCTCTCATGCTCTCTGTCTCTCATTCTCTCTCTCGCAAATAAATAAAATCTTAAAAAAAAAAAAAAAATGAGGTAGCATGTAAACGCCACAAATGTTGTGTCATCAATTTCATTGATAATGCTGCTATTATTGTTCCTACTGTACAGATGATAAAACCAAGGATGAGGAAGTTCAGACATCTCTGTTCTGAGATCACGCAGCCAGTGCCTGAGCCCAGGATCAAACTTCAGTTTCTGATTCGAGAGGCGCTTGGCTGGCTCAGTCCGTAGAGCCTCCAGCTCTTGATCTTGGGGTCGTGATTTTGAGCCCCACGTTGGGTGTAGAGTTTACTTTAAAAAATGTTTCTGAGTCCAGGTGATCTAAGACATTTCTTTTCCTGCTGGGGCAAAGAGGGGAAAGGACCTTTCAGGGGCTCATCTCCCTAACCATCTAGTTACAGCACGCCATATGTTGGTAGGACAGGCCTGACTGGACTATGGAAGATGGCAGCTGGTTCTTCCTCATCGTGAACGCTTGGAAGTGAGGACAATAGGCATCTCAGACTTAATTCTCAAAAAAAAAAAAAAAAAAAATCCACGAAAGACTCCTCCCTCCAGCCCCTTTAAAACACATCCAGTCCAATGCCCTCATTTTAGAGTGAAAATACAGAAACTAAGCCCATAGGTCCTGGAGTGACTCGGTGTCATGTGACAGATCAGTGCCAGAGCTGGCTTTGGGGGCTAGACTGCGGGACGGCGCACACGCACTTCTTTGTGTGTCTGTGTGGGTGGGTGGTCCCCGCTGCGCCCCCCCAGCTGTGATCTGTACTCCGCGGAAGGCCTCTGGCTCCATGCTGTGGGAGCCGTAAACATAGAGGTTCCGCACAGCTTTATTTCAGTGCGTTGTGCTAATCGTCCCGTCTGCACATCCACCCATACAGTCAAACAATTACCCAATTCAAACTTCTGCTGCTAATATTCCCCAGCTCAAGGGCGTCTTTAATAGCAAAATAATACTTGTTTTTTCTTCCTTCCCTCTCTGTTTTTCCCTAATCTCTCCCCAATGAGACATAACATTAATTACAGCAGTTAACAGAAATTCTGTCTCCATTACTGCCTGCCACCTTTTCCATTTTGGTTTCTGCCTCCGAAATTCCTCTCTTGAATGGGGGGGGGGGTGGTTATGCAGATGTGTGATTGTATTTATTTATCATTTCTCTGCTTACCTCCTTTGTGCTGGATTTTAAGCTAAGCAGAATCCGTGTTTTCACCGGGGTAGGAGGGGTGCACGTGAGTGTGAATGTTGTTTGCGTGTGCCTGCTTCCTAATCTAGCTGTCATTTTGAGCTAATTGTGTTGTTTCCTCTTGTGTGGAAGGAAATCTTATCTGTTTTGGATTAAAATTCAATGAAGGTCATAACGGCTGGAAAACTTACCAGACTGCTGCAATTAATGTTCATTTGGCTTTGATAAATTGGAACGTTCCCCTCAATAGGACTGGAGTGGATTTCAGAAGCAATAATTCTTCCATTAACTCAATGATTCTGCCTGTGATGGAGGACCTTGTCCTGCTTTTGTTTGTCATCTGTCACTTGGAGGAGTTGGGCATATGTCGGAGATGATTTGTCGTGATGGCATGCCTGGTTGTATCGAAGCATTTAAAACCACCAATTATTTTTGTCCCCTGTAAATTGCTTGGTTAAACAAAATGTGAAGTTGGAATTAAGGTGGAAAAAATCTTTTGTGCCCCTGTTTCTCTCCTCATGGGTTTCTATGGTTGTGGGGTCTTACAAGTTCCTCTCAAGGGCCAGGTGAAAATGAATCTGTCATAAGAATAAGGGGTACCTGGGTGACTCAGTCAGGCAAGCGTCTGCCTTAGGCTCGGGTCATGATCCCGGGGTCCTGGGATCAAGCCCTGCATTTGGCTCCCTGCTCAGCGGGGAGCCTGCTTCTCCCTCTGCACCCTGCTCTCCTTTCTCACTTGCTCTCTCTCTCTCAAATAAGTAAATTCTTTAAAATTAAAAAAATAATAATATTGAGCGCTTATTTTCCAGGTAGTGTGCTGGGAGCTTTGATGCACATTGTTTTACTTCTTAAAACAATTGTTTAGGGTGTTTTGTCCATGTCACCTGGGAAAAGACCGAAGTCTGTCGATGATAAGTATTTCCTGCATCACGGACAGCATGAGATTGGAAGTCAAGTATCTTGATTCTAAAGCTCTTGCATTACCCTCACACATTAGGATTTTTTAAAATTGCTTAATATTAAGCCCTGCTGTTTACTGCTGGTATTTCACTAGGTGTAGAGCAAGATCTCCTTCCCACGTAAGGGTTACCTGGGGTGTTCATTTAAAAGGCAGTTTCCTGGGCTCTGCCCCAGCTACGCTGGATCTGAATTCCTGGTGGGAGCTTCTGGGCAATCTGCATCCTGAAAAGCCCTGCAGGTAATATTTGTGGAGAATCCCTGACCTGTAGCTCATTGAGACCAGCAGGGAGAAAGTCATACCCTTGACGTGCCCATTTAAAAAATGATAGCATTCTTCTAAAAACCCTGCCAGGCGGGCATTGCTATCTCCATTTTATAGATTGAAATATCAAGGTACATCAAGTTAAATGGTCTTGCCCGAGGTCACACAGCTAAGGAGATACCAAAATGGGATCTAGACCCTGCATTTGCCCCACGGACCAGAATGCTCCGGCTCTTACGTTAGCATCTCCATCTCATCTGTTCCTGTCCTTGTCCAGCTCTGTCTGTTGCCTCCCTTCCTTCTCTCAAATTCTGCAGGGGCACAGGCCAGAGCAGCTCTGGGCTTTCCCCATAGACACCCTCTTCAGTTCCTCTTTTATTGTGGTCCTTATGTGTCCTGATGTTCCCCTAATGAAGCATCTAGAGGCCTGCCCTGTCTTGGCCTTCCTTAATGAGGAGTGAAATATGTTGGTGTCTGTGCCAGGGGCTTTGTTTAGATGGTTCACAGAGCTACCAAAGGCCTTCTAGGGGGAGATGTAGGGCAGCCCCACCCATTGCAGATGATCTCAGGTAAAGGAAGCTCACCTGCAGGGCAGGTCTGCACCGTTACAATAATTACAGCAGCATGGCTCAGGGGAATGGAGAGTCAGCTGGACCTGGTTCAGTCAGCCTTTTGCTAACTGTGTGATCTTGGGCTAGCTACTTGCCCTCTCTGGGCCTTGAGGTAAAGTAGGTGTAACAATGGTACCTCCTCTTCTAAAGTCATTGCCACGAACAGAAGCATCCCTGTTAAGTGCAAGCTCGGTATCTAATAACTAGAAATTTCTCAATAGATTGTAGGTATCCTTAAAGCTCAAACACTGTTGACCCACAAGCATTAATAGAACGTGTTCCCATTTAACATTTCATTAAAACCTCCTGACAATATATGAAGTAGGTGTTTTTTTTAATGTCATTTTATAGCTGAGCCTCAGAAAAGGGTCTTGCTTAGACACACAGTTGGTCAGTGCCAGAAAAAAGTTCTTTTTTTAAATTTAATTTTATTATGTTATGTTCCTGGATCTCTGCCAGAACATCTAGGTGGGGCCAGGGGTGGACATTTGCCTAAAGTTTTGTAGACAGGTCAGTTAAAGTTCGGGGTGAAATTTGGTGTGGACACTCTGGCTGCCCTCATTTTGAGATTCACAGTGGCAGGTGTTATGGACTGAATTGTGCCTCCTCCCCCTCCCCCCTGCCCAATTTTCATATACTGAAGCCCCAGCCCCCCATAGGACTGTATTTGAAGATGGGGCCTTTAAGAGAGTAATTAGGGTTAAGTAAGGTCGTAAGAATGAGGCCCTAATGCAATAGGACTGGGATCCTTAAGGATCCAGGAAGAGACGCCAGTGATGCATGTACATAATGGAAAGGCCATGTGAGGACACCGTGAGAAGGTAGCCATCTGCAAGCCAGGAGCCAACCTTGCCAGCACCTTGATCTTGGACTTCCGGCCTCTAGAATGGAGGAAAAAAACACGTTTCTGTCATTGAAGCCACTCAGTCTATGGAATTCCGTTAGGCAGCCTGAGCTCATACGGCAGAAGGTTGTGGTTATTGCCACCCAGAGCCCAGTGGCTGGGGGAATAAGGGAAGCTGGAATAATGTTTTCCTTTGCCTCTGCAATTGTTCTTGGAACAAAGGAGAAAAGCAGAAAGAAGGGGGGGGAGGGAGGTGATCACAAAGCAGAAAGGGGACAGAATGGAGAGGGAAGGAAGGAAAGGAGAGGGGTTTTTAGAAGCAGGGGGGAGTGCCTGGCACATAATAGCAGCTCAGCAAACTCTTAGGTGAATGGATCGGGAGATAGACAGTTGGATGATCCTGTCATGCATTCCAGTCGTGAACTTTTCACAACGTCAGGTACTGGGTGTAGACTCACAGATTGCAGGGAGACAGCTGAGGAGAACAGCTTCTGCTTGGTTATTGCAAGGAAAAGAAATTGTCACGTGCCTTTTTTATCTGTCACTATCGTTGTCACACACTACTTTGTTAAATTCTACAAAGTTCCACTTGCTAATGATTATTTACAGATGAGATGTGTAAGTATGTGCCCATTTGTCGGATGAGAAAACTGAGATCGCCCAAGGTCACAGAGGACCTGGATTCTGAGTCTGGAGCCCATTCCCTCAGCATGAGTGCTGTGATTAACACCAGTGAGATTGGAAGGACAGCAGAGGAGAGGCCCACAGCCCGCTAGGTTTCTGTTTCTCCACCTCCTGCCCGTATGACCCGGACCAAGTTGTCCAACCTGTCCGAGCCTCACAGAGGTGAGTGAGGCCTCAGCGAGGTAAGGGGGAAGTGCTCCGTGAATGCGAGCCATAGGGAACAAACCCTCTCTTTGTCTCTCCAATATCCTGTTTTCTGGGCTTGAAACTAAGGCCCATCACTCCTATCTTCAAAGATCACGTTGAATGAAATGAGATAACACAGGAGGATCCTCAGGATTGCGCCTGGCACATAATAGATGTTCAGTTGGTGATGACCGTGATAATTATTGCCGGTGTCCTCCTAAGTACCATGTGGATGAGAGGTTCTTCAATTGGGGAATCTCTTCCATCGGTCAGAGGCCAAGCGGATGGCTTTCTGGTCTCTTCCACCCCAGGCTGCAGTTGGGAAAAGGCCAGCAGCCAAGGGAGGTGACGGCCGGGGGCTCGGAGCCACCCCGGGGACCACCCCTGCTCCTCAGAAGGTGAAGACATGGCTGGCCCGACCAAGTGGTGCAAAGTGAAAAGTGGGCATGTGCGACAGTAACAGCATCTATCGTCATTTCTGCGTCAGGAGGTCAGCCGGCTTCATACAGCGTGCTGCTGCCAGAGCGGTCTTTGTTTAGGAATTAATTAGGACCAGCAGAGAACTGCTGCCTCTGCAGATTTTGGTGTCTGGAAGTTATAAAAAGCAGATGGATTTTAAACAAATGTGTTTTTCACCCTTTACCACTGTGTGAAAGGGTACGTATCTGAGCAGGGGTGCGGGGAGACGGGCGTTGAAAAGGAACACCTGGGCCTTCCTGCCCATCCCACTTCCTCGAGTCGGTGTGCACGGCCCATCCTTTCAGCTGCTGCATTTGGGGCGGGGGTAACGTTTCGGTATTAATAATAGCATAGTCTTGGGAGTCTTTTATGTGCCAGGCACAGGACCTTATCTAATCTGTTCATAACAGCCTTTTTTTTTTTTAAAGATTTTATTTATTTGTCAGAGAGAGTGAGCAAACAAGGAGGGGGAGTGGCAGGCAGAGGGAGAAGCAGGCTCCCCGCTGAGCAAGGACCACCCCCCCCCCCCCAACACGGGACTTGATCCCAGGATCCTGGAATCTTGACTTGAGGTGAAGGCAGATGCTTAACCGACTGAGTCACCCAGGCGTCCCTGTAACTGCCTTTTATATGTGAGAAAACCAAGACTCAGGAGGGGCACACTCTTTGGTTAGAAGTGATGGAGCTCAGGCTTGAACCCTGGGTTGTGACAGGCCAAGGTCTGTGCCTCTAGCTTTTCTGCTATAGCAGAACCTCCTCATCTTCCCAATAAAATGTTCCGAGTAACCATTTGAAAGCGTCTGTTAAAATCTGAGTGAGGATTTGCAAAGAGTGGATCTTGCAAACCACAGGGATTCTCATGTGGGGGACAGTGAGGACCATTGATGCTTTCATGAATCAACTCTATGTTGACATAGAAGTTACCCTCAATGAATGCGTTGCACCTTATGAATACTACTACTACTACTAATAATAATAATGCTAGCTAATATTTATACAGTACTTTGACAGTTTTAAGACAATAATCACACATCAACTGATGCATTTTATCTTCAGAACCATTCTTCATTATTTAGGCATTGATATTGTAGCTGTTGTTATTAGTATCAATAGCCCTGGTGGAAGCCTAGAAAGGTTTATCAGGTCTAAGATCACATAGCAACTCAATAGTAAAGCCAAACCTCCTTTTACCAACTATCTCAGCATCCCCTGGGGATCATTAAAAGGTTAGGGATGCCCTGAGGTGGCAAGTGGAGAAGAGCTCAAGTCAGAGAAGCACAGAAAATCATGGCATATTAGAGGTACAAGGAAATTTGAAGATCTATGCTTATAAGACCCTTATTTTTTTTAAGATTTTATTTATTTATTTGACAGAGAGAGAGCACAAGTAGGCAGAGTGGCAGGCAGAGGGAGAGGGAGAAGCAGACTCGCCGCTGAGCAGGGAGCCTGATTCAGGGCTCCATCCCAGGACCCTGGGATCACGACCTGAGCTGAAGGCAGACGCTTAACCGACTAAGCACCCCGGGTGTCCCAAGACCGTCATTTTTAAAATGATGAAAACCAGTGCCCATTGATGGGAACTCACTTCTTTAAATTCACACAGCAAGTTAGTGTGACATTGAGGATAAAAAACGGATATGTTTGCATGTAAATCCCAGATTTATATTACCTCTACTTATGACTTTGGATGAGTTGATTTATTTCAGCCTCTGTTTTCCCTTGTGTAAAATAGAGAGAACACTACTGAATGGGAGAAGGATTCAGTGAGATGATGTGTAGAATGCATATCACAGAGCATGTGCCCACTAAATGAAAGCCGTTGGGACAGTAGATGAGGAGAAAGACACAGGGCCTGGGGGCTAGACAGGCCTGAGTTCCTCTCCAAGCTCCTCGGTCATTAACTATGTGATCTTTGGAAAACGACTCAAATCCTCCTAACCTCAGTTTCCGTCTATAAAAATTGGAATGGTTTATATCGACACCATTTTGTTTGTTTTGTGTATTGAAAATAATCTGTGGTAGAGATCAGCCCAGAGCCTTGCCCCCAGTGAACCTCAGCTCTTATGGGTCCCAGTGTGTTCTACTCTTCCCATTCCATGGTTTTCTTTCTCAGCTAGATGTTCTCCAGGCAAACAAAGAACACCCACAGCTCCTTCCTTGAAGCACCACTGTTGACATTTTTCTTTTGGGTATTGGAACTAAGAAGCAGTTCTGGAACCCAGCCATTTCTATAAAAATCTTCCCAGCTTGGTGGAGTTTTGTGTCCCCTCCAAGCACAGAGCTGGAGGGAAAAGATGGCATTAAGTGTAATTAAATATGCACTCCTTCCTTTGGGGAATGCATTGGGGGGATTTGTCTTTAAAGTGTCATTCTTGTAGCAAAGACACCTGTTATGCTAATGGTGCTGTGTTAGTCTCTCAACTGGGGGCCTGGATGTTTTCTTAGCTGAGTTACTGTGAATACATTATACCCCATGCCACACCCCACGGTCTAGCATCTTTTGCTTTTTCTCAGATGTAAGCACCTTGGATTCTTAATTTGGCCTCCGTAATGAGGCACATGGCTGGGAGAAGTGCTTAAGTTAGTCCCCTCATTGGAGAAAATACCTGTTGGGGGAAGACTGGAAGGAAAGCAAACATTTATGGGGCAATTGCCATGCACCAGGTGTCATGCTGAATGCACAACTGTGCTCTGCTGTTTAATCTCACTATGGCAATGCAGGGTAGGCATTTGTATTATTTTACAGTTAAAGGAACTAAAGCTCAGAGAGGCTACAATTTAGTTATTTATCCAACTACTATTTCTTGAACACCCACCCACCATGTCAAGTATTGTCTTAGACCCCTAGAATTGTGTGATCTAGACTGTAGTGTTTACCAGCCAGAGGCTGACTTGAGATTGTGGCCCCAGGGACATTAAGCAACTTGTCTGAGTTGACACTATAGGAACTGGCAGAGCTGGGATTCAAACCTAGGCCTGTCAGAGTCTTGTTTTGAACTCCTTGAAACAAGGAGGCTTAGAGCTTATTCATTCACCACTTCAACATTCATGGGACATCTCCTATGCACAAAGCCCTGTGGTGAGCCCTGCAGGAGGTTCCAAGATGAAGGCTTCTGTGTCTTCGGGTAGGATTGTTGTGTAAAATATTCAGGGAAGATGAGGTGGCACCATGTCAGAGGCACAGGCCGGAGACAGGGGGAACACAGAGGAAGAAGAGGTCACTTCCAGCTGGAGGGATCAGGGGAAGCTTCCTAGAGGAAGAGAAAATTGATCCAGGTCTTAAAATGTGGCATGGATGGGGACATCAGTAATTTACAACTTTGTGTCTTAGTCAAGATCTCTTGGCAGTAGATGATATTAGCAAGACTCTGGGGTCAGGGATATATTTCACACTCGCTTTCCAAGAGCTTAGTAGATTCCTAGCATCCGACTCAGCACCAGTTTACCTGGTACCCCTGGTACCGACTACTCTGTCCCACAACAAAGGCTGGGGACTGATCAACACAGGTAAACAGACATGGCTCCTGCCCACAGAAAACTCCCAGAGAGGGAAGGGAATACTGAAGTCATTCTTAGTTAATTCAGGAAAGACTTGGCGGAGGAGGATGAATGTAAGTGTAGAAAGGAACCTTGTGAATGATCTATTCCAGTACGTTTCAACATTTTACACCAGAAACCTTTGATCAAATGAAATGTTGTATGAATGCCTAATACACCAACGTGGATCTGCTGTGGCTGGGAGCTTGGAGGAGTTGAGGAGGGAGACAGGATCTGTTTGTTGCAGTTTCCCCCTACATACCACCAAAGTTCTGCACTAGTGATCATGGCTTGAAAACCACTTAACCCCTTCTACCCCACATCATGGAACAGATGGAGGGACTGTGTTCTGAGAGAGGAATTCCTCAAGGCCAGAGTCAGTGAACAAGCCGAAGCCAAGAACCAGCTATCTGGTATTCTATCCCAAGGCTTTCTACACCACCATGGAGAGAAGCGATTAGTTTTTGTTTGTGTGTTTTTTAACTTTTTATTTTGACACAATTTTAGGTTTACAAAAGAATTTGTGAGGAAAGTACAGAGAATCCCCATATACCCTTTAGCCAGCTTCCCCTCCTGTCAATATCTTTCTTAACCATGGGGCGTTTTTCAAAACTGTGGCATTAACATTGATGCAACACTGTTAGCTAAACATTTTATTCCTTTGGCCTGAATTTTTTCACTGATACTCCTTTTCTGTTCCAGAATCCAATCCTGGGTACCATACCGCCTTTAGTTTTCCTGTCTCCTTTGTTTCTTCTTCCTCAGGCTTTTCTTGCTTATCACCTTGATATTTTTGAAAAGTAGCAGTCAGGTATTTTGTAGGATGTCCCTCAATTTGGGTTCGTCTGATGCTTTGTCATAATTAGACTGAGATTATAAATTCAGAGGAAGAACACCACAAACATGAAGTTGCCTTCCAGCATCACCATATCAGGAGATACGTGCTATCAATAAGACTTAGGACAGATCATGTTAATGTGGTGTCTGCCAAGTTTCTCCACTCTGAAGTTTTTCTTTTTCCGTACCCTGTTAGAAGCAAGGTACTAAGTCCAGCATGCACAAGGAGCAGGGGATTAAGATCTGCCTCCGGGAGGGAAGTGTGCCAAAGAATGTGTGAATGTTTGTTGAAACCACCACTGTCATTAATAAATATTTGGGAGAGAGACGTTGAGACTCTGCAAATATCCTGTTTCTTCGTAAGGTTTTACCCACTCATTTTAGCATTCATCAGTGATCTTGCTTGCAGTGATGTATTACTGCAGTGGAGAAAAGGGATCTTAAAACAAAACAAAAACAGAAACATAAAGAAAAAAAAAAGGAGACAGGAAAGGGAGAAGAGAAAAGGTACACACTAAAGCCAACCTCTTTTCTAGGTGGTAGACTGAGGTCAGGGTAGGCGTCTGCGAGAAAGGGGCTGCACGGTCCTCACCAGTTTGCTGACCTCATTCTAACATAGGGGCATTTTAATTGACATCACCATAGCACTGTCGGTAACCGTCACACTCGGAGGCCCAGGGAGGCTCTTTTTAACTCTATTAGGGAAAGATCAGTGTGGATCAGTGCAAGAACACCTAACTTGCCCCATTTTCCCCCAGGTTTTATCTTAAAATATACCTAGCTGAGGAAGTGGGTAAAGATATGTCTCTTAAGCTGATAGTTTCTATGCTTCTGTATGCGTGTGTTGTATGTTACGTGCATGCTTCCTTGTTGCTTTGAACATGGCATTTGGGGAGGAAGGGCATTACAGATCCTTCCTTTTCCTCTATCTTAGCTTTGGGCAGTCACTTAGAACAGCTTGAACTGTTGGCAAGTTTCCATAAGATTTCAATGGCAAAATTGACTGCCTTGAAGCTCAAGGATGGGCAAGTGCAGGAACATGTATACACCGCCCATGCCTGGCACACCTTGGGGGTATCTGGTGTGGGTCACTGGGAGTTAAGCATGTTAGATTAGCTCGTTGAGCCCTTAGAGCAAATCTCATGGAAGAGGTGGCCTTTGAGATGGTTCTTGAAAGATTGAGGT
Organism: Phoca vitulina; assembly: GCF_004348235.1. NCBI lineage: Eukaryota > Metazoa > Chordata > Mammalia > Carnivora > Phocidae > Phoca > Phoca vitulina. The sequence goes on along the minus strand of NW_022589724.1, from coordinate 16,927,222 downwards.
TAACAGGAGGTATTCCAGATGGAAATTAGCATGCAAGAACCTCAGGATATTAGGAAATTTCCTACCCATTAAAATAGTAGGGGAATTCTTACCCATGTTACTTAGAATTATTTCTAATTCTGAAGAACTGTTGTATAGGGATGTGGCTACTTGCATCAACAGAGTAATCAAGCACTTGAATATTTTGTCTGTATCTTTAACATCTCAGAATGCCAACACAGTATTAGTAATTGCTTCTTAATTGGTTCGTGGGTTGGTTGGTCCGCTGGTTGGTAGCTCGAGGCCCATTCAGAGACTCTGTCTCATTATTATTTGAACTTTATAGCAGACACCATTGGGGTCCAGCTCAGATCCCCTTTGCACTAACCCTTTGCATGAATGCTGGCCTATCTTCGTGTTGCCAGCACCTGTGACACTGGCTAAAGTCTCTGTGGCAGCTTGGTGCTTTTCTGCCCACCCTTGAGCCGGCTAGAGTGCCATAGCACATTGGACCTCCAGCGGTAGCTCTTAACTGATGATTGTGGGTGGGGGGGTTGGTTAATACGTACCCCACGACCCTAGCCACCCTAGCAGGATAAACCTCTCTCCTGTTGCCCACTGTAACATCTGACTGGCGTAATAAACCATCCCTCATTGGCTTCCTTCCCTTCCCTGCCTCATTCCCCCATCTCCTACCATTGTTTCCCTATAATCCCATTGCAGACAAGCATATATGCTCAAATCCTTGCTTTCCAAATTTCTTCTGGAGAAAGACAAACTGAAATGAGCTGCTTTTATGGCCTGTTGGCCCAGGAAGTTTGGGCGCAGAAGAGAAAAAAAAAAAATGACCTAAACTTCTAGTTGGTTCAGAAACATCTACTGGAAAAACAGAGCCAAACACTGTCACTATCTGAGCCTATATTCCTTACGCATAAGGGGAGAGATTGGCTCAGATGTTGCCAAAGTCCTTCCCAAAGTTTTCATTCTGAAGTTTCAATTCCTGAACACCTTGATTTCTCCCATGTGTATGATTTTTGGGAATTTACTTAATGTGTTTTAAGGAAATCTGTATGCTTTCTGCCTACCAATTCCCATTTTTAAGATGAACTCTTTAGTGTAACACATCTAGGATTAGGGAAGTTTGGATGTCCTGTTTTCTAAGAGCACTGGTCTTGGGCTTTGGCTGTAAACCCAGAATATAGGAAGGCTAGTTGTATTGCCTTACCCCATTTCCCCACCCCCCAGTCTTTCTTTGTCTTTCTTCCTGCACTAACTTTTCCATTTGCACACATGGAAGAGGGCAGTCCTGAGCTTGAAGGCTCTGACCTATTTTTTTCTTACTGAATAAAATAATAGGTACCATTTTCTGAGAGCATGGTACATACCAGGCAGTATGCCAAGTGTTTTCCATACATTATCTTGTTTGTTTCTACAACAGCCCTCTGTGGAAGGTACTGTTATTGTTTTATCATGAGGGAGCTAGGCTTGGGAGAGATGGTGCAGTTGTCGAAGTTCAGGTGGCTGTTAATGGTAAAGCCAGGATTTGAATCCAGGCTTGCCTGGATTGAAATCCTGTGTTTTACTCATTACCTGCTTCTCTATGTGATGAAATTCAGTAGGTGTAACTGGAAAGACCTCTGTGCACTTCAAAACATTATTCATAAGTAAATGAGGAAGACGTGTAGGGTGCGTGTGCAGAAGGGGGCAGAGAAATGACTCAGCAGCAACTAGGAAAAGCAGATGTGGATTTTAGTGGATGATAAGCTGAGTGAAGTAACGGTGTTCAACAACAACAACTTTCTTTTTTTTGACTTCGATTTCATCAATAAAAGGGTCTCACCTAGAACAAGGTTATTCTGATTTTGGTTAGTCATTTCCTGGGATATTGTGCTTAGTTGTGGTATTATCCTTAAAAAAATCATGATGAGAAATGAGTGTGCCCAGGGAAGATTAACCACAGGGTAGAGAAAGCCTTCAAAACCATATTACCATGATTCTGAAAATAACTGGGAAGAATTGGCCTGGAGAAGAGAACACTTGGGGATCTTGGTGGGGATTATTATTTCAAATCCTAAATACATCTTAAGGAGAGGTGGGAGTTAAATTTGTCCTGTGTGGCCTTAGGACATAACAAGCAATGGGGAGAAAGCCACATGGCAGCTGATTCTAGGTCTATTTTAAAAAGACACAATAACAAAAGTACCCAAAATTGGAATAGGATATTTCAAGAAGTGGTGTTTTCTCCACTGTGCCTATGTTAGGATTTTTTTTTTTTTTTTAATTTGCAAGTGATATAAATCCAACTCAAACTGGCTAAAGGACAAATAAGGTCTTTAATTCCTCAAGGAACTGAAGTACCTAAGGCTACCTTTAGTGCAGGAATGGTTAGATCAAAATGTCCACACAACATCGTCAGGAATACGTCTCTGTTCCTTCACTCTGGTTTCCTCTGGGTAGGTTTCATTCTTGGGGAAACTCTCCCCAGGTCATGATAAGATTATTTGATACTTTAGCATCCCAGGGAAGGAAAGAGGATTTTTCTTATTTTTAACCAAAGTGTCTGGGAAGACTGTCATTTCTCATGTGTCCCATTCCGTGTTAGTTTTCTATTGGTGCTGTTAATAAATTACCACAAGTTTAGTGACCTAAAACGACACAGATCTATTATTTTTCAATTCTGTAGTTCATACATTGAGATGTTTCTCAGTGGGCTGTCATCACTATCAATGGCAGGGCTGTGTTCCTTCCAGGGGCTTTAGGGGAGAATGTGTCCTTGCCTTTCCATCCGTACAGGCTGCCCACTTTCTTTGATTTGTGGCCTCTTCTTCCATCTACGAAACCAATACAAGTGAGCTGAGTTCTTCTCAGACCACATCATTCTTACTTCTTCTTCTGTCTCCCTCTTCCATTTATAACGACACTTGTGTTTATACTGGGCTCATCTGTATGATCAAGGACCACTTGCCCATCAGAAAATTAACTGATTAGAAGCTTTAGTTCCATCTGCAACATTAATTCTCCTTTGCCATGTAACCTAACATATTCACAGGTTCCAGGGATAAAGACACGAGCATCTTTGGGGCATTATTCTGCCTACCACAAACCCCAGATAAGTCATGTGATGAGCCAATTGGTCAACCCTGGGTTGGGTGGCCACTCCTGAACCCAGACTCGGGTAATCCAGAGCCAGACCACATATATCAAAAGTGTTGAAGAGGTTATCATTTAGTCTCTCAAAGGAAAAGTAGGTCCTTGTTACAAAAGAAGAGGAAAGAGATGCTAAGGAGATGCTAAAAAAAATCAACCACAGTGTGGGGTGGGGTAACCAATAGTAGGTAAGGGATGAAATTAGGGATTTTTAAAGTTTCTGTTTGTTTGTTTTTGTATTCTGATGTTTGGAGATCATATCCTAGCTCTATGCCTAGCACCAGCAACAGCAAATAACTGATCCTAATGACATAAATTCTATTCTCTATTCCTAGATGAGGCCCTGGGAATCCCTAGGCCCAGATTTACTATCTTGTTTCTGTGGTTTCCTGGTTCCTAGATGATGAAATCAACTAGTGAGAGTCACGGGAGACATTTTAGGAGAAGTGTTGTAGTATTTTTTTACCCAGATTTTAGAGTCCCAAGTGTTTAAGCAAAAGGCTAGGATAATGCTGATCAAAAAAAAAGTTGATATAATACTTTTCTAAGAAATAAAGAATGCTATCTCCCTCTCCCAGGAAGGGTATTTTTAAGGACATATCCTAAAAGATTTCATGAAAGTCTTCAGCAAAGTAATTCCAAAGGGAAAAAGTTCTCTAGAGGAGGAGGAAGAAGAAGAAGGAGGAGAAGGAGAGGAAGAAGAGTAGGAGGAGGAGGAGGAGGAGAAGAACCGAACAAAAACAATAACCTTCCCTTCCAAACTTTGTTTTAACAAAAGCAAAAAGTACGGGGTTGCCTGTAACTGAACATTTTCCCCTCCTTGCCTGCTGCTAGCTAAAATTGGATGGAACCATGAAATCCTAACCAATTTCAATCCACCACAGGTGCCTTGAGTGATACATTTCCAGTCAAATGCACACTTTAGGGCTACAGATGGTGGAAGAGATAGAAAGCAGATGTAAGAATGAGGAGATAGTCATGGGAGACATTTTAAAAGAAGTAGTGTGGTATTACTTTTTATTTCTGACTTACCAGTCCACAGTGTTTAAGAGGAAGCTTGGCTGGGCACTTACTGAGAAAACCTTTGCCTATATAGACAACTCCTGAATAAATTAGGCACTATGAAAGTGGCATCCAGTCCTGCATATACACACCCACATGCTTTGAGGCTCTGTAAGGTCTTTTAAGCCCAAATCAGTTTAATGGATGAGCTGCCTTAGCAATACCTAAAGTTTGGGGACTCGGTGGGGGTGCTGTCCCTGGTGCTGAAAATTCATATTCCCCAAACTGCTGTACTACTTAGCCTGATTTCAGCTGAAGAACTCAGCCTCAACGTATCTTGGTTCCTATTTGTGATCAAAGGCCAACCTCGCATTCTGCCTTTATAACTAAGTGAAAAAGTCCATGGTTCCTTCTTATCCCTCTCAAATGTGACTTTTTTTGTCACCGGAATGGAAGCTTTTTGAAAGTAGAGACTCGGTTGTATTTACCGTTCTGTCCATAGTCTCTAAATAACATCTCATTCATACTAAACACTTGCTAAATTTGGGTCAGAGGGATTGACTAATCATATGGTCCTCATGTTTCCACTCACTGGAAAAACACACACACACATATACATACACACAAAATTGGAAGAGTTATAGAGTATTTCTATAGCACATTTTGTAATATATGGGATATTTTCAAAATCACTCTTTCCAGCTGATTTAATCTATATAGTCTTTGTGCATCTGTGTCTAGCTCTGTGTCTGGAAGGCACAAGGTGGGTGCCCAGTATTTTTCATTGAACTGAACTAGGTTAATTTTACAGATTAAAAAACTAAAGTTCAGAGAGAAATGGATGGACCAAGGTCATACAGTTAGTTAATGGTGGGAAACCGTGACATTCCCTTTATCTCCACCTACACAGTGTCACTCTCCAGACCTTTCAATTCCCTCACTTGGTGACTACATTTAAAGACCACATCAAGAAATCACAATTCCTGGCCTTTTTTTTTTTTTTTTCCTTCTCAATAACATTGATGTTTCCCTGCCAGCAGGTAGGAGGTGGATCCCTGATATACAGATTCTGACAAGTTTGGGGAAATTTACTTATGTGCTAAGAGATATGATGTATATTACCAAGAAGTGAGGTTTGGATCTGAAACCACGTGGCTTTGGATCTTTCCTCAATCTTGGCAATTATTTGCCAGGAGGTAGATTGGGATGATGATATGAACTTCTAATGATGGGTCCTTAGAAGAATAGCAGGAATTCCCTCACCCTTTCTTCACATGGTGACTTGCTCAGAGGAGCCCAGAGTCCAGCACATGTAAGGGTTGACAGGGGCAGAATCCCTGCCATCTCACTGCTCTGCACCCATGTGTCCTGTTGAAGGAGCGGGTGGTTTTAAAGTTGTGTTGTGGTCCTCAGGGATAAAGTTAGGCTGTGCCTAACTCCCTTCCCCCAAGCCCACGAGAGTTTCAAAATCATACCTTGGGGAGAAAGGAAAATGGTAGGGGCTAGTGAGAGAAGAAAGGAAGTAGAAGAGGCTATGAGATAAAGAGGTAGAAAGCTTTTGTTGAGCATCTACTCTGCACCTACATCTGCACCTGCACCCCATCCTGCACCTGCACCTGCACCTCAGGTGCACCCACCTGATCTAAAAGTCATCACTTTTCCATTCATTGTTTCAGTAATTTGCATCTGACGAAAAGCAAGGATGAATAAATGATGTCTTTCAATCTCTCCAGTGGTCTAAGATTCAGTATATACTTTATATGTAAAGAAACTGAGCAGCAGAGAAATGAAGCACAGGACAGCTAAGAGAAGGACTTTGGAGGGTGAGAGCTACATTGATAATTTCACCCAGGGAGGCTCTCAAAGGCACTGGGAAGGTGAAGGGCTGAAGAGGAAAGTGTCCTTCATGGGTAGTCATGCTAATATATATGTGGGATCTAGTTTTATTATTTTTATCATTTTATATCAGAGAAAACAAAGGAATGGAAACTTGAAATGCCTTGTCCAAAGTCACACATTCATTAATTCATTGATTCTACTTATATTGAGTGTCTACTCTGGGCAAAAAGTGAAATAGACAATCCTTACCTCTTAAGGATCTGCTTGTTTGGCATTTACCTTTTTTGTCTGGCCAGCATTCTCTGGATTAAAGGATGGTGGATGTGAGTGAGGTGGAGAACAGAGGGGAGCAAATAAAGGTGTTCCAGGCAGAGGGCTCAGCACATGCCGATGCACAGAGGCTTCAAGATCTGAGGGCACAGCACTTTTTTGGGAGCGGAAGTGATGTGTTGTGACTGAGACACAGGTTGTTTGGGGAAGCATTGTGGGCGGTAAGGGTAGAGAAGTCTGATGCTAAAGACTTGGATTTTTATTCTGCTGGCTCTGTAGAAGCAGCAGGTATTTATAAGCAAGCAGAGAATGGGCTTTAGAAACAAGAGTGCAAAGTGGTGGAGCGGGGAGGCGGGCTCCGGGCTTCTCATGGTCCTCTGTGAATTCTTGCGGCTACAGTCCAGCCACCTCCCCTGCTGAAAGCTGTAGCAAAGACAATGACCAGGCAGGTGCTTCCAAATGAGCAGGGAAAGGGAACAAACGAGTAACCCAGTTTGAGTCTGAGTTGTGGTTGAGAGGCTGAGCTGCGTGGTAACAATTTGCAACATTAAATTGAATTGAGTCTGATTGGCTGGAAAGCACTTGGCCTACATTAATGCCGGAGGAGACTCTCTGGGTCTGATTAAGCTGCAGATTTTCCTGGGCCCTCTCCTGGTGATCCATCATTATTCATGTCAGCACCAGGCCTGTCAGCCTCCCTCCACCACCAAAATTAATGAATTGAACTCCATGACCCACACATTTGATGGGATGAGTCTCTCTAAGTCAGTGCAAGGCCATGGGGATGGGCCATAATTGTTTCTTCCTTCTTCCCTCAAAGGTGTAGCTAAGTCACTCCCCGTTCTTCCCTTTACCTTGCTCAGCTGCTGAGCTGGCATCATGAGCAGGGACAACGGAATCCAGGATTAAAGCACCAGGAATACCTAGAAACTGAGAATTGCAATAGTCTTTGGAGAGGTAGTCAGCTGTATCCCCACTGCAGAGCTGGGAAAAATGAGGCTGGCCCTGTGTCCTACAATGAGAAAAGAAGGAACGGGGACTAAAACACATCTCCCCTTTTCTCTGACTTCCTGTACTCCTTTCTATCTTGAACTCCTCCCCTGGACTGCTATTTTGCTCCTCATTTCCTCTATTTTCTGAGGGGAAAGAGGTGTATCACATGCCCCAGTTTGCCAGTGGGGCCAACATTCGGCATCTCTGTTTCCCCTCTGTACTCTCTGACTCTGACATCAAAGACAAAATTTCCTGTGATTGCTGCTCTCATAGGGAGAAAAAATGAAAAAAAGACATTAAATTGCATTTTGGACCTAGAAAGAAACTTAGAGGTCACCTTCAGTTCCACCTACAGCATCCTTGTCAAGAGATCTTCAGGGTAACTTGCATAGCTCCAGTTCCAGGGAGCTTACTACTTCCTAAGGCAGTCTTTCTATTTCTGGACAGTTTTGCCTATTTAGAAAGACCTCTTTATTTTGACCTAAATTTTGCGTTCATATATTTTCCACTCTTTGGTCATAGTTCTGCCATTTCTAGCAGTGAAACATAAATCTATTTTTTCTTCCATGTGGGTTTCCTTTGGATCCTTTGAGCTACTTCTCATGCTTTTATGCCCTGAAAGTCGCTCCCGTGTTTGACTCATTACTAAGATATTAAATCCATATAATAATTCAGGACCAGCATTTTCTGCAACAAAATGGAATGGGATGGAATAGATAGAAAGGGGAATATCAGAATGCATTGCAGAAAGTGAGGACAAGCCTTGTTTCTGAAATTTTGATGTTTGTATGTGTGTGTGTATGTGAGCATGTGGACTGAGTCCCATTGAAAACTGTTTTCTTCCTTGTCTTGACTGTGGTGGATAATGCTGCAATGAGCATAATAAGGGTCCAGATAATTCTTTGAGATGGTGATTTCCTTCCCTTTGGATATGAACCCAGAAATAGGATCACTGGGTGATATGGTACTTCTTTTTGTGATTTTTTGAGAAACCTCTCTACTATTTTCCATAATGGCTGCACCAATTCATATTCTCACCAATAGTATGCAGAGAAGCGGTCTTAAATATGTATAATATTACTTGTCATTTATATCTCAATGAAGCTGGGGAAAAAAAAGGAAAAATGTTTTCTTACCATGAGTGGTACTATAAAAGGATTCCAAGGAGTATTGTTCAAAGTCTTCCCTTTTTTCAAGCTAAAACTTTGTGAACTCTGTTCCATTCAGGTTTATAGATGACTATTCATCAACAATTACTTAACCTCTCTGAACCTCAATCTCCCCATCTCTAGCACGCAGAGAAAGTGGGATGTGTTCTGTCTTCTTCACAACATCAAGTAGGATGTTGAATGTGAAACTAATTTAGAAAGGGAGAGGGAGGATCTGAGTTTCGGTAGCGGTGGTGGGATGGTAGTAGTCATGAGAGAAACAGTATTACCATTTTCTCTTCTTTCTTCTCCCCTTACTTCTTCCCCTTTTTTACTTCTCCCTTTTTGTGCTAGTTTAGCACCGTCTAGAGTTCCCATTATATCAGAATCAAGGGACATCATAATACAGTGAGATGAACTTGGGCTTTGTGTACACACCAAGCTAAGTTCGAATCCAACCCCTTTCACTCATTAGTTGGATGACCTTGACAAGTCTTTGAGCCTCTCTAAGCCTCAGCTGCTTTACCTTTACCATGGAAATCCCAACACATAGCCTGTGGTAAGGTTTCACAGCTGACTGAGTTATCTACCATGCATGCAAGACGTGCAGTAGAACTCAGTGGATGAGAGCTCCCTTTATCCTCTCCCACCCACTCCCCACCTCCCCATCTTAGAAAGGCTCTTGTGCATAGGCGGAAACCAGTCTCTTCCCTCAGGATTGGGCTGAGTTCACACTCACCAACGGGGAAGGGAGATGTTTCTGAATCTCTCCAAGAGGGTTGGTTTATTTTGTTTGTTTGTTTGTTTGTTTTGGTGATAAAGTTTCTCCTTCGTGCCCTTCTGGAAACGGTGCCCTTTCTGGGGCTTGTGCCTCAGGCTGAGCAGCAAACACCTCAGAATTCCAGGAGTTTGTGCTGCTCCATTTTCCTAGCAGCCTCTGCACAAGGAATGGGGGCTGGGTTCCCTGGAAGGCATGGGACGAGGAAGCACAGGACTGTCACAGGAGGTCTGGGTGAGGCTGGCCCTTGACCCCCGTGTCTTCATTTCCCCATTGTCCAGTCGAGAAACTGATCTTCTCTGCTTGCCTTCCTCACACGCAGGGCGTGGGCATCAATGAAATTGAGAATGAGGCAATGTTTTGTTAGTGATCCAAGTGCGAGGATTTTCTTTATGTGGACATCATTTTAATTCAGACCAAATTTTTTTTTTTTTTTTCTTGGAGAGATGGCCATCTCTAGATGTATGCTTCCAAAGAAGTACTTGTTTCCTGCCATGAGCTGTGTCTTTACCACATCTGGGCTCGAGCTTAATCCCAGCCAGGAGCCTGTCAACCCTGCCCTTCAGCGCGGACTCGCCGTGGAGGGCCCCAGCCAGACACAGCTGTAGAGGATGCTGAGCTGCCTTCCTCCTCCCCTCTCCTTGCTCAGTGTAACTTTCAAGCACCATGGAGATTCTCTTTCTCATGCATTCTCTGCTCCAGCAAAATTTGGCTCCTCCATATTCTCCCAACACACCTTATAGCTCCAGCCTTCTTCCTGCATTTTGCTCACACTGTTCTGTTTTTTGAGAGGCAGGGAAGGGGCTTTCCTTCACCACAATGGATAGATATATCTCAGAAACCTCTTCTGATACCCCTTCTCAGATTGTTCCAGCTACAAGTAAAGAATCTGGGTTCTAACAACCTGGGTTTAAATCCCAGCTTTAAATCCCAGTTTAAATCCCAGTGATCCCAGTGGATCACTGCAAGACCATAGGCTACTTCTGAGCCAGTGTCCTCATCTGTAAAATGGATAAAAGCCCAGTAGTCTCAGAAGGGAACCGTGAGGGTTTAATGTGATGCTGTGCCTAAAATGCTTTAGTGCCTGGTGGGCATTCGATATAAGTTCCGTGAGGGGCAAGAATTGTCTTGTTTCCTGTTGCATCCCAGCCCTAGCACTAGGCTTGGCACACAGTAGGCATCTGATACGTATACACAAATTAACTGAATTAATCAAAAATGTAAATGATCTCCCTCCCATCCTTCCTCTGAATGCAGAGAAGGGGACTTTTTATAATCAATCTCAACCCTAAATTGTCCTCACCAATTAGTATGTGTCTCGAAATGTGGAGATGCCCAGTCAGTCAGTTCTGGGCCCCCAACCTCTGCAGCCAGAGTAACTCCAATTACTTGTTTAATAATCGTTAAGATTCTGGCATGAGCTAGGATTTCATTTCAAGAGTGTTTCTCAGCTACATATACATAACTAGCTTCTTCATATCAGTACTTTTTGAAAGACGGGTCAAAACCATTTAATGGGTTGTAGAACACTAAGTGGCTCACAGCAAGTATTTTTATTTAAAGATTTTATTTATTTATTTGACAGAGAGTGAGCATGCACAAGCAAGGGGAGCAGGAGAGGGAGAAGCAGGCTCCCCACTGAGCGGGGAGCCCGATGTGGGGCTCGGTCCCAGGACCCTGGGATCATGACCTGAGCCAAAGGCAGACGCTTAATGACTGAGCCACCCGGGTGCCCCCCACAGCAAGTATTTTTAAGAGAAATGAAAGAGAATGTAAGAGAATAGAATGGAATTAAATAGGAAATAATAGAACAGACTGCAATGGAAAGGAACAAAATAGACCAGAATGGAATGAAATAGGATAGAGGAGGATAGAAAGTGACAGACTGGAATCCAAAAAAAAAAAAGGAATGGGATGGAACAGAATGTACTGGAATATAACAGAATAGAGTGGATTAGAATAGATTTTGGCATACAGCCATTATAGTAAAGGCAAGTATTTTTGTGTGTGTGAATCTTTTAGGTCAGATATATGTGTGTGTGTGTGTGTGTGTTTATTATTATGTTATGTTAATCACCATACATTGCATCATTAGTTTTTGATGTAGTGTTCCATGATTCATTGTTTGCTTATAACACCCAGTGCTCCATGCAGAATGTGCCCTCTTTAATACCCATCACCAGGCCAACCCATCCTCCCACCCCCCTCCCCTCTAGAACCCTCAGTTTGTTTCTCAGAGTCCATAGTCTCTCATGGTTCATCTCCCCCTCCGATTTTCTCCCCTTCATTCTTCCCCTCCTGCTATCTTTTTCTTCTTTTTTTTTTTTTTTTAACATATAATGTATTATTTGTTTCAGAGGTACAGGTCTGTGATTCAACAGTCTTGCACAATTCACAGCGCTCACCATAGCACATACCCTCCCCAATGTCCATCACCCAGCCACCCCATCCCTCCCACCCCCCACCACTCCAGCAACCCTCAGTTTGTTTCCTGAGATTAAGAATTCCTCATATCAGTGAGGTCACATGATAGATGCCTTTCTCTGATTGACTTATTTCGCTCAGCATAACACTCTCCAGTTCTATCCACGTCGTTGCAAATGGCAAGATTTCATTCCTTTTGATGGCTGCATAATATTCCATTGTATATATATACCACATCTTCTTTATCCATTCATTTGTCGATGGACATCTTGGCTCTTTCCACAGTTTGGCTACGGTGGACATTGCTGCTGTAAACATCAGGGTGCACGTACCCCTTCGGATCCCTACATTTGTATCTTTGGGGTAAATACCCAGTAGTGCAATTGCTGGATCATATGGTAGCTCTCTTTTCAACTTTTTGAGGAACCTCCATACTGTTTTCCAGAGTGGCTGCACCAGCTTGCATTCCCACCAACAGTGTAGGAGGGTTCCCCTTTCTCCGCATCCCCGCTAACATCTGTCGTTTCCTGACTTGTTAATTTTAGCCATTCCGACTGGTGTGAGGTGATATCTCATTGAGGTTTTGATTTGGATTTCCCTGATGCCGAGTGATGTTGAACACTTTTTCATGTGTCTGTTGGCCATTTGGATGTCTTCTTTGGAAAAATGTCTGTTCATGTCTTCTGCCCATTTCTTGACTGGATTATTTGTTCTTTGGGTGTTGAGTTTGATAAGTTCTTTATAGATTTTGGATACTAGCCCTTTATCTGATATGTCATTTGCAAATATCTTCTTCCATTCTGTCGGTTGTCTTTTGGTTTTGTTGACTGTTTCTTTTGCTGTGCAAAAACTTTTTATGTTGATGAGGTCCCAATAGTTCATTTTTGCCCTTGCTTCCCTTGCCTTTGGCGATGTTTCTAGGAAGAAGTTGCTGCGGCTGAGGTCAAAGAGGTTGCTGGCTGTGCTCTCCTTTAGGATTTTGATGGACTCCTGTCTCACATTGAGGTCTTTCAACCATTTTGAGTCTATTTTTGTTTGTGATGTAAGGAAATGGTCCAGTTTCATTCTTCTGCATGTGGCTGTCCAATTTTCCCAACACCATTTGTTGAAGAGACTGTCTTTTTTCCATTGGACATTCTTTCCTGCTTTGTGGAAGATGAGTTGACCATAGAGTTGAGGGTCCATTTCTGGGCTCTCTATTCTGTTCCATTGATCTATGTGTCTGTTTTTGTGCCAGTAGCATACTGTCTTGATGATGACAGCTTTGTAATAGAGCTGGAAGTCCGGAATTGTGATGCCACCAGCTTTGTTTTTCTTTTTCAACATTCCTCTGGCTATTTGAGGTCTTTTCTGGTTCCATACAAATTTTAGGATTATTTGTTCCATTTCTTTGAAAAAAGTGGATGGTATTTTGATGGGAATTGCATTGAATGTGTAGACTGCTCTAGGTAGCATTGACATCTTCACAGTATTTGTTCTTCCAATCCATGAGCATGGAACATTTTTCCATTTGTGTCTTCCTCAATTTCTTTCATGAGTCTTTTACAGTTTTCTGAGTACGGATCCTTTGCCTCTTTGGTTATATTTATTCCTAGGTATCTTATGGTTTTGGGTGCAATTGTAAATGGGATCAACTCCTTAATTTCTCTTTCTTCTGTCTTGTTGTTGGTGTATAGGAATGCCACTGATTTCTGTGCATTGATTTTATATCCTGGCACTTTACTGAATTCCTGTATGAGTTCTAGCAGTTTTGGGGTGGAGTCTTTTGGATTTTCCACATAAAGTATCATATCATCTGCAAAGAGTGAGAGTTTGACTTCTTCTTTGCCAATTTGGATGCCTTTTCTTTCTTTTTGTTGTCTGATTGCTGTGGCTAGGACTTCTAGAACTATGTTGAACAGCAGTGGTGATAGTGGACATCCCTGCCGTGTTCCTGACCTTAGGGGGAAAGCTGTCAGTTTTTCCCCATTGAGAATGATATTCGCTGTGGGTTTTTCATAGATGGCTTTTATGATATTGAGGTATATACCCTCTATCCCTATACTCTGAAGAGTTTTGATCAAGAAACGATGCTGTACTTTGTCAAATGCTTTGTCTGCATATATCGAGAGGATCATATGGTTCTTGTTCTTTCTTTTATGAATGTATTATATCACATTGATTGATTTGTGGATGTTGAATCAACCTTGCAGCCCAGGGATAAATCCCACTTGGTCGTGGTGAATAATCCTTTTAATGTACTGTTGGATCCTATTGGCTAGTATTTTGGTGAGAATTTTTGCATCCATGTTCATCAAGGATATTGGTCTGTAATTTTCCTTTTTAATGGGGTCTTTGTCTGGTTTGGGGATCAAGGTAATGCTGGCCTCATAAAATGAGTTTGGAAGTTTTCCTTCCATTTCTATTTTTTGGAACAGTTTCAGAAGGATAGGTATTAATTCTTCTTTAAATGTTTGATAGAATTCCCCTGGGAAGCCATCTGGCCCTGGGCTTTTGTTTGTTGGGAGATTTTTGATGACTGCTTCAGTTTCCTTAGTGGGTATAGGTCTGTTCAGGTTTTCTATTTCTTCCTGGTTCAGTTTTGGTAGTTGATACATCTCTAGGAATGCATCCATTTCTTCCAGGTTATCTAATTTGCTGGCATAGAGTTGCTCATAATATGTTCTTATAATTGTTTGTATTTCTTTGGTGTTGGTTGTGATCTGTCCTCTTTCATTCATGATTTCATTTATTTGGGTCATTTCTCTTTTCTTTTTGATAAGTCTGGCCAGGGGTTTATCAGTCTTGTTAATTCTTTCAAAGAAGCAGCTCCTGGTTTCATTGATCTGTTCTACTGTTCTTTGGTTTCTATTTCATTGACTTCTGCTCTGATCTTTATTATTTCTCTTCTCCTGCTGGGTTTAGGCTTTATTTGCTGTTCTTTCTCCATCTCCTTTAGGTGTAGGGTTAGGTTGTGTATTTGAGACCTTTCTTGTTTCTTGAGATAGGCTTGTATTGCTATATACTTTCCTCTTAGGACTGCCTTTATTGTATCCCAGAGATTTTGAACAGTTGTGTTTTCATTTTCATTTGTTTACATGAATTTTTAAAATTCTTCTTTAATTTCCTGGTTGACCCACTCATTCTTTAGTAGGATGCTCTTTAGCCTCCATGTATTTGACTTCTTTCCGACTTTCGTCTTGTGATTGAGTTCTAGTTTCAAAGCATTGTGGTCTGAAAATATGCAGGGAATGATCCCATTCTTTTGGTACCGGTTGAGACCTGATTTGTGACCTAGGATGTGATCTATTCTGGAAAATGTTCCAAGGGCACTAGAGAAGAATGTGTATTCTGTTGCTTTGGGATGGAATGTTCTGAATATATCTGTGAAGTCCATTTGGTCCAGTGTGTCATTTAAAGTCTTTTTTTCCTTGTTGATCTTTTGCTTAGATGATCTGTCCACTTCAGTGAGGGGGGTGTTAAAGTCACCCACTATTGTTGTATTGTTGTCGATGTGTTTCTTTGCTTTTGTTATTAACTGCCTTATTTTTTTTTTTTTTTTAATTTTTTTTATTGTTATGTTAATCCCCATACATTACATCATTAGTTTTAGATATAGTGTTCCATGATTCATTGTTTGTGCATAACACCCAGTGCTCCATGCAGAACGTGCCCTCCTCAATACCCATCACCAGGCTAACCCATCCTCCCACCCCCCTCCCCTCTAGAACCCTCAGTTTGTTTTTCAGAGTCCATCGTCTCTCATGGTTCTTCTCCCCCTCCGATTTCCCCCCCTTCATTCTTCCCCTCCTGCTACATTCTTCTTCTTCTTTTTTTCTTTCTTAACATATATTGCATTATTTGTTTCAGAGGGACAGATCTGAGATTCAACAGTCTTGCACAATTCACAGCGCTTACCAGAACACATACCCTCCCCAGTGTCCATCACCCAGTCACCCCATCCCTCCCACCCCACCCCCCACTCCAGCAACCCTCAGTTTGTTTCCTGAGATTAAGAATTCCTCATATCAGTGAGGTCATATGATACATGTCTTTCTCTGTTTGACTTATTTCGCTCAGCATAATACCCTCCAGTTCCATCCACGTCGTTGCAAATGGCAAGATCTTATTCCTTTTGATGGCTGCATAATATTCCATTGTATATATATACCACATCTTCTTTAGCCATTCATCTGTTGATGGACATCTTGGCTCTTTCCACAGTTTGGCTATTGTGGACATTGCTGCTATAAACATCGGGGTGCACGTAGCCTTTCGGGTCCCTACTTTTGTATCTTTGGGGTAAATACCCAGTAGTGCAATTGCTGGATCATATGGTAGCTCTATTTTCAACTTTTTGAGGAACCTCCATACTGTTTTCCAGAGTGGCTGCACCAGCTTGCATTCCCACCAACAGTGTAGGAGGGTTCCCCTTTCTCCGCATCCCCGCCAACATCTGTCATTTCCTGACTTGTTAATTTTAGCCATTCTGACTGGTGTGAGGTGGTATCTCATTGAGGTTTTGATTTGGATTTCCCTGATGCCGAGCGACATTGAACACTTTTTCATGTGTCTGTTGGCCATTTGGATGTCTTCTTTGGAAATATGTCTGTTCATGTCTTCTGCCCATTTCTTGATTGGATTCTTTGTTCTTTTGGTGTTGAGTTTGATGAGTTCTTTATAGATTTTGGATACTAGCCCTTTATCTGATATGTCATTTGCAAATATCTTCTCCCATTCTGTCAGTTGTCTTTTGGTTTTGTTGACTGTTTCCTTTGCTTTGCAAAAGCTTTTTATCTTGATGAAGTCCCAATAGTTCATTTTTGCCCTTGCTTCCCTTGCCTTTGGCGATGTTTCTAGGAAGAAGTTGCTGCGGCTGAGGTCGAAGAGGTTGCTGCCTGTGTTCTCCTTTAGGATTTTGATGGACTCCTGTCTCACATTGAGGTCTTTCAACCATTTGGAGTCTATTTTTGTGTGTGGTGTAAGGAAATGGTCCAGTTTCATTCTTCTGCATGTGGCTGTCCAATTTTCCCAACACCATTTGTTGAAGAGACTGTCTTTTTTCCATTGGACATTCTTTCCTGCTTTGTCAAAGATTAGTTGACCATAGAGTTGAGGGTCCATTTCTGGGCTCTCTATTCTGTTCCATTGATCTATGTGTCTGTTTTTGTGCCAGTACCATACTGTCTTGATGATGACAGCTTTGTAGTAGAGCTGGAAGTCTGGAATTGTGATGCCGCCAGCTTTGCTTTTCTTTTTCAACATTCCTCTGGCTATGCGGGGTCTTTTCTGGTTCCATACAAATTTTAGGATGATTTGTTCCATTTCTTTGAAGAAAGTGGATGGTATTTTGATGGGGATTGCATTGAATGTGTAGATTGCTCTAGGTAGGATTGACATCTTCACAATATTTGTTCTTCCAATCCATGAGCATGGAACGTTTTTCCATTTCTTTGTGTCTTCCTCAATTTCTTTCATGAGTATTTTATAGTTTTCTGAGTACAGATCCTTTGCCTCTTTGGTTAGATTTATTCCTAGGTATCTTATGGTTTTGGGTGCAATTGTAAATGGGATCGACTCCTTAATTTCTCTTTCTTCTGACTTGTTGTTGGTGTATAGGAATGCCACTGACTTCTGTGCATTGATTTTATATCCTGCCACTTGACTGAATTCCTGTATGAGTTCTAGCAGTTTTGGGGTGGAGTCTTTGGGATTTTCCACATAAAGTATCATATCATCTGCAAAGAGTGAGAGTTTGACTTCTTCTTTGCCAATTTGGATGCCTTTTCTTTCTTTTTGTTGTCTGATTGCTGTGGCTAGGACTTCCAATACTATGTTGAATAGCAGTGGTGATAGTGGACATCCCTGCCGCGTTCCTGACCTTAGGGGGAAAGCTCTCAGTTTTTCCCCATTGAGAATGATATTCTCTGTGGGTTTTTCATAGATGGCTTTTATGATATTGAGGTATGTACCCTCTATGCCTATACTCTGAAGAGTTTTGATCAAGAAAGGATGCTGTACTTTGTCAAATGCTTTTTCTGCATCTATTGAGAGGATCATGTGATTCTTGTTTTTTCTTTTGTTAATGTATTGTATCACGTTGATTGATTTGCGGATGTTGAACCAACCTTGCAGCCCAGGGATAAATCCGACTTGGTCGTGGTGAATAATCCTTTTAATGTACTGTTGGATCCTATTGGCTAGTATTTTGGTGAGAATTTTTGCATCCATGTTCATCAGGGATATTGGTCTGTAATTCTCCTTTTTGATGGGGTCTTTGTCTGGTTTTGGGATCAAGGTAATGCTGGCCTCATAAAATGAGTTTGGAAGTTTTCCTTCCATTTCTATTTTTTGGAACAGTTTCAGAAGGATAGGTATTAATTCTTCTTGAAATGTTTGGTAGAATTCTCCTGGGAAGCCATCTGGCCCTGGGCTTTTGTGTTTTGGGAGATTTTTGATGACTGCTTCTATTTCCTTAGTGGTTATAGGTCTGTTCAGGTGTTCTATTTCTTCCTGGTTCAGTTTTGGTAGTTGATACATCTCTAGGAATGCATCCATTACTTCCAGGTTATCTAATTTGTTGGCATAGAGTTGCTCATAATATGTTCTTATAATTGTTTGTATTTCTTTGGTGTTGGTTGTGATGTCTCCTCTTTCATTCATGATTTTGTTGATTTGGGTCATTTCTCTTTTCTTATTGATAAGTCTGGCCAGGGGCTTATCAATCTTGTTAATTCTTTCAAAGAACCAGCTCCTAGTTTCGTTGATCTGTTCTACTGTTCTTTTGGTTTCTATTTCATTGATTTTTGCTCTGATCTTTATTATTTCTCTTCTCCTGCTGGGTTTAGGCTTTATTTGCTGTTCTTTCTCCAGCTCCTTTAGGTGTAGGGTTAGGTTGTGTACTTGAGACCTTTCTTGTTTCTTGAGAAAGGCTTGTATTGCTATATACTTTCCTCTTAGGACTGCCTTTGCTGTATCCCAAAGATTTTGAATAGTTGTGTTTTCATTTTCATTGGTTTCCATGAATTTTTTTAATTCTTCTTTAATTTCCTGGTTGACCCATTCATTCTTCAGTAGGATGCTCTTTAGCCTCCATGTATTTGAGTTCTTTCTGACTTTCCTCTTGTGATTGAGTTCTAGTTTCAAAGCATTGTGGTCTGAAAATAGGCAGGGGATGATCCCAATCTTCTGGTACCGGTTGAGACCTGATTTATGACCTAGGATGTGATCTATTCTGGAGAATGTTCCATGGGCACTAGAGAAGAATGTGTATTCCGTTGCTTTGGGATGGAATGTTCTGAATATGTCTGTGAAGTCCATTTGGTCCAGTGTGTCATTTAAAGTCTTTATTTCCTTGTTGATCTTTTGCTTAGACGATCTGTCCATTTCAGTGAGGGGGGTGTTAAAGTCCCCCACTATTATTGTATTGTTGTCGATGTGTTTCTTTGCTTTTGTTATTAATTGCTTTATATAATTGGCTGCTCCCATGTTAGGGGCATAGATATTTACAATTGTTAGATCTTCTTGTTGGATAGACCCTTTAAGTA